>NC_060207.1:193628571-193949642 GCF_021130785.1 Homalodisca vitripennis
TTATATCCCATTTGAAAAGAGTATTTCAGAATGGTCACTCTGCCAAAACTCAATTCAGAACTGTGTAAAATCTTTAAAAAAAACAATAATAAGTTAATATCACCATTGTTAATACTGTGATCCATCGAAAAATGCATACAGTTCAACCATAATAAAAAGTATAAGAAATGGGACACTGCTATTCTTCTGTTAGTCAAGCAGTAATCAGAGCACTGAATTCTTCTGCAATAAGCTGTGATATGGTGTGGAACTAAGCCAATGTGGAGGCCTTCAATGATAAAGCAAAACTCACGTTGTACAACATTATATACTGACAAAGCATTATAACCACCTCACCACATACTTCTGTAATTGTTTCGTAGTTAGCCACTACAGAGCACTAACAATCAAAGTATGTTACTGTCCGATTCTTTTAGTTCAAGCAAACACCACTGCTAGGCTCTCTAGTTTATAGTGTAAACACGTTTCACCCTTGTTAACACAAGCTTAGCAGTACAGGGGTTACTCATATAATGTTTTATACTGGTCATGCAAAATTGTAGGACACAATCATAATTGAAAGTACAATAATACTGATTTTTGTTCTTGAACAAGTTCCTCAGTTCCATGATATGTTAGCATGTAATTGTTTTAAAATGTTTTGAACACAAATTTCCAATACAGTAATAATATTTAAGTAACTCTCATTTTGTAGAAGATCTCCTTATTTAACCTCAATTTGCCTGTGTAATGATATTACGAAACAGAACAATTAGTACAGTTTAAGAGGATAGTTATACTCAAAAATGTTGAGTTTACTGACAGGATTTGAGTCTTCACTATTTCTAACAAAGACTCAAAACCTGTTGAGGTGTGCAGCCACTAGCTGTTTCTGTACACCAGTATAATCTATTTTGATACAAACACTGTTCAAGTCCTCCACATGAAGGAAGCCTACCTAGAAACATGGAGTTGATGGTTAGGTCTCGTCTATTGGCATCCAACTTCCAGTCTTTGGTGAACTCCACCTCTGCATGACGGCCATCAGTCTTTTTATCAATTCTCAAGGTTGTCACCTAGAAATGTAGATTGAAACTTAACTTTTTGAATTTGGTTACACACATTCTATTATACTGAATGTACAAATTGCTACCAATATTAAAGAAAAAAGAAATAAATAGGAAACATAAACAAATTGTAACAATCATACACATTTCAACCAACAAAATTTATACATAGCACATCATCACTTTGAAACTGAGAAGAAAAGAGTAAGACCGAAGGCATCTGGCCTTCATTCCTTGCCTTACTGACCGTTGCCTTCTTGTTCTCTTTGTTTCAGATGATGCGCTGCAACACCACAGACATTGCCGATATTGATTTTTTTCAATACTCTTTCTCCTTACCTAATACTTTGTGACATGTGTTGTTGTAATGAAATGCTCATTATATCTTACTATGCTTTTTTCACACACATTTGATATACAGTGTCAATTTATGGGGTAACAGTAGAGTATCTAATAAAGCTTTTATATGGCAAATAGAAAGCTCTTAATTAAAGGAGTACCAGACAGAGAGACATGTTTGCCAATTTTTTAAGAATTTCACATTATGACATTGCCTTGTATATATATTTTTTGTTGTCTCATGAAAGTTAAAGAAAATTTAAATGAATATCAAATCAGAGGAAATACTCACGATTATAATACAAGAAACTTATATATAAGCTTGACTTACCACCAATTAGACTAGAAAAAACTAAGAAAAGTCATATTTATATGGAAATAAAACTTTTTAATAAATTGCCAGAAGGAGCTTAGTTAGTTAGTACTGATAGGTTTAAGTCTGTAATTAATAGCTGGTTAAAAGAAAAAGCATTTTATTGTGTCAATGAATACTTTGCCTGTGATACTAGTGATATAAGTTTTTAGACACGTTTCATTCTTTCGTTGTTTTTATTCTCTTGTTATTGTTATTTGTAATGTTCTTGTTGTTAATTATTTATTAATTTATTATCCTTGTTAAATCTTCTATTTTGTTAATATTTTAGACTTTAGAGTGGTTGTACAAAATAACCGTAATTATTACTAAGTATTTTGACGAAGTCAATTGCATATGTGTACTGTGTTTAAAGACTAATAAAGATCTAGATTCTTGATTCTTAGTACTCTAGGTTATGTGCAGTGAAATTGTTTTCACTCTCAGTGCTGTGTGTTCCATTCTCACATAGTACAGGAATGTACTTTGTTTTGTTTTTTACATACAACTGGTTCTGCTGTCATATTTACACTTTGGTGAGCTTATCACCACACGCTATAGTAATCTTGATCACAGAGGACAGCCCTTTGACCTTTCGACCCCAAAATGAATAGGATTCTTCCTTGGACCAGGTGGATCCTATCTACGAAGATTAATATCAACAGAATATTTCTATAAAACATCATTACACAGACAAAAGAGACAGACAGATGAGAGGACTACCATTATACAGTGTGAGTTAAACGTATGGATATACTCTGTTTAGTTTTTGATGGCTAAAGATGGAGGGATGGAACTTGGGACACCTTTCTAGGTAATAGGAAATAGAAATGAACTTTTTTGTTATTGTTACAACTTTGCCAATTTCCCCAAAATAGGATTTGGGGGGAAGGCTCAAAATTTGTAAATGTAAAGACCCATTAAGTGACACCTCATTTGAAAGGTCTTGATAAAAGAAGAAGAACAGTGGAAACTAGAGCTTTCTATATCAATCCAGTATCTTTATCCATCAAAAACTAAACAAGGTGAATCCATACTTTTAACTCACACTGTATTACAAAATCAATAGAGCTCTTCCTTTAACAAGGAAAGTCTATGCACCAATTTTCAAGTCTCTACAACATTTTATAAATAGTTATGCACAGACGTACAGACAAGGACATTTTAACAAGGCCTTGTTGTGTCCTTAAGAAAACGGAGCTGATGAATATTGTTCATATTCTAATTTTGAAATATTAATTGATAATACTGCAGTAAATCGAGTTGTTTTAGATCATTATTGATTGAGGAGAAAACTATTTTATTTTTTTACAAAATATGTACATCTATCTAATGTTTGTGCCAATATATAACACATTATAAATCTTGTATGTATAAACCACTTACTTCAAAATTTTGATTGTTATTTATTCTTGGTGTAATTGTACCATGCTTTTCACCATTATTATTTATCATTCTCACACCCTCTTTGTTAAACATCTCCTTCATCTGATCAGGTGTTGCATTTGTAGCAAAATCTAAGTCTTTGGGCTTTTTGTTCATTAACAAATCTCTGAAAAAAAAAAACAAATAGATTAGATTTTAAATTGTTATACCTCTAATTTTTCAGTTAACTTTTAAAAATTGTCTATTTTTATAGGCTAAGAAAAGCAATCACATGTACAAAAAACTAATCTAACAATTACTTTTGGATTAAAACCTTTTTTAGGACAGGTTGAGAAGTAGTTTTTAAAAGGCTGCTGTAACCATAAAAAATGCTGATTAAATGTGGTTTTATAAACTACTGCAATTTAACAAAAATAAAACTATTGTTTGTAAAATCTTTAAAATTACATAGATTATGATTACATAATTATGTTTATATTGTTGCAAAAATATTATTGCCTTTTTTAAATTTTCTTATATAAATGATATTTGGAAACTTTTGCATCTTATAGTTATTACAAAACTTTTACTTAAATTTACTTAAACAAACATAAATACAGCGTTTTGTTTTTTCTGAAGATTATCAAATATGTATTACTTTTAGTAACAACGGGTCTAAGATGATAGCTTTACAAATGACAGCCATACAAATCATTTTAATTGGATAACATAAACCTAAACGAAGTGACATAACGGAATTTTCAAACAGGAGTCAGTTTTCAACCTTTCAATACCCAATGTTTTCTAAAATGAATAAACTAGAGAAACATAATATTTGATCATTGGCTGAGCATTAGCAAAGCCTATCCTTGGGGGTTAACACAATATTTCTTCTGCAGTCTGTCTGCCCGCATGATATCTGGAAAACAACTTAACCTATAGATTTACCAGGAAACTTCATTTCTGTATAGGCAACATTGAGTTTGTTGATGTTGCAGATCCTTTTATAGGATTTGGCTTAGTGTTAGCAAAGCCGAACTTTCCACAGGATATTTAGAAAACAAACTGAGTGATGGATCTGAAATTTTTTTTATTTTACTACCATGAAGAGGCCTGGCACTATTTCTCTTCTGTCTGCCTTTTTACCTCAGAATACCTCAAGAGATAATTTAGCTACTAGCATGAAATGTTGTAGTTAACTTATTCTACCTAGACAACATCAAGTTTGATGATGGCGATTGTCTCCCAATGGGATTTGGCAGAGTTTAGTGCAGACTTACTGACCACAGGTTATATTAAAAACAATTTAATTTATAGACTTTAAATCTTGCATGAAACTTAATTTCTATATAGATACGATTGAGTTTGATGATGGTGCATGTTGATTTTCCTCCATGGGATTTGATTGAGCAACACTGAAGCTTATTACTTAGTGGGCTGGCAAATGTTCTCTTTTATCTATCTTGAATAAATTGATTTTGTCTGTCTGTCCACAAGATACCTTGAGCATGACATCAGCTGCAGACTTGAAATTTTGCAATCAACTTTGACACAGCCTACTGGTGTTATATAGTCATACCTTATACGTATATTAATAATCTTGACTCATTAATACTTATACTCATAGAGATTGGGCTATTCACTATAAAAAAATAATTTCACTAATATTGTAAAAACAAATAAAAACTAGCCTACAAATTGAATAAATTGTTTTTTAAACATTTTACAGTTCTGACAATTTCATACTTTATATAATTAATTGCATATTTACCACAATGATTTACTGTAATTTGTAAAAAATTTGTATTGCTGTTCACTGAGAAATATCATTTTAAACCAGTTTAAATTAATCTGTCATTTGTGAGAAATGTGACAGAAACTTTGTTTAATAAATTCTATTTCATCCACCCTCAATAATTATCAATCTAAGGAAATGGAGCAGATTTCAGTCTCCAAGGTATTAAAGACTTCAAATCAGACATGTTTCATTCTAAGTCTAAATTAGTACTGTGTTGGTAATCTACCTGACAGCTCCACCAGCAATCCGAAGCTCATAATTATGGTTTTTGAAGATAGAAGCCAATGTTAATAGTTCTACAGTGAACAGTGAGCTGAACTCCGGGGTGTCCAACTTCATTATGATTGGATTCTCTCTTGCTTTGGTTTCTTGTGCATAAAATCGGAAACTGCTTTTGAAATACGGCTTTAACTGCCTGATTGACAAAATCTGTAAAGATAAATTAACACTGTATGAGATTTTGTATTTACAGTTTCTTAGACTTATAGCAATAAATAATATAGAAGAGATAAATTAATACAGTGTTAATAAATTCACAGCTTATACTTAAACTAATGTGTAATTTAGTTATATGTAAAACAAATAATATAAATAATAAACATTCTCTTCATATTGATTTATTGAACCACTGAATTTTTAAAACTGTACTCCTGAATAAGTGGCAATATAATGTCAAAATATTCTTCTGTTACAACTCATTGAAATAAAACCAATTATTTCACAAATATTGTAAATTTGCCTAACATACTACAACAAAGACTCTGAAAATGTTATGACATAGCAACTAGCATGACTTAATGTCTATGTTTCAAACTAATGGACCTTTGTTTCAAACAAACAAAATTAATAAAGAATTTCTAGTACCATGATCTAAAAAAAAACAAATAACATACCTACTCAATACCAAACAAAAACTCACAAGGTGTTCAAAAGTTTCATTACTTCCATATGTTACCTTCTTTAATAATAATTCTTTGTAGCACAATAATTATTTTAAAATATGGATAGAAACAACTTAACAATGACAACCCAAATTAAGGCAGTGGTGGATCCGGGCAGAGACCATGGCCTCCACCAAGATTTAAAAAAAGGATTTTTCTATAAGAAAAAAATTTTATTACTCTTGTAATGTAACCATAAAAAAATGTAATTAACTCTAAAAACTAAACATTGGGTATGAGTAATTTCCGTTCCAAAAATTTAATTTTTGTTATAATAAAATGCAAAACTGCCTGTTAGAGCAATGATAATGGTAAAAACTGAAACTAAAACTGAAGTGGCCAACTCCAAAAATGAGGATTGGATCTGCCCTTGCACTAAGGTTCATGCTATCTTATTTTCAGAATTATTTTTTAATGTATTAAGAAACCTCAAAACGTATTTGAGATACACGTATTTACTCCATTTTCCTAGGGATAAACCAAATTACACAATTCTAAAAAATCTCAAAACCATTTTTAACATTAACAACATTAAATTGTTACTGCAGGGTGACAATTAAGTCTCGAACCTCTTTTTTAATTTTTGAACCACAATATAAAGAAATACCAAAGTTCACACGTGATTACTGGTGATAGTAACGCACACATCTGCCCAATTACCGACTGGATAATCCCTTTGGGGGACGGTCCACAAGGAGTCAGACAAAATTCTTAAATAGCAGCATAGGTCAAGTTTGGTATCAAATTAAAGGAGCAGAGTACAATACCGCAAACCAGACTTCAAAAGGTGGATTCATTCAGTAGTTATAGCTATTTGAATTTTAAAACAATTGAACAATGTAAATTATTAAGTATTACAAGTAAACACCAATTTTTAAGTACCTGTGATCAAAGTAAGTGA
Organism: Homalodisca vitripennis; assembly: GCF_021130785.1. NCBI lineage: Eukaryota > Metazoa > Arthropoda > Insecta > Hemiptera > Cicadellidae > Homalodisca > Homalodisca vitripennis. Next base: position 193,635,314 of record NC_060207.1, read on the forward strand.
TCAAAATGTTCCCCTCCCATCATCTGACAATGTAGTAATCAAAGCCAGGAATCAATAATTATTACCAATAACACAACTACTGTTAGAATGTGAAAGTGGCAGATTGAGTTCGTACACAGCATCCACAGAAACTTAACGTTTGGGCAGGTATTACAGGAAATCAAATTATGGGCCCATTATTTATCAATGGTAATTTAAATGGTGACTCGTATCTAGCATGCTCCAAAATGAGATAATTCCCACACTACAAGCTGCTCTTGGTCGACAATTTCAAAGAATTTATTTCCAACAAGATGGCGCGCCACCACACTTTGCTCTCCTTGTTAGAGAATACTTGGATACAATATTCCTTCACAGATGGATTGGAAGACTTGGTGCAGTAGAGTGGCCTGCTCGTTTCCCTGATTTATCTCCGCTGGATTTTTTTTTTTTTCTTTGGGGATACCTCAAAGATAAAGTTTATCGTACTAAGCCTCGAGATTTGGCGCACCTAAGAAATCTCATAGTCCAAGAAACTCAAGATATTCCTCGTGACTACCTTCAAAATGCAGTGGATGGCTTTTACAACCGCCTAGGACATTGCCAGACGATGGGAGGGAACATTTTGAACACTTACTTTCATCACAGGTACTTAAAAATTGGTGTTTACTTTTAATACTTAATAATTTACATTATTCAATTGTTTTAAAATTCAAAGAGCTATAACTACTGAATGAATCCACCCTTTGAAGTCTGGTTTGCGGCATTGTACTCTGCTCCTTTAATTTGATACCAAACTTGACCTATGCTTCTATTTAAGAATTTTGTCTGACTCCTTGTAGACCGTCCCCCAAAGGGATTATCTGGTCGGTAATTGGGCAGATGTGTGCGTTACTATCACCAGTAAGCACGTGTGAACTTTGGTATTTCTTTCTATTGTGGTTCAAAAATTAAAAAATGAGGTTCCAGACTTAATTGTCACCCTGTATACAGGTTACTATCAAATTTTACTCATAATATTAATATTTAAAAATGTAATTTTGCTCTAGAAATAAACATGAGACTAATGAATGGTTAAATACCATGAACAATTCACATAGCAAACCTCCAAATAAGAGAACATGAAACTCATCTTTCTAAATCTAAAGACCTAAATAGTTACTACTAACCTTAAACAGTCTCATTGTAGAGATGATGATTATTAATGTTTTAAATGTTCATACTCTCTGTAGACAGCTTCCAAGCTTATAAACATTTTCCCAACAAATGTGCACTGAACTGATGTAATAACTATACCGGCTAAATGTAAATGCTGCAATAACCGATCTTAAATAAGATGATATCTAATTTTTATTAAATAAGCAAATTATTGAAATTGACTTCATAAATTTTCATTATTAAATATATTAATATTGAAAACAATATAAGAGAATTTAAATTAGATTCCAATTATGATATCTTATAAAGGTTATATTATGGATAAAAGAACTAGACTACACGTAGTACTTTACAAATAGAAATTAAAAGTCTCATCAAACAAAAAACACTATCACACAGGTTTTTAATTAGCTGTAGTTTTTCTTAATACATTATTGTCTTCTCTCTATTAAAAAATTGGTAAACTTAAAAAAAACAATGATCCATATATAATATATAATGCAAGATAAATTAACGTTGGTGTATTTATGTTCTTTCACTAATATTTCAAATGTTTAATACTCAATTGTAGGTTCTTATTTAAGGTAAAACATTACAAAATTTAAAACAACAATTTTTACAAAGAAATGATACCACTTAATTAATTATTTCAACACTTTTGAGAATCTAAATTGATAAACTACCACTGGAAAGCATATTTTCATCCATGTGTTGAGTCAGACAGAATAATCAGAGAATTCTGAGCCTGATATTAATTCACTTGCAGTACTATCGGAAACAACTTGACTTTGTTACTGGATTTAAATTATATTGTAAATAAGTAGGTTATTTTCTTTCCCTCATTGCATTTTTCTACAACTAAACCCCCTAGTTTTAGTGACTCCTTTAACCAAGGGGTCTCCAACCACGGCTCGTGGGCTGTCTCATCAGAGGGTTTCCACTGGTCCATGACCGGTCAGCAAATATTAATTTCCATCAGTAGCAAAGAAGGATTTCTGTACTGTTAGTGAGAGATTGGCACCAGCTAGGCTGACTTATTAGTTACTTATATTTAAATAATATTTATATTATTTAAATAATAATAATTATTATTATTAATATTTATTATTTACGTTACTATATGATTAAACTATAAAAGTACAATTATTAATTAAATATTGGCCACAGCTAAATGCTCAAACCTAGCAAACATATGCTTTACTGTGATTCTGTTTCTCACCCAACTTTTAACAAGCAACTGGTTCACCGCCCGTAGCCTACCCCTCTAGCAACTCAACCAAGTACAAGTAAAAGCATCACTGAACAGTACAATGCATTTTACTTGAAGTAGTACTGAAGTAGAAGTAATCATTTGGCGTTGCTACAAATGACTATGTACTCTGATGTGGAGTGGAGAGGGAAGGGTGACTTATACGCATGTGCTAGCCTAGATTCGAACTAGGTGACTTGGTCTGTAGCTCAAGTAAGTTAACAGTGCCAAACACATGCCACTATCCTAATCTAGCTTTACTTCTCACTCTCATCCAGTATCAGGTTCTGCTCTATTGTTGTTATTGACAATGACTAAATGCTGCCTCTAGAGTTTTCAGCATATGGTTTGTTACACTTAGTTCAGTTATGTCTCGTCAAAAGAGAGAAAAGTTTATAGTGAGTCCAGTGTGTTTTATGACAAGTGTAGTATCGACTATTTTATGGCGGAATCAAAACACCACTTTGTATTTGATTTATACAGAAATAATGTCTGTAGTAAATCAGTCTAATACTCGTATTTAACATTATGGAAAAAAAGCATTATAAAAGCAAATATGTTCAATTTACAAGTCAATCTGGAGCAAAAATGAGCAACCTTTGAAAAATATGTAGTCTCATCGTCACAATTTTACTGAGAGTAAACATCAGTACAAAGTTGCTGTTCAATACAATACATTATCAGTCCTGACTAACATTAAGAGTTATTCAATTGCTTTTGATAAGTCAATGGATATATTCAATTCAGCTCAAATGCTTCTTTTTAAAAGAGGTGAAAATAGTGATTCAGAATTCATTGAAGAATTGACTGATGTTTATTCTATGGAAATCAACATTAATGATATGTTTTTAATGTAAATTAAACTATTCTAAACTCCAACTTGATCTAAAAATAGTTATGCAGTTCAAAAATCTGAATGTGAGAAACCAATGAAATTCCACTGTATTATTTAGCAACAAGCACTATGTGAGCTTGATGAAAAATTAGTGGAGGTTTCAGAAATAATAATGGCTGTTATTAAGACAGTGAATTATATTAGGTCTCACCTTTTGAAACATCACCAGTTTAAGCATTTCTTTCAGAAATCTAGAGTGAATATCGAAAAGTACCCTATAATATTGATATAAGTTGGCGAAGCAGCAGAAAAGCGTTATAAATATATTTTAAACTAAGCTTGATTTGCAGTAGATCTTACCACTTGAATTATTTGAAACTTCAGAACAAAAAATTGGTTTAAAAAATTTTTTTCCATCATGTGAAAGTTCAAAAGACAACACTTGCTCCTTTGAAACTCTTTAAAATCAGTTGGGAAAGATAACTTCTGATCATCTTGGAACTTGTAAGAAATATGCTGAATAAACTTCTGTGCTTTTCCCGTCACATAATATAACTGATATCATTGTGAAACTAAGGAAAGAATTTCTAACTTGGCCTGAAAAGGTTAAACTATTTTAACATCCAACTTGTTTCTTCAGAACTTTAACTTGGGTTGGTTATACTTACTGCAAATGAGAACTTCAAAGAGTGCTACAAGGAATGCTACAAGAATGCAGATCTTTCATTTTAAAGATAGGTTTTCAAATGTATTTCGTAGCCTAAGCTTATTTATCAACTGTATTTATCGATAATTTGTTAATAGTCAATCAGCAAATTGTTACATATCTTCGTTTTTGCATTGATTTCCTTACAGGATTTTTAGTGATCACTTCAACAGAACAAAAGACATTGCAATTTTTGCATCAACATAAATCTATGAACCAAATTCAGAAAAATGACTTGGTGAATTAAAGAACACGGTACTTTGGGATTATACCGACCACACCAGTATGAAGAACACAAAAATATAAATTTATAGAAACAAACATGATAGAACGAAAAAACAACTCTTTAATTACAAAATTACATCAATCAACCAGCATTTCCAGGTATTGTGATCGGTATTGTTGTCGCTGTTATCTTATCTTTCTCGAGAATCCCGATTACGGCAGGCCACGCGGCATCACATGATTATTTAAGTTTTTTGCTCGGTACATAATTGCCTTTCCATTACAATTCAATTTATATTTCTGATCAGCCCCTCTAGAATTTGATATTTTACTGATAGGTACTATCTCGAGGGATGTTTTTCTGTCGTTGACATCAGCGCGGGCTTCAGCAGCACCTTTGCCGGAGGCACTCGCATTTTGGGTGGCGGAGTGTGATCAAGAATAAAAACAAGTTTTGTGTGTTTTTTCAATAAAGAGTTTAGTTTTTGTTTGGTAATGTTTGTTTTTGTTGAATTTTTGTGTTTAGAGAAATGTAGGAGACTCTGCAATCACGTTATCTACTAGACCGCTCGACTTTGACCTCTGTCTGAGGATGGGGAGGGGTTTGCGATAAGACAATTCCTGTTTTATATTGACGAAATATTGTTCTACGCTAATCTAGTAATCAGTAGGAGCAAAATGTCAAATAATGATTCATGTCTGGGTGTGGTCGGTATAATCCCAAAGTACCAAGAACACAATAATAGAGAGAACCTTTTTGATGAACACCTAATTATATTTTGCACAAATCTCTCATATACACAGAAGAACAAGGAATGGCTTAACATAAAAGTGTGATCAATGTATTGTCAACAACTAGGCCTATAAAGAATATTAATTTGAGTAATTACAATGTAATATATATTACAATTTTAGTAATAAATGTATTTATTATGAAAATGTTTGACATTATTCTTTAGAAACCTACTCTATTAGCTCAGTAACTATATAACTTTCAATTATTTGTAATTAGTATACATATCTAACCATGTTTTCTTTTAATAAAATATATGTTATAGTTCTTGGCCTCTCAGCCTCCTAAAATCTTTTCGTTTGGCCTTGAACAAATAAGTTTGGAAACACCTACTCTAACATTTACAGCACTACGGCTATTTCCCAAAGTAATCTGCATTAAGTAATGGCTGTTTTTCCATGAATTTAAGTAATTTAAAGTGTTTGGCAAAATATCTATTGAACAGTAACCATAAAACAGATTTTCTTTTTTTCTTGGTAACTCAATACAATAAAGAATGTAACTCATATCCTACTTACAAAAAGGTTGATAACTCATGTGTCAAAAATCTAACATTAATAATCAGGATTTGATGTTGCTAAAAAACCACTTTAAGACAAAATTAGTTTAAATCATCAACATAATATATAACATTAGTAAAACAATGTTTTTTTAGCTGAAAAATTTCCTGATCGATATATATATATATATATATATATATATATATATATATATAATTTCAATAAACATTGAATCACAAAAAGTACTTGCTCCGCCGGGAGTCGAACCCGGATCTCTCACTTGCCGGGTGAATGTGCTACCATTACACCACAGAGCGCTTACTTTTTCCGATTCAATTATTTTGTATTTGGCCGTATCTGTCACATTTTATACAAGTTTGACAGGTATTTGGTCTTCCGATCATATGTTAGTTTGCTTATTTAAACGCATATGTATATGACCTGTTTTGCTATTACACCTCTGAAGTTATCTGATTTATAAATAGTGGTATTGTAATATTGCATAAATATTTAATTTATAATATATGTATATGCCATTTATTCAACTTGCTGTACACTGTACTTTAGAGAAGCCAAATTTATTTGTAATAACAAAACAGTTAAAGTACAAAAAAAAAAAGTTATTTAATGAGGTATTCTATTTTAAATTAAATTACAATTTTTACATTTTATAATTAAAATTGCAAATAATGTTTATGCAAATAAAAATTGCAAGTGTAGAATAATTAAGTCAAATCAACAGCTTAAAGATTTGCTCAAATCTTTTAATTTCAACTGGCTTTTAATTTCACCGACTTGTGTAATGGCAACGTCGAATACTGCCACTGATAAAGTAATAACACACATACTTAATGGCTCGTTGCTGAATACAGCTATATCCAAACCGTTACGTATAGGAGGTCATAATCTGAGAATTTTCAATGAGTCAAGAGTCTTACAACTTTGTCTCCAACCCTATAATACGGTATTCTTGGACAAATTTTATGACACACTATTAAAAAATGTTATACAGGGTGATTCATGAAGATATGCAGAAACTGTGGGAGTTCATTCTAGATATAAAAATAATGAGAAAAGTTTATATAAACATGGATCTAGAAATACTTTGTTAGCACGTTACGGCTAACAAAAGATTTCACCCAGACCAACGATTAAAAATTGTGATTTTTCACTCCATTTTACACGGGTTTCCTCAAAAACTACTTAACAACTAAATTATTTCACAGGATTGCCAACACAACCACATTTTAAGAAAAATTAGGTTTTTAATTATATAGATATTTAAAACAACTCTTTATAATTTGGTAGGTACGCTAAACGTATTAGCTTTAATAACATTGCGATGACTATTCTCGTTAATGCAATCACAACTACCATTTTTGCAATGGTCTAATGGTTTGCATCACACAGTTGTGAGTTGTAGAGCTTCCAGAAATAAAGATAATTTAGACCACTTACAAATTTGGAATTCATGTTTACCAAATGAAAATTTAAATTATTTAACTCTTACTCTTCTCCAAATACAATGTTAAACTCCAGTGACTGCCATGTTTAATTAAAATTTGTGCTGTCCTTTTAAGAAACATAGCTCTTAATTCAGATCCCACTACATTTTTTAATACTATTCTTGGTCACAGGGATGCCCTACAGACCGGCCAGGTTGGGTTTGTGGTTTCACATGTGCAAGTATACCATAAATTATTTATTGTATCTATTTCTTACTTATTTAAATTCGTGTTTGTTTTATTAAATGTTATTTTACGTGTTTTTACCTTCCGTTAACTTTTACGTTTTTACACACGTTATGAAGGGACTTTCATCATTCTGAAACATGTAGGTTAACATGAAATCTACATAAAACTGTCAACTGTTGTCAAGTTTTGGTACTATATAATTGCCTTTAAAGTATGCAATAAACTGGTATCTGGACATGTCTTATCTAAAAGTTAAAATTTATCATTTGGCTTTTAGGGAACCTGTATGCTTTAATGATGTCTCACTATGTAGTATTTCCATACATATCCCAAGGAATTTGTCTGTGTGGCAGTTGAGCCATACCTAACTTGGAAATAGTAGCCTGCTAATTCAGATTGTATAAAACATCAGTTCGAATCATCATGAAATTAAACTATGACAGAGCTAACTGATTTTTTTTTTTTTTTGTTTCAGAAAGCTAACCTGATCTCGCTAACTCTGCCCAGCTTGTATTTATTAGATACACACTTTTCTTTTGATTGTAGTGTATACTGACACAGGGCAGTGATATACACTAAGACAGCAGTGATAAGACAGCTTGAAAGTGTTCTCACATCAAACAGCATTTGAATCCCTCCTTCGTCAGGCTGGGATCAAACTCAAGTTTTCCTAAAGCATTTAAATTTGAAACCAATACAAAAAAGTTCAAGCCCTTATTAAAACATGATCTGATGCCCTACTATTTACTCAGTTTGTGAGTTCAACAAACACAATTTATTGAGATTAACATTCAGCAGTGTTATAATCCTGGAGGTTGATCACATATTATGTATTGGAAATTGTACATGGTTTGTAAATAGATCTGTCTGCATGCAAATGAAGCATGAAAAGCCGAGTAACTATTTAGTTTTAAGCTAAATACGTTAAAAATTTGTAACTATTACTATTAACAATTTGCAATTCCAGTATCATAATAACTCAACGTAATAGTAAATCTTTACCTTCCCAACAGTTTTTTTCTTACAAAATATAACACATTAGATTTTATTCTACATCAAAGCCAGTAAAATTAGACCGTTTATTGTAGACTATAAATGAACTAATTAACGGTTGTTATAAAATGTATAATGTTTTATTGCAAAATTAATCTGAAAACTCTAACCTCACTCTTCGCCACCAACCAATCAGCCTCTTCGTATCACCATAACAGTTCAACTCTTGAAATTTTGACAAAGCTGACGAAATCTTACACCAAAGTGAAAGTATCCAAACGCATTATTTACTCTTTGCTTAAGGTTGATATATTTATATGAACATTTTATGAGAGTCGTAGAAAGTAGTATTAGGTGGATATAATAATCGAGGCGCCGCTTATGAAGCTTTATTATTTTGTAAAAGGATAATAGGTGTATATAATAATTAAAGACAATATATGAGAAAGCTGAGTTAGAAGGATCATATCGTTGTGAGTGACTAACATTTCAAAATGAGAAAAAAGTTCATGTAGAAAGTAAAAATGAAAATTATTTGTTTATCATATAATGTTATATGACAAATATCGTATACTTCCAGTTTAACTCCTGTTCTATATTATTCCCAGTTCCCATCAGTTCATTACTATATGGTAGGACATGTCCAGAAAGCAAAACTTAATGCGATATTTTGTCAACGTTAACTCAATATTGAGCGTATCCGTGTGGGTTAAAAAGATCAGACATCTTTATTGTCATATGTTAATTTGTATTAATATTTTTTAAATGGGCCGGCAGAAAATAAAATTAAGAAATAGGCTAGCCTATATACTGTTGCCTTGTACGTCTGTTAAATAATGCCTATTAATAATATTATTTTATTTTCAATAACAAGCTATTTATCAACCAACACAGGATTTTCATATCGAGTAAGAGCAGATATATCAATAAATATAAACTTATAAAACTAAACAATTAATTACAAAATATACTGAGATAATAGCAATAATATTCTCTGTCAAATGGGTATGATACATACATGAAAATCTCAGAAACAGCAATTTAATTGGAAGAGAGGAGATACTAAAATACACCGTTGTTTTCAATATGTGATATTATTTATGTTTTAACAATAATTGATTTATTGTATTATCAAGAAGTAATTGAATTTACAGTACATTTTGATCAGCCGATTAAGCAGCCCGTGCAAAATAACGTCGCAACGCAAGAAAGAAGAAAAATAGAGCAGACAATCATCACAGACTGAGACAGTGAGTGAGACAGATGAAAGAAAATGGTGAATAAACAAGGGGTTTGGCCACAACATATTTTAGTGTTAACGCATTAGAAAAGTGTCAATATTTTTAACTAACGACGTTAGATTTTTGTCCATCTAAAAAATGTAGTCATAACATTACATATATTTATTCGAGAGTTTGTATGTTCAGATTTTAAACTTAACGTGATTTGTATATGTTGGGGTTATAAAAGATTAAAAAATGTTTAGTAAGAAACTTCATGCTGACGTGAAGAAATCAACCCAGAAAATACAAGATGTTAAGAAAGAGTCGCCTACTAGATTCAAGCATTTAAGAATAATTTTAGGTATGTAACTATTTTTTACTTATAAGTCTAAGTTTACTTATCTAGTCCATGGTTTTGATAGACCCTATCCTGGTTTTTATTATTTTGACACACCATAGTTTGTAAGAACCCTTAGTGTTCACTCTTTATTCATATCCTACTTAACAGATAAGTACTAGTTTACTGTATAATTTATTTTACGTAATTGTAACCCCACTATATCATATTTATTTATAAATATGTTCAAATATAGGCCTAAGTTTACCTACATACTTTTGTGAAAAAACTTGTAACTAAAAAGGTCTACATCACAATGAGATAAGTCCAAACATGCTGATAAGAAACATATAATTAGAATTATTAGTGATGTTTGTACATTGCTTTGATAGACTCTAAAACATTTGCTTATATTTCCATTGTAATTAGTTTAATTTTATACAATCAAGGAATAAATAAGTGAGTGATGATGATATATCAGACAAAAAGTTTGAGAGGGTGCTACAAGTAGCTTGATGTATGTACTAATGTAAACATTAGAAGTCAAATAAATGAACCCTTGGGATACAATTTTGGATATTCGCCTTGAGTAAAATAAATTGATTTTTAATTTGTTGCTTTGGGGCATTTGTGTTTATTTTTATAGAGTTTATAGGAAATTATGTGGAATAGAATTATTTGGCTGTATAGGCTAAGGCTGGTTATGTTAACATTGGCTAGGCTAGGTAACCTACCATATTTTTACCTTTACAGGAGAGAAGCCTATCCCCTTTTAAGTCTTGCTTTTCCCACCCTTATGGACTACTGGCATGTGTGAGGAGCTTATCAATGAGAATAAGGAGGAGAGTCAATACAGTATAAGGTTGATGGTACTGATAAAAAGAGCTACCCATTCATAAACCAGATTTGAACTTGCACTATCTCTAACACAGATCTAACACCTTAAATTGCTTGACAGGAAAAACTTTACAATGGCATCAAAGGGATATTTTCACCCACCACAATCCTAAACATTAAACTTTCAAACTTATTGAGACCAAAATGGTGTGATGGATTTCATCATGACAGCTTGTTTCCATGATAAATAGCTTTTAATTTAGTATAAACACCCAAACATATTGTACATGTGTTTCACTTTTCTCCTTTTTATATTATATTCAATACAATATCATAGACAGACAAAAAGTAAGGTAATTCTAAGCAATATATGGGTCAACCTCGATTTTTCTCATATTACAATATAATGTTCCAATAGTCAATTAGAAAAGGAAATGAGTAGAATTTCTTGCCGGAAAGCAGTTATAGGGAGCAGGCAACCGCCAGACGGTCATATATTGCTTAGAGTTACCTATTAGTGATCAGGGGCACTGACGTGATCTGGGCTTCAAATTTGGAACTACTCGAGTTAATTTTTTTTCCAAAAGAGCAAGCAGCGCGAAGCGCTGCGCAGCGGGCAGGCATCGTGCGTGACCCTTTTTTTTTATTAAAAATTTCTGATAAATTGTTATTACATATTACAATATAATGTAGGTAATGTATGTAAAACAATTTTAAACACATAATTACATGCTGGAAAGCAAAGTAAACCAATAATCCGCCCAATACAAAATCTCCGTAAAAATCTGGTAAAGGAATCTGTGTCATTCCTTTGGCCTGAATCAATTCAGTATATACGAAGATCACGCACGATGCTTGCCCGCTGCGCTGCGCTTCGCGCTGCTTGCTCTTTTAGAAAAAAAATTAACTCGAGTAGTTCCAAATTTGAAGCCCAGATCACGTCAGTGCCCCTGATCACTAATAGGTAATTCTCGCGGTTACCTGCTCCCTATAACTGCTTTCCAGCAAGAAATTCTAGTCATTTCCTTTTCTAATTGACTATTGGAACATTATATTGTAATATGAGTTGCCTGCTCCCTATAACTGCTTTCCGGCAAGAAATTCTATTCATTTCCTTTTCTAATTGACTATTGGAACATTATATTGTAATATGAGAAAAATCGAGGTTGACCCATATATTGCTTAGAATTACCAAAAGTAAGATAAATTTAAACTAAATGAATCGGAGTAAATTTGTTTAATTTAAATTGTATTTATCTTTATAACTAATAAGAAACATATTCTGTACCATACAAAACGTATTTGATTTTCTACTATACACAGAAATCTGACAATACAGTTACAAAATCTAAGTAAAAACAATAATGTGTATATTTCTTCTTTCCTCTCATAGGTTACTCATTTTGTTTCTGTCATCAACTACGCTTTCAAAATCAGTTTAAACAAAAAAAAGTTATAAACAAATGTTTGAACTTGACATGTTGAGGAAACAGTCTTGGGTAGCGTATGGTAAGCGGACCCAGTTTTTATATTGATTAATACAATTATTGATACCTAATATTTATATATCAAATACACGTCTATAAATCATATCTATAGTCATAATAACAGTCGTATTTGAAATTAATATAATACACATAGTATCAATCTCATAAATAATAAATAAGATATAACGATTAAACAAACAATTAAAAATGGAAATAGGAAAAAGTTATAAATAATAATGAAATCATAACAAACATTTATAACAGAAAATACAAAATAGTATGCATAATTATTTATATGTTTTCTCCTGGATAGCAATGATTAACCACTTTCGAGAAGTTGTTGAAGTATCTTCTCTAGAAAACCATACATCTCTTGTGTACAAATACTCACAGAGATGATCTACAAGAAAGTCGGCTGATATGGCCCTTTTTAAACTTCCTTTCACGGTCCTCCATGAGCTTTCAACTGTGTGTTATTATCTATATAAGAAAAATACGTTTACTATGTGAAAAATTGTTGATACAAGTTAGTTAAATTGTTCAAAAATCAATATCATTTGGTTATATCAAAAGTTATAATTAAGTAATATCATTTTTCAGTATCAGTAAAAAATATCGGGTCCGCTTATTGTACTCTACCCACAGTCTCATTTTCACACTCTCCCAACATTATTTCTTCTTCTTCTTCTAAGGAGTTGACTATTGTCATGCACTTATGGCTCAAGGGCCTTTTGCACACCCTGGAAATATACCATGAGGCCAGCCAGTTTACAGTTTCAGCAGTTCTACAATCCACTGGAAACAACCAATCAGGTCCTCTTAGGGAAATTCACCACCCTTGTCCAAACTACTATAATAATAATAATTCTTTATATTGCAGTATAAACAATTAACAAAATTGCGTTGCAAGCGTCATTTCAACATTTTGATTTAAAAAATCTATAAACTAAAAACCTATCTTATCATAGGAACAGTTTAATTCCACATACTCATGTGTGAACCTAACAATATATTGTATTTTTTAATGTTTTTGGATATCAGAAAATGGATAAATAGAATAATAATAATAAAATATTAATTTTCATCCCAGCGGCCCATCGTAAACTCATCAACTGAGTAAAATGCCTTTGACAACAAAAAGTGTCTTAATCGAGATTTGAATTGTTTGGGTTCATTAATTCGTTTGAGATCTCCAGGGAGCTTATTGATTAACTTGACACCCATTTGAGATGGCAAGTGTTCGAACATAGCTGTTCTATGCTGTTCTGTCCTGAAATTGTTCCTGCCTTTGGTCTCGTACTGATGGACGTCCCTGCCCCTGAACCAGTTCACATTTGGAATCGGCAGTACAGGGCAACGTCGAGAATATAGAGGCTGGGTAAGGTTAGAAATCCAAGCTCCCTGAAGGCAATTTTACAAACGACTCTCTGGTTTTAATTTCAAAATTATTCGAACAGCTTTCTTTTGTGTTCTAAATACTCTGTCAAATTTGTATTTACAACAGCTGCCCCATAGCCTCAAACCGTAGGTCAAATGTGGATGTACTATGCCAAAGTAGGCAGTTTTCAGTACATCAAACGAGCAGAAATTTTGCTAGATTGCGTAAGACATAAGTGCCTGAGGCAACCTTTTGAGCAAACTCTGTCAATGTGATCGCTTCAGTCAGTCCCCTGTCCAGGTACATCCCCAGAAAACTTGGTGGATTCGGCTTCATCTAAGATAGCTTCATCCGCCATCACAATTGGTCTGTATTCGTATTCTTGTTGACGGAGACAAAAATTTTATTACGTTAGTTTTTGGCATAGTTAGTTTTTAGATTTATATTTGAAAAGTGCTCGATGCATGCGTTTAGTTCAATAAAGGCTTTGAATCTCAAGATCTTGTTTCGTACTTGATCTGATGCAGAGAGTCGTATCGTCCGCATATTGAATCACCTCTCCATTTTGAATTGATGAATTCAATCTGTTGACGTAAATGAGAAAAAGTATGGGCCCCCAAAATTGAACCCTGGGGAATACCGTACTGCATTTTTACTTTGCCTGACAGGGTGTTCGCGATCTGCACACACTGCTCTCTGCCACTGAGGTATGACGAAAGCCATTTATGCGGCTGACCCCGAACACCACATGTCCATAACTGATGCAACAATGTCCCATGATGCACACAGTCAAAGGCCTTTGAAAGGTCGAGAAATATGCTGATCACTTGTTCTCACCCCTCCAAGCCATCAACAACACAGTCAATGAGTTTTATTACAGCATCAATCGTCGATTTGTTTTTCCTGAATCCGTACTGCTCAGTAATGAGTCAGCGCTCGTTGAGGAAGGTTGTGTCTGATAAGAGCTCACGTCTCTCTTGGGGTGAGTCTTAAATTCGCGAGTGAATCAATTGTCAACCTGCCGCGCTGTGTTAATACTATTGGTTTTTGGGAGAGTTTTATTTTGGTGACTGCCACATAATTAAATTTTTTAAAATGTCTATGTGTGGGATGTGCCTGAAAACAATTACGGTTAAGCAGATAAGGTTGTCGTGCAAAGACTGTGTTAAGGATTTTCACGCAAGTTGTCTAAAAATGAGCAAGGCTGATGTAGAGTGTGTGACAGCGGATAACCTAGTGTGGAGAATGCCAACCTTGTGCTTCAGAACGGCGAAAGAGTATGAGGTTCGAGTCTCAAGCAATGGAGGGGAAACTCACCATAGAAGACGTTATGAAGAAGATTATTGAAGTGGCAGAAAGCCAAAGGGAAATGGAGAAAAACTTCAATAAGTCGTATGAAACACTCTACAGTAAAAATCGACGAGAGTACCGAAGCCGTCAAGATACAAAACTGAGGAAGTGGAAAAATGCCTCGCAATAGTTGATGGCCTAGTTAAATGAGAATAAAATACTCAGGGAGAAAATCAGTTCTCTGGAAGCACGCATCGAGGAGCAGGAGCAGTATTCAAGAAGGAACACTGTTGAAATCCATGGTATCCCACAGGAAAAAAAATGAAGACGTGGTGTCTGTCGTAAAGGAGGTGGGAAAAGCGTTGGACTTCAATATATCCAATACAATGATTGATGCCTGCCATCGTCTGGGAAAAAAGATCTGAGCCCAACAGTCCTCCGCCTGGAATAGTGCTGAAGTTTGTAAGCCGACTAGATAAAGAAGAGCTGCTAAGAAAAAGACGTGTCAAAAGTAACTTCTCGACGCGGCACATGAACCTGGAAATGGACAAGCCGGTCTATATCAACGAGGTCCCTGACACCGATGAAGAGGAAGCTCATGGCAGAGGCACGGAAGTTTAAGCGTGAGAACAATTATCAGTTCGTTTGGGTGCGGGATGGAAGGATCTTTTTACGAAAAGAGGAGACTTCTAAAGTTATTCATGTAACTTGCCAGGCTGACCTGCCAAAGGTAAATGTAAATAAATAGCTTATGTATGAAGGTTAAACTCAGTACCAGTATCTATTTCTTTTGTATGTTAATACATTAAGTGTTATTTTTTTTATTTTATTATTATTATATTATGTAGGTCAACTTTGAATAAAAAAGTATACTAGTTATTTTGTATTCAGTATTAAGTAAATATAAACATAAAATCTTTAATTATGACTAATCAACATTCTGTAAAAATAATCCATCAAAACATAAGAAGCCTTCGTAAAAAACTGTTGATCTTTTTATACTTGAAATTGAACAGAGAAATACTTTTCCCGATATAATTATTTTATCTGAAATATGGATCAACAGTAATGAAATAAATTTTTTATGAAATACCAAATTATGTTTTATATTCAAACTGTAATGATACCTACAGAGCTGGTGGCGTTATCATTTATGTTAAAAAATTCAATAACTGTTATAAATTCAACAATAGTAGAAATGCAAACAGCTGACGCATTAAAAATATCATTAAAATTATGTAACTTTGACCTTTGTATTTTGGCTCTATATAGATTATATTCATATACAATAGATTCGTTTATTAAAGAGTTTACTAATATTTTAGATGGTTTTAAAGAAGGAAAAAAGTTTTTTAGTTTGTAGGCGACATTAACATAAATATTTTGGAAAATCATTATCTTGTAGATAATTATCAAAGGTTAATGGCAGTAAAATGGTTTAGAAAGTCTTGTTAATGAACCTACAAGAATTACAGTAGATTCAGCAACATGTATAGAGATCATGTCTATGCGCGTTTATATGATAAGCGCTCGGTAAACAATCGATGTCACAACAATACACGCTGGTATCACAGACCACTCTCTGGTATGCATTTGCTCTTGGTGGGGTGGCGGAGGGGGAGAACCCGGCCCCCTCCTCCGCCCCACCGGACGGCCAGCGTATCAATTATGTGAATCTAAAGCAGCTGTTAGCCGCTGAGGATTGGTCTTGTGTTTACAATAAACTTGATCCGTCGTCAGCTTTTGATTCGTTTATTAAAACATTTAAAAATTGTATATGTTGTAGCAGAGAATCAATATTACAAAAAAATAAATTCAAGAAACTAAAACCTTGGATTAATGATACAATCTGTTACAAGATTAAAAAAAGAAATTCATTATTCAAATTAGTCAAAAATCATCCTCAAAACATTCAATTGAAAAATCATTATATACGTTTTTAGAAATAAGCTATTAGAGGAAATTAGGATATTGAAAAATGATTATTATAAAAATAAATTAGAAAGGTGTGAAGGCAATACTAAAAAACACTTGGAAAGTTTTGAATGACATTACAAACCAAAGAACAAAAAATAGCAAAACCATAGTCTTAGATGTAAATGGCAAACTTGAATATGATTCAGAGTATGTAGCAAATGAATTTAATCAGTATTTTTCTTAATGTAGTAAGTGGATTAAAATTGTCCGATAATGTTCCATCTGATTTTTTTCTAAATTAAACATAAGAAATTAACTTTATAGATAAACACCAACAAAGAACTATATTTTTAGAAACTGTATATGAGGAAGAAATCCTTGGTATAATTAATTTATTGAAAAATAATACTTCTCCAGTATAGATGAAATTAGTTCATACACTATAAAAAACTGTCGCACCAGAAATAGTCACACTATTCTCTCATATTTGATCAATTTTAGTTTTCAAAAAGGAATTTTTCCAACACAATTAAAAAAAACAGGCCGTTGTAATTCCTATATATAAAGGTGGACTAAGCAGTACGTGTAATAGCTATCGCCCAATCTCATTGCTTTCTTGTTTCTCAAAAATCTATGAAAAACTCATGAAAAAGAAAATTGTTAATTTTTTAAATAAGACCCGATTTTTTTTAGTAAAAATCAATTTGGCTTCAGAGAAAATATGAATACCGAAAGCGCTCTATTTAATTTTAC
Source organism: Homalodisca vitripennis (assembly GCF_021130785.1). Classification (NCBI taxonomy): domain Eukaryota; kingdom Metazoa; phylum Arthropoda; class Insecta; order Hemiptera; family Cicadellidae; genus Homalodisca; species Homalodisca vitripennis. Next base: position 193,652,668 of record NC_060207.1, read on the forward strand.
CAAAAAATGTATACAATGGGCCTAAATTCAAGTAAATGTATAAGTGGTTTATTCTTAGATATAAAAAAAGCATTCGACACTGTAGATCATACAATTTTATTAAAAAAAACTTTATAGGTGTGGTATTCGAGGAATAGCTTATTCTTGGTTTGAAAGTTATTTACGGGATAGGTATCAGTGTGTCAGAATGCACTCCACATATAGTGAAATGGGTAAAATCTTATATGGCGTGCCCCAAGGGTCAGTATTGGGAGCAATCCTTTTCATTATATATATAAATGATCTATGCGATGCCAGATTTCAAGGAACACTAACATCATTTGCTGATGATACAGCCCTTAGCTATGTCAAAGATAGCTGGACTGATATCCACGTTGCTATGAGCAAAGATCTAGAAATAATTCAGTGGTGGTTCACAATGAACCATATGCTTTTAAGTACGGAAAAAACAAAATATGTCAATTTTCAGTCTCAGAAAAAATGACATTATATTTGAACCTGTTTTCTATAGATGTGCTGACTGTATTTTGAAATCAAGCCAAATCAATAATTGCTTAACAATGGATTGTTCAACGATACAAAAATCGGATATTATAAAATATTTGGGAATTCATATGGATAGTGAATTTAATTGGAAAAAATTCACATATCGAAAATTACAAAAAAAACTCAATAATATTATATAAGAATTTTTTATTTTTTAAGAAACATTTGCAATTTAAAAATACTTAGAATGTTATATTTTGCGCTTGTACAAAGTCGAATTGAATACGGCATATTTCTTTGGGGAAGTGCGTATGATTCAAATTTAAACTCATTACTTATGCAGCAAAAGCACTTTGTCAGATTAATAACCCACAGTCATATATTTGAACACTCACGACCATTATTTAATCAGCTTAGGATTTTCCCTATCAAGATGTTATTTATATATAATGTATTAAAACAATACTATGATTTGATAAATACTACCAACTTAGAAGCAAATGAATACAGCTTAAAACTAAGAAATTCAGGAAATATAAGAGTTCCAAAACCAAACAATACTTTTTTTACTAAATCAATTCATTTTTTATGTCACCGTGGATTTTTAATAAATTACCTAACAATATAAAAAAACTCAAATAACAAATTAAGTATTTTTAAAAAAATTGGGAAGGTGGTTGTTTGAACTAGAGGATATAAATTCAATTTTATATATTCAGACATAGTAACTGGTTTTTTTTTACCTCACGGCCCATATTTATATATATTTTCAAATAATTTGAAAAATCTAATCTAACTCAAACAAGCAGGTTTGATTATAACTATTATTATATTATGTTTTTGATTAAATAATATATTAATTTATATCCTCAAGAGAGATCTAAATTGTTAAATTAAGTTGTTTGCTGATGTTTTTTTATGTGTTAAAATATAATAAGGAACCTCCAAACAGGCTTAGCCTTGGAGGCCCTATATTTTCTCATTTATTGTATAGTATAGGCCTAAGCGCATTTAGATGTAGGTTATATTTTAACTATAAATTTAGTTTTATAGGTATTTTGAAGAAGTAATTTTTTATTTCCAGTCTTTTGTAATGGTGCAGTCAGACCTGGCAAGATTTAGGAAATTATAACCCCATTATATTAACTTACCGTTACGTACTGATGTATGTATGTAGCCTGTAAGAAAATGAGAAAATAAATCATTCTTTATTCTTATTCTTTATTCTTAAGAATTTCAAACTGTTCAAGAAAACCTTCAAGCCTTCTAATGAAAACCTTTTTCGAAAATTTTGCTCATGACAGGAAGAATGGATACAGGACGGGTAATTACTTGCGATGCATGGATCATCCTTTTTAAAAGATCGGAACCACTCTTGCTGTCATCAAAGCTGAAGGGAAAACGCCTTGGGCGAAGGACAGATTTAATCAATTTAGTAAGTGGTGTCAAAATGTGCTTGAAGCAACGCTTGATCAGCCACACGGACATTCCGTTGATGTCGCTGGACTTCTTCGGCTTGAGGTCTCTCAAGACGACTGCCATCTCCACCTCCCCCACAGGAAAACAGAACCATGGAAGAGACCGGTCTCACTACTACTAAAGATGGTGTAGCGTTCCCTTGTTATTTATTGACAATCAAAGAGCAGGTTCTTAGCAGTTGGCTCCTGCCCATCACATAATCTACAGAGTGGATCTCCCCCTTGCTTCGGCAGTACATATACTAAAATTAGAATGATATACAGAGGATTAGCATGGCTCCTTCGCAACATTATGGAGATCGATTGTTTTAAATACACTGAAATAACATCAATAATATTAACATGTTCTCAACAACCGAAATGATCATAGGTTTTAAAATTACAGTGTAATGTCAACCAAAATTTAAAAATGCCAGTTAATTTCTGTGTTCTTTATGACATATATTTTTAATACGTACATATGTATTTGCTAACTTATAAAGCCTATTAATACTAATAACAAATAGTAGATAGGGACAGAGTGGCTTCTTTCTCTCTGTAACATTGCTTCCTTTTAGGAGCCATCTGAGATCTCTGGTATCTAGTGGAGTTTTTTAGTTTGAACTATTATAATTATGAAGAATAAGTGTATGTAAAAACACTTTTGTTTACAGAAAATGTGGACCTGGAAGAAGCCAAAGTCTTCTTTGATGCAAACTTCAGTCACATTTACTACATATTTTATGATAACTTCATCATCGCTGAGACAAATTTGAGGCAGAAAGGTAAATAACTTACTGATAAACATTTTTAAGTATTGTCTCGTGAAATATTGGTGTGTGATCGATCTATAAGTTTGTATATGATGTATGGGATGCTGTAGGTAAAGAATGTATATTTGCAACCTGTTTAGAATTTGTCTTGAGTTTTCTCTTTTCATATGAGATTATCCTTTTTTTTAGAGAAGTTAATTTTTTTCTATATCTATGATTCTTCTCTTTTTACTGATTTTATAACCGTTTATCTTCTAACTCTCACATCTGTCTTACAACATTTTTTGCTCTACTTTATAAGTTACTATTCAACAATTAAATCAATCTGTTAAAAATGAGTAAAACTATAAAAGACTTTTTATGTTTGCGATACTGTCTTAAATATTTTAACAGTTTTGATTTAAGCTAATAATCTTTTCTGTTATTGAACTTGTACCATGTGTTGAAGTGAAAAGATGGTTGTATCTAAATACAACACTTATTAGTAAATTTTAGTATATTTCCAGTTAATGTAGTATTTTATATTCATTTCAAATCAGCAACTAATATTGAAATTAGTAGAATATGGTTTACCTTTCAGTAACTTTATTGCCATCTAACAGAATAAGAGTGTAATATAAATTGTTTGCAATTCAATTTTTATTCACTTTATGTAATACATACCCACAATCCAAATATATACTTTAATATCTTGTTAAAATTGTGTAAATATTTTATTAGTAAATTCTAAATGAAAAAGGCAACTTGTATTTCAAATATACATAATTTGTCATACTTATATACAATTTTTCTTTTAGAACAGTATTACAAATTTTAATTTAAATATATATCTGTTTTTTTTTTTTTTTTTTAATAATCATGTATACAATATTCAAAACGTATATGACCAATGCATTTTCAAAATGCTTGATGCTAACAGATATATGTAGCATTTATTAACACATTCACTGCAATAAATGCTAATTTGCATTTTGTGATGCCGTGGCGAATACAGAAGACGCCATTTGGCATTTGGAGCGGAAGTTGCTTCCCAACGGTTCAACGTTATCATTTTGTCTGGGTCAACAACTGATCTCGAGTAGCCTAGTGACGATCTGGAACATTATCCTGTGCGTTTTATTTTCTTGTATGCATTTCATAGTTTAACAAAATTATTAACAATAAGAACCACATGCCACGTGATTCTAAAAAAACTAACAATTAGTGATATCGATAGGAAGGATAGTACCTACTTTTGGCAGGCTTGGAAAGATAAGCCAGATTTATGCCTCAACGTGTTTTAAATTTTAACCCTTTGGGTGCCAAGGGCCGATATTATCGGCTCACTATATTTAACCAAAGCGTGCCGAGAGCCGATATTTTCGGCCCGTTACGTTTAACCGAAGTGTGCCGAGAGCCGATGTTTTCGGCCCATTACGTTTAACCGAAGTGTGCCGCGGGCCGATATTTTCGGCTTTGCTATTATATTATTTTTTTTAATTATATAGTAAGCGAATCTTCATAACAGATACATCAAACGAAAGGGGAAGAGTTACTTAACAAATTAATATATAATTTGTCGGACAGGATATATATATAAAACGGTCCAGGACAGTATGTGTCAAGTGCACCCGGGGTTGCCACCTTGACTGTCTCCCCCGCCACGAGTGTAAATAGACTGAACGTTTATGTAACAATGTATATATTGTATATAGAGACATTTCTTTGCATAGTTTTTTATAGACTTAGTAACATTTTTCAATAGGCCTATGCTATAGACTATAGGCACTAAAAAATAGTGAGTGATTGAAGATTGGACTTTTTCTGACTTTCAATAACTGAGGGTGAGTAAAAGCAAATAATATAAAAAATAGGCTGTTTGTCATGATTTTATTTTTTGTGAACATGCATTAGGGTTCTAACCAATGTTTTTCAACCATCTCAATGCTAGTTTAATAAATATAGTTTTGTTTAGAAAAGCCCTTACAATAACATTCACTTACATTACATAGTCAATATTTTAGCATTTTAGTCCAAATGTAAAGTTTTATCAAAAATTTTATAAAACTTTTATTTCTCAATATTTCTTTCTGAAATTTTCTATATTGGTTCATAATTATACGTACTAATGTAAAATGTAACATATGTTTACATATATAGTAAAATAATATAAGTTTTCTAATTAAAAAAAAAAATAAATAAAAATTTTGATTGGAGTTATACAATTTTTAGTCTTACATAACAAAATAGCTGTTTTGTGCTTGGCACACTTGGCTGTTATAGGCCATTTACCACTGGCACTCAGGAAACACCCACAGCTCACATGCATGGCATTACTCAAAACGAATCTTGAAATTTGCTTGGCATCCAAAGGGTTAAAGCGTATCTTGAGAATTATATTTACATAAAAGTTTGTGTATATTAGTAATTTAAGGACTACTGCAACACAAACTGTATTCAGTATGTATTTTTACAACTTGTCAATGTTTTAACTGTCAGTAGTGAATGTGTCAATAACTTGTTTATAAACAGGTTTATTAGGTTTATTTATTCCAAGGTAGTACAATTAACCAAGTTTTCCTGTCTGGTATTGTGACTTCTGAAGTTTTATTTATCAACATGAAACTCACACATCTTCTTTTATCTGAGCTAAGGAATGAATTTGTAAACAAGGAAGATAAAATAAATGTGTAACACTCAAAAGTAGTGAGGTTATTAAGATTCAAAATCACCAGAGTAATAAATAAATAATAATAGCCTTATCTACTCTTGAAACCCTCTTTTGCGAGAAACAAGTTTTCCAGGGGTTAAAGAATATGGATATTAAAAAAACACAAGGATTTAGTACGTTTTAAAGTATAAGGGTTATATTCATGCACTCACTTGCTTTCTTGTCAAATACATATAGATCTTGTCAGTCAGGCATATAGGTTTTCGGTATGTTTATTCTACAGCAGCCTTTATTGCTATGTAGCTACCTTTGCTAAGTCATTTAATATTCATGTTCTTATTTTTGTATACTAACAATAATTTCTTCAGTTTTTTTCTTATTTATCTTTAACCTATTGGTAACACACCAGAGATAAGATTTTGCCAAGACATGAATCTTTTTCTGTATAACAAAATTAAGACTTTTATTGCTGTCCGAAATTTGATACTATCTTTGGTACTTTGGGATTATACCGACCACACCAGTATGAAGAATACAAAAATATAAATTTATAGAAACAAACATGATAGAACGAAAAAACAACTGTTTAATTATAAAATTACAAACTTACAAGTGTTTCCAGGTATTGTGATCGGTATCGTTGTCACTGTTATCTTATCTTTCTCGAGAATCCCGATTACGGCCGCGCGGCATCACATGATTTGCACGGTACATAATTGCCTTTCCATTACAATTCAATTTATATTTCTGATCAGCCCCTCTAGAATTTGATATTTTACTGATAGGTACTATCTCGAGGGATGTTTTTCTTTCGTCGACATCAGCGCGGGGCAGCACCAAAGGCCGGAGGCACTCGCATTTTGGGTGGCGGAGTGTGATCAAGAATAAAAAACAAGTTTTAAGTGTTTTTTCAATAAAGAGTTTAGTAATGTTTGTTTTTTTTTTTTTTTTTTTTTTGTGTGTTTGGAGAAATGTAGAGGTAAAACACGGAAGTACAACAAAGCGACGAACCAGCTGAACGGGCGGCGAGACTCTGCAATCACGTTATCTACTAGACCGCTCGACTTTGACCTCTATCTGAGGATGGGGAGGGGTTTGCGATAAGACAATTCCTGTTTTATATTGACGAAATATTGTTCTACGCTAATCTAGTAATCAGTAGAAGCAAAATGTCAAATAACGATTCATGTCTGGGTGTGGTCGGTATAATCCCAAAGTACCCTATCTTCTTTACACCTTTGTACATGTTAACAGAACTCAGAAGGTCATTATCATACAGGGTGTTGAGAAGTATGGCACATCTTTCTACTTTTTAAATGTGTCAGTGTAAATATAATAATTTTAAACTTATTATATTTCAATGTTTATTGTAGATTTTTCAATAAAGACTTTATGCCCTTTGGAGAATATCGTACAAGTTTGTATAGATGACAATGTTGAATTGCACATCATATAAAGCCTGTTTCTTTTCCTGAGTAAGGAGCCACAAAGGATCATCCTTTCAAAAGTGGTGACCAGTGAAAGTAATAGCATTTCATAGTAAAATCTTTAAATCTTTCATACATAACTTACGTCATTCACAAAGGAAAGAATTTTCATTAGAAGTATCTGTCAAGTGCTGGAAAGTTAATTTACAAAACCGTTTAAGTTGTACACTATAAGCTTATGAGCAAGGTCATACGTAATTTGGATCATGATGTCTTCTTTTAGTTAATAGACAATAGACAATAGACAATAGACAATGTACTTTTATTTGCAACAATCATAGAGAATGGCATTAGCGTCAAAAATATAACATCACATTATAAGAACAAATATTAGTTGTGTCAATATTATTACATGTTTATGTCAAAAGTTCTCCAAGATAAAAATTCATTTATGGAATAGAATGGGTGTTTCAACAGCCAGGTCTTTAATGTTTTCTTTTATGTTTTCTTGGGACTTGATGTCAGCAGGCAGGCAGTTTGAACAACTTCGCTCCCATATAGGATGGCTTTTCTTCAAATTGAGCAGAATGGTGTTGGGGAAGAGCGAAGTCTGCAGTATAGCGAGTGTTGTTGTTGGTGTACGTCACGGCCACGGGTGAAGTTATTCTCATGGGCATAAGTTATTACACTGAGTATATAGAGTGATATTACAGTTAGAATTGAGTGATCAACAAAAGCAGCTCTACAACTGTCTCTTGACTGCAACCCAGCTAGTGTTTCGTATGCACTTCTTTTGTAAGATTAGGGTTCTTTGTATATTTGACGAACTAGATATACCCCAAACTAAAATACCATACCGAAGATGTGTTTCAAAAAGTGCATAATAAGCAGTTTTTTGCCGTCTGCACATCACTAATTGTCTTTATTCTTCGGATTACATAAAGTCCAGAACTTAGCTTCCTGCAGAGACTGTCAACATGAAAGGTCCAATTAAGACTTGTGTCAATTATAACACCTAGATACTTGGCAGCTTCTACTCTATCTATGTTAGGTAGAGTTCCCGCTTCAAGCTTTCGTCTTCCCATTTATTAAATGTTGCGATTTTGTTTTCATTTAGTACCAGGCTGTTCTGATGGCAGTACTGAGTGGCTACATTCAGTGCTATGTACGTTGACACTTCAAGTGGCTCTGTTTCCTTGTTACTTAATAAAAAGCACAGTATCATCCGCGTACATGATAGTGGTAGCAAATTCTTGCAGATACTTAGGCAGGTCATTTGTAAAAAGTAACAAATAAAACAGGCCCCAATACAGAGCCTTGAGGTACGCCTCTCGAGTTTGTTAGCAGGCTAGATCTCACCGAACGAGTCATACCATTGTCCGAATGAACCAGCTGAACCAGTTGTTGTCTATCAGTCAAATAGCTGTCAAACCAACTCGCTGAAATTCCAGAAATTCCAAGAGCTTTCAGTTTTGTTAGGAGTTTGTTTTATGATCAAGGCTGTCAAATGCTTTACTAAAGTCTAATAAAACAGATGCACAGGTATTGCCATTTTCAAGTTGATCAATAATGTGTTCTATTAGACTAACTATAGCGGTTGATGTAGAACGTCCTTTGATAAAACCATGTTGCTGACTAGTTAGTAAATTATTTTCCAGGAGGTGAGTAACAAGACGAGTCAGGGCCACCTTTTCAAAAACTTTAGATATTGTTGATATCAGTGATATTGGTCGATAATTACTAGCATCAGAGGTGCTACCCTGCTTGAAAAAGGGGAATAACCTTCGCCAATTTAAGGCCTTGTTGGAAACCTCCCTTCTGCGAATGATCGGTTTATCAGTAGAGTTATTGGGTCCCGTCAGTTCCATTACACAAAATTTCAGCAGCTTCGAAGATACCAAGTCAATTCCATAAGAACATTTTGTTTTTAAAGAAGATATGATCTTTATTACTTCGTCTGAAGTGGTAGGAAAGAGTGTTAAGGGTGGAACATTATTCTGAGCAGGTACAAGTAGGGGTGGTTTTGGATTAGCCTCTAGAGCCTTGTCTGCCGCTGTAACAAAACCTAGAATTTAGGTAATCAGCGATCTGGGTAGAGTCAGTAATTTTCCCTAATACCGGATCCATTAAATTCCTTCGGACTATGTGATATTTTTTGTTTTTCCTTTCATTATTTACTACTGCCCATAAGGCCTTTGACTTATTTTTCTGCATGAAGAATTTTGTCTGTTACTTCTTTACGCCTTAACTCTTTAAGTCTTAAATCATAGGCTTTCTTTTTTGAGGCAGTGTCTTGCTTATGAATCAATTGACCATAGTGTTGTATACAATCTGTGCTTGTAAAAAAAACTTTACGTAGTCTTTCAGCCTCAGCATCTGTTATTTTATTTCTCCTTTTTTTCCTTTTACTCTAGATTTTTTTAGTGGGCAAGCAGAATTTATTATCATTCCCAAGGTGTTACTAAACAAATTGTAGGCTGTGTCTGCATCTATAGCAGTAATCAGATCTTCCCATGATTCTTGTTGTAGTTTTATTTTAATGTCCCTCATGTTCCTTTCAGAAAATTGTCGTTTTTCAGTCATCTGGGCTGTTGGTTTTACCTGCTGGTGGTGTAGCGTACAGAGCTGTGCCGTATGGTCAGAGATCCCCTCATCCAAAACCTCCACTGTTATTGTTTCATCTTCTACATTAGTACACACACAATCTATTGATGATTGTGAAAAAGGTGTTATGCAAGTGGATGGAAGAGAAATTCTGAACATACCACAGCTTCTCATTATATCCTCCAACAGCATGTTGTCTCTGTTAACGTTTAGGCAGTCTATGTTGATGTCCCCCATAACAATTATCGGACACCTCCATATCGGTACCACTTGTATGCATTGGGATATAAATCTCAAGGGATTCCTCTAGGTTGCCTTGGTTTCTATAAATACCTGCAATGTACAGACACCGATCCTGAAGTTTTATTCTTATAAGGCCATTTCACAAACCATCTCTACACTCTTCACTTCAATAGAGATTGGATCAATTAGAGTTATTAGTGAGTTTTTGCAGAAAATACCCACACCTCCTTTTTTATGAAACTGCCGACAGAAATCAGCAATCAAAGTATAATCAGTCAGGTTAGTATTGTGCAGCTGGTCATTGCTCAGACCATGCTCAGTGAGGATTAGAATATCAGGCTCAAGTCGTTGAAGAAGATGAGTTATTATGTCAATTTTGTTACTGAGCCTGTCAACGTTTTGGTGTAGAATTTTTAAGTGTTCCTTGTTCAATTGGGGTATGGTAAAGCTGTTTTCATTTTGAAATTGCTGAGGCCGGTCTTGTCTAAAAAATATTTGTCCTGTTCATCTTCTGCTCGTGGTGGGCTCCGCTGGCCTGATTCAGATGGAGATTGTTGGCTTATAGGAGGCCGGGAATTGAACGTGAATGAATTAGACTCAATGCAATCAGCATTCGGCAATTGATTGTTTGTCATGATCGAAATGTAGTAATCAATGTTTGTGGTGTAGAACTCTTCTATACTCTCATCTTTAGTTCGTGATCTTGCATTCATCGAGGCTTTATTACTGAGGCTTTAGCGACTCCGTGTGTGTCTAAAACGGACGTCACCTGTAAGGTGTTACCAATGTTCAGTCCTGTGGATGCTTTAGCATTATTGTTACACATCTCAAATCCTTCTAAATTTACACATGTTGTGGTTTTTTATATTTTTGAGCTTGGAGAGACACACTAAAGAGGTTCTTTCCCTTTACGTCCCGTCTAACTCCTGATTTCCTTTGTTCCCTGAGGTAGACTTATTCAGGGTAGAATCTAGAGGATCATCTTTATGATTGCATTGTTGAGTAGATTTAGATGCTATAAAGTTAGTAGGTAGGATTCTTCCAGACTCAATTTAGATGAAGGTGAGTGTTGTCTAGAAGTGCTGACATTTGTTGCTCCAGTTGGTCTTGCCCTCCTCTTAAGGATTTAGCATCTCTGAGTTCACTGACAAGGATTGTGGTTGCAGGTAGAGGGGTGACTTCTATGGAGGTTTGGGTGGAGGTGTTTATTATTGCTTCCAGACTTTTAAACTTTTCTTTCCATGGCATTAATGGCTGTTTTTTAAGAGTCCGATTTCCAAGAGAACTGAGGGGAAGGTATTATTTGTTTGATAGTCAGGGACAATGTTTGAGTTCCTGTAGTCCTGAGCTTCCTGTCAGTTTTTTTCAGGTGTCTGTTGCTGCAGTGTCATAATTTTACTCTCTAATTCTTCAATCTTATTTTCATAGTCTTTAATAAGTTCGATCTGTTTCCCGTCATGGTCCTCAAAAATAGTTTGTGCTTCAACCACATACAGTTTTTCCTTGGTCAACTGTACTTCGAGCTCGGATATCTTTTCTTGGGAGCCTTTCCATATGTGCGACATACTTTCCTTCGTAGTTTTCTAACTCCTCTACTTTGGCTTCTAGACTATTCAGTTTGTCTTGGAGTCTACGATTTTCATTTTTTAAGTAGTTGTTTTCCTGGAGTAAAGCGGATCCGATTTTTGGCGGCTACTATCAAGCTTTCCTCGCTACTCTGTGTGTCACATTCTGTCAGACTTTTTTTCGAGTTCTTGGAGTGAGTTGCTTAAGGGGTTAAGTTCAGAGTTGCTGTTTATATGGGGTTTAGTTTGAGGGAGGTCTTGTGAGACAGACTCCGCCATTACTAGGGCTTCATTAAATTTTTTGTTTTTTAAAATTGTTGGTTTTTTGTTTTCCCATGTATGTGCTTGTATTCTGTGTATAGGCATATGTCATTTTTGTCTGATAATGGCGGTGGTGTCTTCCCCAAAAAATATAACTGTGTATTTCATAGTTTTGTTGTTTTCTGTAATTTCTTTTATTTGTGCTGGCCAGTAGGGGTAACCTTTAATTTTGGCAAAGACTAAAGTGCCAACTTGATATAGAGAAATTATTGTGTGTTGCCATCTTGATTAGAGGTGGGGCAGATTGATTAAATTCCAATAAATAAAGGTATTAAGGTCCTTCAGTAATTGGTGTGCTATTAGCAGTGAGCACAATGTGCTGTTGTTGCGTCCACAACTTCAAGGCACTGCTTGATTCCAGTTCAAATACAGTTTTATGCCAGTATTGTTTGATTCCTATTTCAATTTGTAGAGTTTAAATACAGTTTTATTAAGCCTTTTTTTTTAGCCTTAATTTATATAGATTGAAATACAGTTTTTTAGGCCAGGTTTGTCTGCTTCCTATTGTTAATTTTTAAACTTGAAATCATTAGCAACTACTCAATTCATCACCATGATACCAAGTTAAACCCTATCAATAAACTACTAAACATGTCAACTAATGACTTTGTGATTATGTTGCCTTAAGCACGACGCCCACTGCGACCAGCCCGGCTCAGTCTTTTTGTAAAGTCAAAATACACTCAATCAAATGGCACCCCAAGAGGCTGGGCTGGGCCGGGCCGGTCGCAGTGGGCGCTGTGCTTTAGCGTAAGGTACTGCCTGGAGTATTCTTTTCATTATGTGATAGGTACTATTTCAAGAAATATTTTTCGTTTATGCAATGTAGGCTGGAGGAATTCATATAATCAGACCTTTTGGAATCTGATCTGTTATGTGAGATCAATACTTCTAAAAGTCTGATTATGTATGCTTCCAGCAATATAGGTGCAGCAGCATCTTATGATGCCCCGAAATGCTGGCATAAAATAAAAAACATCCCTGAAAACAGAACCTATCAATCAATGTATAACTTTCCAGAGGGTCTAATCATTAATGCAATATTCATGTTTTGCTTAAGGCCATTGTTCACATTTATCAGAGGAATGTGAGAATTTAAATAGCTCACATAATTTCTGAAACAAAAATATAAATATTAGCTACAGAGATACATATAGGGGTATTATCATGTATGCATCCCATAGATTAACTTGACAGTCTCCTGCAACTTCTCTGTTTGAAATCTTGTGTCAATATTTTTAGTTATATGTTGGTGGGCTATTAAATAATTTTCCCTGTGTAACGACGCTGTAAATAGCAGAATCTTCTTTAACTCATTGGTACACCAAATGCTGATTCAGACAATCTGATGCTGAAGGTGTACCAAACTGCTTCCGAAATACTACACCTGCTCCCATAGACACATAAAAGTCATTTTGAACATTTGCAGAAATAAAATGAGCAAATACTGCAGCAATAGGATCATAATAGAATTGCTGAAAGGTTCAATATTATTAATATATTGCAATGTATTAAAATCATAATAACAACTATGCTCTTCCTTTTTTTATTTATGTGTAACCCTTGTAGAGTGAACTGGAACCTTTTTAGTTTTGTCAGATTCATAATATGTTCAGATGGAAATCTAGAGACTATTTCTGCAATTTATTGATTGGCTTCTATTCCCTATCTTATGTATCTGAATTCTTCACTATTTAATATCATACATTACTCATTGCTGCGAAACATTTTTATTTAGATTTCTAAGAAAACTAAACTGACTTTGCCTCCTAAATACTTAATCCTAAAAAGAATTATATTCCTTTTATTGTTTCTATTGTTTATGTGGCCGAATTTTCACTATTTAATACTATATATTACTCATTGCTGTGAAACATGTTTATTTACATTTAGAAGAAAACTAAACTGACTTTGCTTTCTAATAATTAGTTCTAAAATTATGATAGTCTTTTATTGTTTTTACCATTCTACTATGGTCTTAGATTTTGTCAGTTTCTAAGATGTATCACTCTAAATTGAACAATCTATAACAAAAATAAATTCTAACAATGTGAACTTTATTTGTCTTCATAAAAATTGATTATATTTAGCAGTCGTAAGGCCAAATACATTTCACAAAAAAAAAAAAACAATTTTTGGGACCACGGATATTCGGTACCCTATATTAAGAGTTTCAAGAGAAAGGTAATAATTACATCTGATTGTTATACAATATCTGAAAATATAGCCGCTTCAAGGTTTACTGATTGTTCTGATGCTTCAGTCATGAAGAACACTACAAATTCCCTTAATTTTACATTGTACAACATAGTTAGTACTAACAACAATTAAATTCCACAATCTTGTATCATCTCTTGGCCGTTAAGTACTGATATTACTTCACTGAAACAAGTTTCTGACTTATAGTGGCCAAATTTTGTTATTTTATTTTATTTCTGTATTAATAGATCTCATTATAAAATTAAAGGTTTTTTCCTATACTGTCAGAATATATTGGGTTTTTCATTAGCTCCACATCCATACCTTAACTTTTGAATAGTGAATAAATGCAAACTACATCATTGATTTCAATAAACTTTTATGTCTCATTATGCATGACCATTAAAAGTAGAGAAGAGACTTTTTTATGGTAATACAAGCGAAATAAAACCATATGTTAATTATGTTTCTTCTTCAATAACAACAATTGTTTTAGAATAGTTGATTTTTTTACAAAACAAGTTAACTGTAATTTTTTTTTTAATTAGTGATGAATCTATACAATAAAACATTAGAAAAACTTATTGAGAATCAATATTATTGTGTTTTGAAAAAAAATTACAAATCAGTTGAGTTCAATTAACTTATCCTGTTTCAACTGTCAAATTAATGTTGCTATGTTTCCAGAGCTACCGTTCCATTTAGGTAAGTTGCCTTTACAGATTTCCTGGTCTTAGTAGCATGTGCCAGCTGACCGATTGACCTGTTGAGTGCATGCTCGAGGGAGTCTAGTTTTAGTGTTGTATTGTTTTGATTCAAATCGTTAAATTTTATTAGTTTTGCGAAAAAGTGCTGCATTTGCTGTTTTGATTTCAGTTTGGCACTTCTCTATTTTGTGTTGTTGCCAATATTTTGATTCACTCATGTTTCTGTTTTCTGTTATTCATATTTATTTTAGATCATTATGAATTTTATAAGTGTTGTTTTGGTAGTGTCACATTTTATGCTATTGAATTACAATATGTCATCTTATGTTTGTAATGATATTTAAAGCTTTTAATTTTGTCACTAAAGAAAAAGCCTTTTCTTTAATTTCTAAGATTTGTGTGTAATTGGAATTTTAATTAAATTTTAACTCTGTCTTAATTATTACAGTCACTTACAAGTTGATGATTTGTTGCTACAAAATAGAATGATTTATGTTGGTCTGTTAAATCGGCTGTAGGACAACTGAAATAATATAATCGTGTGATTTGAAAAAGAATTTTAAACATTTTGGATGGTATATTATATGCTCCATTGTTTTATAGATATATACATCTCCATTGTTTCTAGAGTTTAAACATATTCCATAAACAATAAGTTTGATTACATTTAATCATAACCATGATGAATTACAATACTATGAATATAGCCTACATACTGTTTTAGTGTATCAAATGTAACCCATCATTCTGCATTCATCACTTAATATGTAATACATGAATATTTTATCATACATGAATATGTCATACATGCCAATGCCTGAGCTTTGCTTCCATAACTTCAGGCTTAATTATTTCTCATTCATTGTTATCTTTTTCATCCAGCATGGCAATGAGAGGAAAATTATCCCCCTCAACGTAGTCAAAATTATGCTTCTTGAAGTCGTTTACAATTTGAAATATTAGATGCATTTGAAAGTTTCTGAATCGTGTACATGTTTTCAGTTTTACTAGTTAAACTAAATTCAATGAAAGGCATGAAAATTTGGATACTATAAGTTAACTATGTTGGTATGTCACCCTTTCATGTGTGATATTCCAAAATATTTCTGCATCACAGAACATATCCTGTACAGTTATGTGAGGTTTTTAGTGTAACATTAGTGACGGGCGGATTATTACTTCCTAACAGATTATTATTTTTAAACATATATTGGTGGTATTGCATCATCTCTCAAGCATGTTTAATACCAGCCTTGGTTCACACAAGAATAATTTGTAAAATTAAATTGATCTAAGTACGAGGCGTGTTTTTTAAATAAGTATTGTGGAGTGTGTAGACAAAACGTTATGAGTGATGAAATGATATTGAAATGGGTAAGAACTTTAAATTATGGCCACAAAAATGTTCATGATGAGAAACAGAGTGGACGACACTCAGTGATCACCAACAATTTGGTGCAAAAAGTGAAAATGAACAGACATTCCACAATTTTTTTATTATTTTAAGTAATTTTCTCAAGTTTTAAGATGTTTTTTTTTTAGTAACATATTTCAAGAATCCACATGTGGCAAAACAAACTCAAAATCTCATAACAGCATTCTGATAGCAACAATTTCATAGTTCCCCAAACAGCTTCAATTTAGCCCAGTGACTATCATTTCTTCTTCATCACAAGAAGCATCTTGAAAGTCAGTACCACGACTACGACAATATGCATCAAATGTTTGCATTATAGTCTCTGTTAAATCAGGCAAGAATTTTCTATAACAATAATATACAAAAGTTTATTTTTAGATATGACAATTGCCTTAATATTGATGTAAATTATGTAAAAAAGTAGATAAAAGTGTGGACTTTCATATAAAAATAAAACTTACAAAAAGTTTACTTTTATTTTTATATATCAAAATGGTACTTACTTACAAAACATGTCTCGTATTATACTCTTTAAATTTTATTTTTGCATGTTTACTGAAATTAAAAATCATTAAATTGAAGAGATAATTCAATTATTCTTACGTATAGATCTAATTCAGATATTGTACAAAATTTAAGTTTTGTTACTTTTCTAATTTTTTATTCTTATTTGTTAATATGATATAAGTTCCCTTTGCTTAAAAATTTTAAAACTTTTCAGCCATATGTTGTTGTGTACGTGTTGTCTACTTAAAAATTAGTAATAAAAATTGTTTTAGCTACGTCATTGCCTATCATTTTCACAAAATAATCCAATCACCTTACTTAATGCAAAAAATACTTTTCTATAAATTATGCGTTTAAATCTCAATTCGTATATCGAATTTTATAAAACAATTTTATCGTTTCAAAAGTGTTATGAATAATTGATGAGATAATAATTGTATTAAACTATATAATTTGTGATTAAATGGAAAATAACTGAGAATATATTAGGTTTAATTATATATAGGTTTACTTTAATAATGATTATAGTAATTTGTGACATAATAGTTAATCATTATTCAGAAGTGAAGGATCTGTGTGTATTATTTCCACCACTTAAAGCCTCACGTATTGATGTTGCTGCTTTTATGCAATGCTCCCTTAGTTTTCTAGATTGTTTCATTTCTTAGTATGATTAAACAATTTTAAAGAAAACATTCTTTAAGGAAAAAATTAAAATGCGTTGGAGTGCTGAATAGATTATTGTTAAACCTTTTAGTACGGGTGGTTTTATGTTTCTTTTTTCAAGACCATAAACATTTATACAAGATTTCTGATCAGTTTACATATTTACGTAGAACATATTTGGACTTTTACACAAGCACCTAAAAAATTATACTTACAGGATTATTCTCAAGCTTGTTGAATAATCTAACCTCAAACAGGAAGAAATCGGATAATGAAATCGTATCACATAAAAGACACCAATAGGCTTGTCTCCTCCACTAAGTGGTAATAAATAGCTGTTAGTGAACGGAGAGTTGTTGTTGTCTATGAACTGACGAGAGTGTGACATGTCGAACAGTACACAAGGCCCACCGAGAGGAATTGGAAGCAGTGCTGCTGACACTGGACAAGATCCTGACGTTGTGCCCGGAGCTACTGTCTCGTCGATGGCAGGTGCACAGTCTCTCCCGTATCATCACCAAGCTCCTCCATCCCGGCAACAGCTGGAAATTGCGGCGGGAAGCAATCAGGTACATTTGATTTTGTTAGTAGGAGAGTTTAGATTTTGATAACGTAATACAGGATAGCGCAAAAAGAACACATGTATTTTAAAATGCTATAAGTAAGTTTATGTTAATCACAAAAAATGGTAATTAACACCAAATCAATCAGCAAACAACTCAATTTAAAAATAGGGCATTAAGAATTTCAAACCACTTTTTTTTAATAACATCGGAAAGATGGCATCCTTCTGCGGTAATACACATTAAAAATCTCTCCTCAAAGTTTTCCATAACTGTTGTCAAAAGTGTCCTGTGATACAACAACAATATTTCTTTGCATATTCCAGCTTTCATATATTCGAGTGAACGAGTTTTATGAAAATTACTTTTGAACTTCATGTGACCCCATAAGAAGAAGTCGCACAGTGATGGATCTGGCGTATGTGCAGGCTAATAGACATCGTCTAAACGTGATCATTTCTCTAACAACTTCCATAGATGTATTACTCATATAAATTGTAGCTTCATCCTGTTAAAACTATATTTATGCTGAATTTATCCCCAAAGCTTCAGGTTGTGGCTGCAAAAATGTGCATAAAATTTCCACATAACGTTGAGAATTAACTGTGACAGTCGCATCATCCTCTTCAAATTTTCGAGACCATACACAAAACCATAACTTTAAGACTGCAGGTTTTTAGTGCATTTCTTGTATGTTGTTAGCTGATTTTTAAACACCATTGTCTTTTGCAAAAGCATTCTTTCACAAAAATTCTTCGTTGATCAAAATTGATGTTGCACGATCCACTGCGCTATTGATACTAAAACTGGACGCTCTAACCTACAAAATGGCATCTTTCAATGTTCACTGACAGCTCCTCTCCACTGATACTATACTACTCAAATTCATGCATTCTTTTTGCACCACCCTGTATTTACCTAATTTTTTTGTAATTTCCACTGCTTAAATCGATAAAGGAAGTATAGTTGGTTAAGTGTTCTCATTCCTGATTTATTATTTTGAAGCAGAATGTCTACTTTAATTCTGCAATATAATGTTTACTCATGTCAAATATCTCATTTAATAATTTTTAATCTAAAATGGTAAATAAAAGATTTTTTTTATTGTGACTGAACTCTGCTGAGTAATGTTTTAAACCCAATGTGTTACTGAATTAAAGCAACAAACTAAGTGTTTTACATGCTGTGAAAATGGCAAAGTATAGCTATAAGTTAGCATCATCAGTTTACACTGGGTTCCTAACACATTCACAATGGCATGACTCCACCGGTGGGTCACAGGTTTTTTTATGTTTGGAAATATGTTGTAACTATTAGAAATTCGTTTTAGATGAAAAATAATATGAACATGAGAGCTGCATTAGGATAGTATCCTAATCCAAAACATGGGAGGTAAGTGAATACTTTGAACTTTTCTTTTCCTGTTTCAATCTATATCCCAGTTTGTCTTTTTATAAGAAAAAAAAAATTTGGTGAATAAAAAAATTAAAACCAAACTTATTAAAATAAATTGTTCTTTTTTTTATTCATACAAATCATTCATAATTAAAGACACATAATCATTAGTATTCATTAATTTACTATAATTATTGGCCCGGGATTAAAGTAATACAAAATACATTAATTGCCTTTTTTCAGTACAATATTTTTCAAGGTTATCGATTTTGGTCTTTTTCTTCATAAGATCCTATGGCATTTTCTAAAATGATGGTGGCTACTGTACACGTCTGTTATAAACTAATTATAGGTTAGTATACTCACAAGTTTTTATAATTATAAAATTTGTACTATATTTTGACTATGTGTAGTAAAAGTTTTGTTTAGAAAAGTTATTAAAATATATAGGTTATAGATGGATGTAAGAATATAGTTTTATAAAATTAGTACTGTACAATAATGTTGTATTTATATTTGTTTCTCTCTACACCTGTTGATTAACTCTTCTGATTTTCTCCACTTGTACTGTAAGGTGTGTAATTGTTGTAGGTTTTTCCTGCTTTGGTACCAAGCTCTAGGAGAGAACGCACCAGATGCAGTTCACGCTATGTTTGCTACTCTGGTGCCGGGATTTCCCAGTCCCATCCCGGACCATCCGGGCCTTACGGGACTCACCTACCAGTCTTCGGCAACTGTGTTTCATGACGTCAGCCATGGTAATTTTGAATCCTTACTCATGGCCTAGTTGTTGATTATTCATTGTACTAACTTTTAGTGTGAATTTTAGGATCATTTATTTACTACTCTTACTTTTGTACCAATGAAAGTCAGCTGGCATCAGACTTCACCAAATATGCAACCCTACATCCTCATATTCTAGTATCTGTAGTTGCTTGAAATATCAACATCGGGTCTTGTCTTCTTCCAATATACTGGTGATGTGTTCCCTTTTCCTCATAACACAACTCGAGTCGTGTTACTAACCAGAGTTTATTATACTCAATATTCCACCTGATTCAGTTCAATTCAATTCAAACAGCTTTATTCATTTAGCATATATTCATATACGAGGGGGTACCTAAAAAAAAACCGGAATTATTTTATAAAAATTATATATTATCAAATTTTTTACAATACGACCTTATCTCCTTCAAAATAATCTCCATTACAACTAATACACTTGTCCCAACAGTATTTCCATTGATCAAAACATTTTTTGTAGTCATCTTTAGAAATGGCTGCAAGCTCGAGCTTCGTTTTTTTCTTAACCTCCTCAACGCTGTCAAATCGTTGACCTTTCAAGCCTCTTTTCATGTGTGGAAATAAAAAAAAAGTCGCATGGAGCGAGGTCAGGCGAGTAAGGTGCGTGGGGCAGCGGAACCATGCTGTTTTTGGCTAAAAACTGCCTAACTGAGATGGCTGTGTGTGCCGGTGCGTTGTCGTGGTAGAAGAACCAATCTCCAGTCTGCCACAAATCGGGTCTTTTCTGGCGAACACTGTTGCGCAATCTTCTTAAAATCTCCAAATAAAATGTTTGGTTGACAGTCTGACCTGGAGGAACAAACTCAGAAAGAACAATGCCTTTAGCATCAAAAAAGCAAATCAACATGGTTTTGATGTTTGATTTGACTTGCCGACATTTTTTTTGGACGAGGTGAAGATGGCGACTTCCATTGGCTTGACTGTTGCTTCGTTTCTGGGTCATAACCATAGCACCATGACTCATCACTAGTAATTACCTTTTCCAGAAAATCGAGATCATTTTCGAGA
The DNA here is from genome assembly GCF_021130785.1 of Homalodisca vitripennis. Taxonomy (NCBI): domain Eukaryota; kingdom Metazoa; phylum Arthropoda; class Insecta; order Hemiptera; family Cicadellidae; genus Homalodisca; species Homalodisca vitripennis. Next base: position 193,673,460 of record NC_060207.1, read on the forward strand.
TGTTCTTTCAGAAGGCGGCAAGTTTCAACTCGATGTGCCTTTTGATGGTCAGTCAGAAGTCGAGGAACAAATTTGGCAGCAACCCTTTTCAGTCCTAAATCTCCTGTTAAAATTCGCTGAACCGAGCTCCAAGTTAACCCACTACTCTCTGATAGTTCCTCAATTGTCTGTCGACGGTCGGTGAGCACAAGTTCACGAATTTTCTCAACATTTTCGTCCGTTCGAGAGGTTGATGGACGTCCAGAACGAGGTTTGTCTTCAATCGACATGTCGCCATTTTTAAATCGAGCGAACCACTTGTAGACCTGAGTTTTCTCCATAGCATCATCTTTGTAAGCTGTATTCAACATTAAAATAGTTTCTGCAGCATTTTTACCAAGTAAAATACAAAATTCACAGCTGCACGTTGTTCACTTAAACTTGCCATGACAAAAAACTAAACAAGAACAAAACAGGGTTAGCGAAAACAGTCACTACGAACGAACAGAATGCACTAGGACAACGGAACTGGGGTCACTGAGCTCGCAATGGGTTGCGCGACACACGCCTAGCGGCAGGAATGTGTACTACACGCTGCCGGCTGCCAGCAATACAATTCCGGTTACTTTTGGGTACCCCCTCGTATACAAGAATAATGTCAGTATTTTAATTCATATCCTTACTATATAAAAAAACAAGAATACATACAGAAAATACAAGATATGTCACAGAAAATAAAGAAAGTTTAAAATACAAATATTACAGTTAAAAGGTTACAATTTTAAAACAGTTAAAATTTAAACCATTACAATTTAAACAGATTTGAGTGTAAAACTTAATCATGGAGTACCCTACCTCCACAATCATCACAGGAATTCATCAAAGGAATATATGGCCTTGTTGATGAGGAACTTTTCAAAATTTTATTTTAAATTTATTGAACGTAGCCTCTGACTTAATTTCAATTGGAAGATTGTTGTAAAATTTTGATCCAATATTTTGGATACTTTTTAAAAATTTGTAAGGTATGTGAGCTTATTGCTACATTATTACGATTTCTTGTGAAATGGATGTGATTACCTCCTACTGATTCCAGTTCCTGAAGTTTATTTTTTTTATAAAATAGTTTCAAAGCAATGATGTTATTGCCTATGAGCTTTATATTTCAAATAGTAGTGTTCATAGCATTCTTAATAAGGATTTGAACATGCACTGTTTTTGTTTTTTCATGGTTCAAAAAATGTTATCACCTGAACAAATAGAAATAAGAGAGGTCAGGTCCCTAAGTACCTAATTGAGATAGCTGAAGAAGGTAATGGTTTCAGATATTGTTATATTTTCAGGTCCCATTAGTGCTGCAGAAATTCAGCCTGTTTTTCCACCTCAAGGAGGCGAAAAACAACCAGATGATCCCATGAAGTTCTTTTTGGATGCCCTCTTGGAGTTCATGGTTACTCAGGTAAATACAAGACATTTTTGATTTCAAGAATTGATCGCAGCAAATATTTAGAATTATAATGCATGCTGGATTAATTTAAACTTAAGAATTGTATAAAGGTTGTTAACATGTAATCAGTGATTTAAAGTCACTAGTATTTAATTATATCAATGGTATTATAAACGCTGTAGATAATCCTTAAAATAGATTTTTTTAGAATTTTGGTGATATTTAAGAATATTTTAACTAAAACTTAGGTTATTAAATTCTTAAGCCATGATTGACTAATTAAAACATTTCACTCATCTTTTGGGTTTACAACTATTTATCTGAAGACAAATTATTCTTTATTAACCTTACTTTTGTTGTGTTCAGGTGGCTAGAGTTGAATGGAAGGACAAGATCTACAAACAACACAAAAGTTTTATGTTCCTGTTTGATCGCTTCAAGATGTATTATCTTCCTCACATGTTTCCCACATTTTCCCATGCCACTAGTCTTTATAAACCAGTCTTGGGTAAGTTTGGCTCTTATAAACCATGTGGTTTTTTTCAGTGGAAATTTATATTTAGTTGTTTTTCATTATATCAGAAAAAAGTACTGTTCAAATACAGGATTGTTCAAATCATGTACCACTGCTTTATTAAAATGCCATTTTATTAATTTCTTACTATTTTTATTAATTTACTAATGGTATTCACTTCAAATTTTGTTACTATATGGTATATATTATGTTGTTTTTTATTGGTAGGAAAATTCAAATACAAACATTTAAGTAAAATGTAAAAATATTTAATATTTTCACGTAAAATAATTTTTACAATTGAAATGAAATGAAATATGCCTTTATTCAAGAGGCAATTCTATCTGCTGTATGTTTTGAAACATTTGTAGTGTAAATAATGTTTTGGTGTACATAGCCTAACTTGTTTTCCAAGATATTCTGAGACAGGCATAAAAACAGACTGAAAAACAATTAGAAATCCTTTTTATTAATAGAATTCAAAAAAAGAAACACCATGCTCTAGTATTTTTTGGCGTGTTAATGGTTCAAAATATCAGTTCAAGTTGTAATATTTTTGTATGTACCTTATCCTCTAATGAATAAAAATCCTTAGTAAATATTTGAATATTCCCAATCTTCAACGACTATGATGTTCTGCAGACTTGGCGCTGTTGAGGCCACGGTTCACCAGCGAGGACAGGAAGCGAGTGGAACCTTACATCAATTGTCGGGTTGCTTTCATCAAGTGGATCGCCAACTTCACTCATTCCACCAAGAAAGATCAACCAGCCCATCCTTTCGGTAGATCTGCCAGGTTAGATCATTTTATCACAACTGATTTGTAGTAAAAGTAGTACAAAAATAGTAAAAGACATTAAGCTATTCCTTGTCCTTTCGTTCAGACATATAGACACTTTTTTATTTAACATATTTTACCGAGATAAAGTACTGATAGATGACAGTCATAGTAATCGATTACACGAGGAACTCAACTATTTGCAAGCAATGATGACAACCAGAAGTATTTTTATCCGTAGTAATCAATATTTCTCAGACAAACAGTGTTATTATATCTAGCCTAAAATTACTTTGAACATCTCTTAGCTTATTTTGTGAATGAAATTATTTTGAGATGTTAGCGATTGTTGCAGTGTGACCCCCAGTGAGAGTGAGGGTGAAAGGTCACCCAGCTCGGACCTGCGAAGGGTCAGTGTTGGCACCAGTGTGACACCCTCCAGCAGCCTCACAGTCACATCGGACGACTCTTCATCTCTGATTCCGTTCTTGGCCCATTCTGACCACTCCTTGAGGTAACTAGTGCAGAAAAGTTGTACAGTAAGGCGTCGTGTATGAATAAGATCCAGGAACTATTTTAACAACTGGAAGATGTTTGAGTAATTTTTCATGCTATTATATATCAAGGAAAATTTATTTTTTTATCTAACTGGTAAAAATTTGTATAATTGTTATAGTGAAGACCCGAATATAACAGCCATCAACATTGTGAGGGACGTGCTGTACGGAAGTAGAGAGAACGTGAACATGATCCACGAAGTGTACCGCCAAGCATTCCTGCTGAACTTTGCGTACTCTCCAGCTATCCGTCGAGCCATCACTGTTTACAAGGACTGGATACAGATGAACGTAAGTTGAAATTTGTGCTCTTTTGTCACATTTGAATGTAGTAGTATTTTCTGTTTAACTTTTTTATGTTATAAATTATTTGTTTTACTATAAATATATTCAAAAACAGTATTGGTTGTAACTATTTTTGGAATAGATATATTTTTAAGTTATTACCATAAGAAAATTTCTTTTTTCAAGCTGCCTTTCTTTGTCCTTCTTCAATCATATCTTGAACCTCTTTTTTAAAGAGTGCAGGCTTGATTTCTTCTTCTAACATGCAATCCACTGGTTCCTCAGGTGTAACCCTGAGTATTACATCCTCATCTACAATTTTTGTATCAATATGTAGGCCTAGTAAGATTATGGTATTTCAGAGTGTACTATGTTGAAGTGGCATGTTTATTGTTAGAGTAGTAAAGATCTATAGTGATGTACATATGTTATAAAGTATGTCTGGTATAGGTACCTGAATTACCTCCATTCATGCTAGAGCCACTGGACAGTCATCGTAGTTCTGGTCCCTCTTCCGCAGAGTACAACAGTATTGAGGTGAGAGCATACAACTATTACATGTATTAAATCTCTATCAAAATTTACGAGAAGCTGTTTGATTGTAACAAATTGTCATACATTTTTAAGCAGTGGTTGAGTGATTTGATTTCTGTGGTTGAGTATCAAGGCCAGCTTGTTATCTCGATTTTCAGAATGTAATGAAACAAAAAGATTAACTCATCTAATATTCTGTCAAAGCAGTGACTAATAGTACACTATGTGTACCAGTTTTAACTTCTAAATGTCAGTCACTTAACCCGTGGATCTAGGCATTATTAACAGTTTATCCTGGCAGACTGTGTGTCAACACACTTTCTTAACTTATCAAAACTCTTGTGCTAAAACCAGACTTTTTGCCTTCTAAAATCGTAAAAACAACTAGAAAATGGAATAAAACACTGGCTATCAGTATTAAAATTACTTAAAAATACAGTATTTTTGTTTACAACTACATGACCACAACTCAAAAGGTCTACAGAAAGTTTGAAGGCACACAATCTACTAGGATAAATTGGTATTAATGCCAAATACTACATCGGAAATTCAAGATAGCACTGAGGTCATGAGTCCAGCCAGATCAATGGGTTGAATTATTAATGTCTAGAAGTAAAAAACTGGTTCAATTCAATTCACAATTTCTTTATTTATCAAAGCACAAGTGTACATGAATGGTGTCAAACATAATGTATACAATTTATGTGTATAAAATAGCAGAAGCTTAAACATTTTAATTAAAACATTAGTAAGCTGAACTATTCATCAGTATTTTCTGGAAAAAACCTCTAATGAATAAATAGGTTTTCCAATTAGAAATGTTTTAATTTTCTTTTTGAATATGTTTCTGTTTTCTATGTTTTTTTTTTAATCAAATGGCACATGAAAAACTTAATTTCTGCATAGCTAGATTTCTTGGCATACAGTTCTAGTCTATGACTATCATAAGCACTGGTTGCTGACTGTTTCTTGTGAAATAACTGTGGGAACTTCCCATTTTGGGTAGTTGGTCTAAATTTCCCTTAATATGAATTATCAACTGATTTTATATGATTAATATAAAATTCTATGAATTTACAATCCGTAAACAGTAGTAAATCCTAATTATCCGAAAATGTTTTTACGGAATCCTGAAAACCTAATTTTAATATTATTCTAATAATAGCCTTTTTTGTAAAATTAGAATTGTATTTTACTGTTTGATTTTGCACCATATAGGAACAGGCCAAATAATATTTGAGATTTCACAAAAAAATTTAATTTTAATTTTTTATAATTGTTTACTTTTTTACATCATTCTTAGTGCTTACAGTCCAGAGGATATTTTTAAAAGAACTTTATTGATACTTATTATTGAGACTCATAGTTTACAGGTTATCCTATTTTTCATACAAAATCCTAGTACTGCGTAACTTTTTTTATAATTAACCTTTTTACGTCCTGACCATACAAAATCTAATCTAATCTATAACCCTATGGATATAGCAAACCAACTGAATATCTACCTAACTAGTGTTGCTAAAACAACCTTAGCACAACAACCTAAGCCCAGACAGAACACAATGACGAGCAGGATTACTAACTGTCCCTGCTTGGAACTTCACCCAACCACTTCAATAGAGGTAAAACAAGTCATCCAGTCAATGAAATCAAAAACCTCCTCAGGAATAGATGAACTGTCACCAAAAACATTGAAGCGACGTAAAGACGAACTTGCACAACCACTAGTAAATATTGTCAACAAGTCTCTCTTACAGGGCACATTTCCTTCTCAGCTAAAAATCGCTAAAGTGCTACCAAAACATAAGAAAGGTGATAAAAAGCAACCATCAAACTATCGGCCGATTTCACTTCTGTCAGCTTTCTCTAAAATTATAGAAAAAATAGTACTGAACAGACTCCTACAACATATCAAAACCTTTAATATGCTTACAGTTCATCAACATGGCTTCACTGCGGGTAGGTCAACAGTAACAGCATTAATCAGCCTAATAGAAGGACTTATAGACAATATAGAGGCAGGAAACACTGTGACAACCATACTCCTAGATTACAGCAAGGCATTTGATTGCCTTAACCATGAAATGCTTTTAAAGAAATTAGAGGGAATCGGAGTGACCGGTGTTGCTGCAAGTTGGTTTAAGAGTTACTTGGAAGGCAGAACCCAAGTGGTTGAAATAAGTCATACAGATCACAAAGGGACAATGCAAACAATTCGGTCGGAAAGCCAAAAGCTAGATAGAGGTGTCCCGCAAGGATCAGTCCTGGGCCCTGTCCTGTACATCATTTTCACCAGCGACATGCCAAATTTCCTTGAGCGGCACTGCTCATTGCTTATGTATGCAGACGACACAGTTCTTATAAATAGTACAAAAACCCCTGAAGAACTTGAAATTAAAGCATACATAGCATTTAACATGGCACTTGAGTACTGCCATAGCAATGATTTGGCTGTTAATGAGAGTAAAAGCACACAGCTCTTCTTTGGATCAAAAAAACACCAAGTAACTGAAATACCTGGACTAAACCAAACCGAATATGCTAAACACCTAGGCCTCACCATTGACTCAGACCTGTCATGGAGTCTCCATGTGGATACGGTATGCTCTAAACTCAGTTCTGGTGTATTCGTTATAAAAAGACTCAAATCGATCACAGAAGATCAGAGCATACTCCGAACAGCATACTTTGCTCTTGCTGAGTCACATCTTCGATATGGCCTTGTACTATGGGGAAACTCTTCCAAAACAAACCTCCAAAGAGTACTGATACACCAGAAGAAAATCATCAGAGCCATGCTGGGTCTAGGTCCTCAGGAGTCCTGCCGAGGAGCTTTTATAAATTTAAAAATCCTCACAGTGGTAGCTCTCTACATTCTTGAGGTAATCCTCCATGCTGCACGTCAAGATCTCCCCAGAAGAAACAACTTACATAACCACTTCACAAGAAACGGTAGCGACTATGTTCTTCCCAATCACAGACTGGCACTCTATGAGAAGAAGCCCTCATACATCGGTGCCAAACTTGCCAACTACCTGCCTGATGAGCTGAAAACTCCAGGGCCAATCAAGAATATGAGACAGCGACTTATCAACTGGCTCCTAGTTCGACCCCTTTACTCAATCGACGAGTACATTCGGTGGAGGGAAGACCCGACTTTTCAAAATCAAAACTAATTTTCGTACATGGATTCATCAATTTCCAACTCTTGCAAACTTTTGACGACATTTCTGTACTCAAAGTTCATGAAATAAAGAGATTTGTCTATTGTCTATTGTCTATTGTCTACACCCCACTCTATTGTTGACAGATTATAGATGGTTACTCTAATCTTTAAGTCTTACATATTGTATGATTTATATCATGTATGATTTTTTGTTCCATGACAAAGTCTCCAGATGAAAGTTCACGGCAGACTAGACTGCGAAATGACTCCTACATCGGGGCTGTTCACAAGGAAAATCTTCTTGTTCGGGCTGGACTTCAGGTAATCAATGATTTGGTTCAATTGTTTTTCTTATTACTGTTTGTTTCTACAGTCTGTTACATTTGTACACAATAGGTACAAGTAGTTATCATTGTTGATTAACAGTCAAGTATTAACATTTCACAAACTATTATGTTATAGACTATATTTTTATAAATATGGCAAGCAATTAAAAATCACTTTGTTTATACTAAGCTATTTTCAATAGTGTGACATAAATAGCAAGACCTACGTAACCCTTTCAGTGCTGCGATGTCTTCATAGTAGACAATATGAACAATATGAAGTAGGTATGCTTAAATTGCCGCTGTCTACATAGTAGATTAACTGCGTATTTTATTATTATTTCATATATTACATTTTTGTTTTAACTGATCATTTAGTTTACGGCATTCTCCGAGAACCGAACTATCAATTGTTATTGATTTTTCTCGTTCACTGTCTCCCCTAGTAGTGCTATTATTTCTGAACTTTTGATTGGTTTGTGCAAAATAGTTTTTGTCATATTTTTTTTGTATTGGGGTTACCATGATATCATAAGATAAAACAATATATTATTTTTATTTAGTTTTACAAAATTTTAGGTAATTTAGGTTTATCGAAATTGGTTGGTTGGTTTTTTTTACTTTTTACTAATTTTTTTCCAGACGCTTGCCAAACTGTGAGAAATGGTCTGGCAATTTATGCATATGACTTAATGTCAGTGTTTTTTTTTTGTTTTTTTTGTTTTTGTTTTTTTTGTTCTCTTAGGACAAGAAGCTTATAAATTGTACTTATTCCTGTAAGGACCTTTGCGCTGCTTCCGGAGTGATAGGATATTCAGGATGGGTAAGGTTAGGGAGTGGGGCCGCCTCCTATCGAGATCCATGAGGAAGAATTAGGGCACTACATCTCAAAGTCATCCCGGAAGAAGGGAGGCCAGCTGTGAACCAGCCTCTCCAGTCAAAGTAGGCGGGGGGGGGGGCACACCCTTGTTGAGGTTAACAAGAGCCTCTGAGGTAAGGGAACAAACCCCACCAACTCTAACAGCCATCTTCCACAGTAGACTAGACCTATTGAATTGCCCATGAACCCCAGAATCTCAACATTTGCGGTTAGTGATGTGCCGCTACTGGACATCCATAAGGTTGCCCAGGTTGAAGTGGCACATCGGTTTTTGCTGTGCCCAGTGGTAGGTTCAACTGGTAGGTATAAACCAGCCAGAAGTGATCCCTGCTGGGTATAATGTCAGTGTTACTGAAGTGGTTTATTGGAGCAGAGAAAAAGCTACATATTTGTAATGTAACTTGACATTGTGTATGTATTAGTCTGTACAGCTGCCGTGTTATCTGATTCTTGTTGGCGTCCTTTTACGCATGAATTGCTTCCCAAGAACTACATGTAGACTCACTTCTGTGGATTTATAACAGTTGTAAAGTATTTCTACATTATAAAATGTTAACAGTGAAGATGTTATAGTTTTACAGTCATAAGAGAATTTGTTTCTTAACTTTGTCATTATTGTTGGTGGCAGAATGTACTTCAAGTGTTCATCACGCACGCGGCCAACGTGTTCCTGCTGGAGATTAGCCAGGAGTTCTCCGTGCTACTGGAGGAACAAGTGGACACATGCAAGCGTGTGCTCAACATCTACAGATACATGGTTATGCATACCCACATGGAGGCGAGGACCTGGTGGGTACAAGTAGACTACTGGAGTTACTAATAGTAATTGGGAAAAAAATTGGTACTTGAAAATTAAGTGAGTCTTAAGAGTGAAAAGACCCCTGCATGATACAGCCTGTTACTGTAGGAACCCCTACTTTACAATTGCTTTGAAATATTTCCAGTAACATAGTTTCAATGGAAGTTCTGAGAAATATTCTAATAATTATAAATATTTAATTTCGTAATAACTTCAAAACTTAACTGTATATATTTTAACATCCAAGTATGCATTATAAGAGATCCATTTCTGCATTTATCTTTGTGAGGGAGGGACAGTGTAAGTTCTCTCTAGAATTTAAATGCGAGTACCAACTAGAGAATTAATAATACAATTAATTAATAATATATATGTATATATATATATATATATATATATATATATATATATATACATTACTTTTCTTATGTAGTGCTATATTGTTTTGTAACCCTTTGACAAATTTAGGTATATCCAGTTCATCCACCACTTTTCATTGTAAATGGATAACACAAACTTGGGTATATAATTTGTAGGAATTAGCCTTACAGTCACAGATTTGATTCCCGCACCTGACATCAGGAATTTTTGCAGTCAACCGTACACTTATACTGAAAGCTCTGGTAGTGTACATATTAACATGTTCACTACGAAACACCATATACGTGTGCCGCTATGTCCACGCCGATAGACGGATAAATACACAACATTACGTCATATAAATTGGGAATAATTCGTAACATTCACCATAGACCACAAAAGTAATTTTTCATTCAGTTATGTTAACATACTTCATCTCAAATGTTCATATACGTCTTCTTGTATTTCTCTTTTTTTAGTTTTTATAAGGTGCCACACGTTTGTGTAATTTGGTCCTAGGCGTTTTAATTTTTATTAAATATTAAAAATCCTAACTAGTCCACAAATGGACTGTACACACTTTGTCTATCAGAGAAAATGAACACAAGACAGAATCAGTGTCACTTTTGCCACTAAGCTCACAATCAGTTTCACTGTTTGTATTTTAAACCAAGTAACTTTTATTTCTTTCTATTGTGTGCAATTGGCTACATATGACTACAACACACACTTGGTAACTGTAATACTTCTGCAACTGAAGACAGTCAGGTGGGTCTGTAATAAAATTGTAAATCACAGTTTTACCAACTGTAGTGTGACATCACTAATTTTCATATTTGCAGATTAAGCGATTCACAGATGCGACAAATTTAATATCCCACACATTTGCTGTGCCTGGTCTATAATTTTGTATTTCTTTAACATGGTGTTGGTGAACATACTATTAGCTAATAAGTTTTTGAGACTGTATTCCATTAAGACTGTTGTGGGGTGTGAAGTGTCTCTATAAAGTTCAGAAGTTTTATCACTTGATGTGATGCTCAAATTATTTAACACCTAGTTGAAGAACCAACATTGTAAAGTCTCGTGATGGTTCAACATCAACGGTGTGACAGTAACCTCTTGGTGATGCCTCAGAGTAACTTGGAGTGTAGTTTATTCTGGCCGAGACACCATACATACAGTTATTATGTTTAAAAACTAGCCAAAAAAGACTTTTTGCATTTTGAATGAACAAAACTTTTGCTAATGTACAATAGAATAATATACATAATTGTCCTTTTAGGTAGATTTTGTATCCAAAATTGGCCTATTCCAATTCTCCTCATGGTAGGAGACATAAGAAAAGATTCTACTTAACTTCACTAAACATGACCCCCAGAGCCCAAAACCAGTTATATATATTACTTATATATATTATGGACATTATAATATGGCAGTCGTTTAAATCTTTAACAAATTTACAGCATTATTTATGGACCTAGAGAACGTATTAAAAGTTTTCTTGAATGCTTGTAACATTTCTTTTTTAATGAACATGTTTTGTATATAAAGAGGATTTTTAGGTACCAATTAAAATATATAAATGTCATAATAGATAACTTATTAATATTTCAGTAGTCTCAAAATCTACTTACTTCTTCCAGCTGACCCGGAAGTGCTATTCATAACAAAACATGTGTTAAGAATAGAATGTACCTGCAGATGTAATATAGTATTGAAAGTACAATGAGATTTGTTCTATGTTACACTATTCGTCGTTATTTATTAAAGTGAAACATAATAATTCTATTGTTGCTTAGAATCTATTCAGTTAACTCATAAACTCGGTTAATTATGTTTTGATAAATCAAAACTGTAGTAAAAGTAGGCTATTTTTATATGTCATATTCAAACTTTCCAAAAACCTATTAGATATTGTGTTTCCTTGGAATAAATATTTATTTGTATTTCTAGGGAGCAATTGCTTCTGGTTCTTCTCCAAATAACATCTTTAATATTGAGTAAAACTCCCCCGAAAAGAAAAGAAGACACTCTTGGTGGAAAATTAGCCCCTGCAATATTTCAAGTGAGTAACTCCATGGTTTATAGATTAACAGGTTTTCCTGGTTAATTCAAATGTGTCAGGATTGTCCCATCCATGAATTGGTTTACATGAATTATTACTTTTCTACAGACTCTGATTGTGACTTGGATCAAAGCCAACCTGAATGTGGTGATATCAGCAGAATTGTGGGATGAATTTCTGGCTGTGCTCAGCTCACTGACTCAGTGGGAGGAGCTAATCCGGGAGTGGGCGGTAAGTAAGGGTTTCATTGTTTGTAAAAAAAATCACTAAATAGGGCAAATCCAGTACCAATTTCTGAGATACGCCACTTCATTTCTCCAATTATACAAGTTGTGTTATTTTTTTTTAATTAATGATCTTTCTATTTTTATTTCATGACTAACTATTCCAAGTAGTTGTTTTTATTATTAAGTAAATTCAATTAATTACTACTACACGTTCTCGTAACACATTGGGAGTTGTGTCAAGTCATTACAAGGTTCGTCTTAAAATATTTGACCTTATGCTATAGACTGTAGATGAATCACTCTGCAGCAATGACTGATATATTCCCTTCAATATCATCTCCTTCACAAACTAATATCTTATTGTAGTGCTCTTCCCAATTACCAACACTCTTCCTTTTTCCATCTACCTCCCATTTCCATCACTCCTCCTATTTCCATTGCTCCTCCCATATCCACCATTCCTTGACGTTATTTTAAGTATAGCTACAGAGACATTCTGTGCATTTTAAAAATGTTTTTCTAATTGTAATTTATTAATTAATAATTATTTGTTAATTAATAATTGTAATTTTTATTGTTCCTGACTTGAACTTCAGCTGCTACAAATCAGGTGTTTTAATCTGCTAACTCGTACTTCCATCAGTTTCTCAGTGTTTTAGTCTGTCGAGCAATTACATATTTCAATCACATTCTATGTTGAGTTTTCTATATGTTTTGATTGATAGTGGTCATACATTTTGGCGAAGCTATATACTATGCCTGAACATTAACATGCAATTTTCACCATGAGCACTATTAGTGCTGATGATGGTGCCTCAAAGAATTATTGTATTAAATTTATTTATTTATGAAATATGATTTTATTTTCCAACACTAAGGAATGAACAAAAATACATGATATCACCTGACAGCATCATTAGTACTGGTGATGTCACAGTGGTATCATGGACATGGACCAAGTGAGCGAAACCACTATATTATTAGACTTAGCTTCAATGTGTCATACTAGATTCATGTACCCTATATATCAATAACAAGGATAGATAAAGTTGTTAAACAATAGAAAATAGTTTTAACTTTGTATGTTACATGTGTGTTACATTAATAATAAAGCAGCTTAATATGGAATTTGAAAGAACATATACTTAAATACATATTTTTATGGTGATCGAATGTTTGGTTCATCCATGATGGTGTTCGGTATTCATCATATTCATCAAGGAAGCTTCATAATAAATTAAAATAGTTTGGCCAAATTATAACAGTTTACATAAAAGCCTGGAAGCTCAAAATTATAAACAGCAAATTTCTTTGCAGAAAACGTTGGACACATTGACACGGGTGCTGACTCGCCATGTTTACAACCTGGACCTGAACGACTTACCACTTGACCGTCTCAGTGAGCAGAAGTCCAAGCGCCAGAAGAAGAGCGTCTCTCAGCGTGGGTCCGTAGGCACAGACCAGACTCGTGATAATGACACTCCCTCTGAGGCAAAACATACAACAGACTCTGCATCAGGTCAGCTTACAAGATACATTAATTACAGAAATTTATTTATACTTTTTAAATGTGTTGGTACTTCTGAACAGTGTGTGATTTAGACGAAAAACTAAGTTCTGTATTAAATATCAAAGACTATTAGATAAATCCATTTCATATTGTCATTTTCAGTAGTTTGATTCCGATTCTTTCAGTAATATGAATTTTTACTAATAATGAATTTTTGAGCTGTAAAATTTGGAATCTATTGAGAATGTTAATCACCTATAGGAGCTCAAGTTTAAACCAAGTACAATGAGTAGATGTGACTTTTGCCCAGAAATGTTTGTTGGCGGATAGGCCATAATAGAATTTGCCACCAGTCTTATTGGGCTTTCATGTATCTAAATTCCTATCCAACCCACTAAACGTTCATAGACTTTAATTGTATACATAATTTGTTTGAAACTGGTTAGATCTGGCACTTTTAACACATGAAGATAATAATCAAAGAAATTTAACACAGACTAAGAATTGACAATCAACAGGATCTTGATAGTGATGTAATTGGTGGCCGTTTAGGTGCAATTCCTACAATATTTAATACTAGAGTGTGTTGTATTTTGACAGGACCGACAGTAACATTGAAGAGTTGTGAGAGCTGGCCAGCGCTACGGCGGAGTGCCAGTGAGTCCACATTGAGCTGGGCCAGGCGACGGCGGCCCTATAGACGCAATCACCACGACCAGACCAACACCACACACATCCCAGGTACAGCTCAGCTGTCCTTGGCTCTCTACTTGATAGCAAAAGAATGTGTTTTTAAAAATGTAACTATTCTTTCACTTGTGAACTAATTCAATACTGTTCTGCAATTTTAATAATCTTATTCAATTTTGAAAATGCATAAAAATGTTGTTTTTTTTTTTAATCTAAATTTCTGCCAAAAGTTACTTGTGACATTTGTTATGGCACGTTTATAATTAATCATTAGTTTCTATATAATGTACAAAATCTTCACACAAAAAGTTAAAAAAATCTCAATAAATAAAAACTGCAGTTTAATTTCAATTGTTACATTTTTTTACACACTAAAAATAAATTTTTACGTAAAATTATGCAAAAATCTATTTTAGGGAAATATCTAATTGCTCAAAATACTTTGTTGTATTGCATACAAGTGTACAAATTTCATACAATACATTATAAGGTCAACACAAAGCTAATTGAAAAGTTAATTAAATGAAATCATTTGGAAGAAATTGCATATTATGTACAAACAAAATATAATATAGAAACATATAACTTATACACTTACACATTCATAGTACTGTTGTTTCAGAAGGCAAAATGCAACTTCAACATTCTGTATGTAATACTTTAGTATAATCAATCGTAATTCTGAAAATGGTGTGTTTTTTATTACATTTGTTTTGAAGTATACAATGATGTCAAATTTTATTATATTATTCTAAATATCAACAAGAAAGCTAATAAAAACTAATCTTCCTGAACCTTAAAAAATGTACCTATTACAATTTTCATAAATAAGTAAATTAATTTGGTGTCCGTGACCTTTGACAAAAATAAAATGGTATTGTCTGTAATACAGACTGTGGATTTTCAGTGCTGTCATCGGGTGTAGAGCAGGAGGTGGCTAGAATTATATCTGGTGCCAGGCCAAGACAAATGGTAAACGGCAAGTCCAGGTCAATGGATTCCATCGCTCACCTGTCAGGTAAATTATTTGTTGTGTAAGCAATTTTATACCAATGTTTAGTGAGTAATATATGTTAGTTAAAATAATGAAAATATAACATGATTGTGGCTAAATTAGTGTAGATTTGTTTTCCTACGAAATCTGTATTATGGACTTTAAAATGTATTAAATACACAACATAGATAAACCAATTGAATATGAATTTGTATTCATTTAATATAGGCAAGGTTTATCTACCACACATGCACTTATAAACTAGTTGAAGAAATTTTTGGTTGTTTAGAGAAAAGGGCCTTGAAGCAGTTACATTCTGTGACCTCAGTAAGACCTTTGACTGTGTACCACACAAGCTTATAATTTCAAAGCTCAAGCATTATAATGTGAAGGGTTTGAGACTAAAAAGTTTTCAATTGTACTTAGGAAATAGAATACAATATGTACAAAGTAATATAATCATCCCTTCTGCCTGCTTCTTGTGTTGCGCAGCGTTCCGTTGCTTTTTGTAATCATAATAAATTGCCTAATTAGTAATGTACCTGCAGATAATAATTCTCTGTGCAGATGATACGACGGTCATGAATAGACAGGAAAATGGTTATCAAGTATTGGAGGAAGCAAAAAGCAACCAAATCCTTGTTGAAAACTGGTTGACTGCTAATCAATTGGTTTTAAATGAAAAGAAAAGAAAAACACTTGTGTTCACTTTGAAAGAAAAAAGTCACACTTAGACATATTTTCCCTAAATTCTTAGGAATAACCTTAGATCCAACTCTTAATTGGTATAAATAATTATATAGTCAATCTAAAGGCGAAACTCAGTAAAAGTACTTTTGCTTTAAAACAATTGTGTGGTGAGTTGGAACAGGATGGACTAAGACAAGCTTACTTTGGCTTTTTTCACTCAAATTTATCTTGTTTGATTATATGGGGAGGAACTCCTGTTACAAGAAATATTAATAGCACAAAACAAAACAATAAGGGTAATAACTGGATCACACAGACTGGTTCATTGTAAGCAAATATTTATATACTTGAGAATATTTACTTTGTAATAATTGAACATTTTTCAGTGCCTTTTTAAGTTCAAATAAATTTTGTACAAGAAGCTCCATACATTCCCATAATACTAGATCTGCATTTTTAATCAACTTACCTCAAAATAGGCCACAAATAGTGACAATATCCAATAGTTATATCAAGCCGCTTAATGAATAATATACCTGACAAAGTAAATAAACTAGAGCAAAATGGGTTTAAAGCTTGCTTAAGAAACTTTATTTAAAACTCCTTTTTATAAAGTAGAGGAGTTTTTATTAAAGGGTTGGGCTGAGTCAGATTTTATAGTGTAAAAAAGCTTAATTATAAGTGTATGTTTAACCACATTTAGGTAAATTTTACAAGGTTTCTGTGTTTAATTGTTAATAGTTTTTAGTCTTTGTTATTCAATGACTATTTATATAGTTTTTTATCTATTTATTTGTTCTTTATTGACTATTCAAAAACTATTGATTTGTTATTTGTTATGTATTTTAATCATTGATTTTAAATTCATTGTAATTCAGCATGAAATATTTATGTAATCACCAGTAAAAAGAAACTGGTGCTATATTACCAACAACGGGTACTGTAAAAACAATCAAGTTATTAATTTTTGGATCATTTCATTTACATAATAAAGAGCATGAAGTTTATTTATATGTAAGCTCATTGTAAACGATTTGAACCATTTGCAATAACAAAATTGAAAATCTTAAATATATTTTCTCATAGGATAGCTGTAATATTATTTTTTATGGCTACCATTTTTAATTGTCCTGTGATCTCCAGGAGATGGCAGTGCCTATTTTGATCCAGAACTGTCCAGGTCACCCTCGCCAGCTCCTTCAAGTGGCGTGGAGAGCAATTCATTTAAAGAATCCCCGATGCAGATTGACATGCTTAGCTCAGATGGTACAAATATTGGTAAGTTCCGTTCAGTAATAAATTTGACATACAAATTTTAATGGACATACTTTTAATGGAGATATTAAAAAGTTTAAGTGCAGTACAGTTACAATTATTGACTGTAGTATCTCAAAATCCTGTCCTATCAAACATGTGACAGTGAAAACATTGAGTCAAACTGATTATTAAGGACAAAAATCAATTGATTACAGCAATATTCATATTTCTTGTTCTTACTCGATACTGAACAGTAATTATTTGTTTTACAGTACTATACTTAACATATTCTACGGCAGAAACATCTGGAGGAAAAAAGATAATAATAGAAGAGGAAAGGAATTATAAGAAGGACACTGGTACCTGTAGGAAAGGAATTATAAGAAGGACACTGGTACCTGTAGTAATAACTCCATTTAATTCACCCAACTCTTATACTTGTCACAATATACTTATACTTGATACAAATAAAGTCATTTGATTGATTGATGCTTTAGTGCAGGTCTGTATAACACATACAGCACTCACTGGTCACCGAATGCTTGTATGTTGTATGCTTGTATGTATCTTGTGAGGGGAATCATTAAAAAATTATCATCCTTGTACTCAAGACATGTTTTTGTTATATGGTCTTGAACTAAATGGCTTTTATTCTAATAGTGAAAAACAGATGATTTGCAAAAAGTCATGATTGTCAATGAAATTGTATTAATAATATAAGGAGGATTATATGCTCCATTTATTAACTCTAATTAATGTGGTGTAGTTTGTGACTCGTATCTGATTATTCAATTATTTGTAAATATCACTAAATATAAAATCACATAAAAACCAATACTTTTTATTTTTTGAGGCCTTATTACAGAAAAGCTGTTTTCATCAGACATTTCACAAAAGTAAACAAAATATGAAGTAAACATTGATAAATGTAATTAATGAAGAGGTAAATTTTTTATTATAAATTAAAAATATGAATTATAAGCTTTATTGATCAATATGTGGGATAGATGTGACGGAGGGTGACAGACGCTCGGTAATGTCCGGGGGCTCGGTGCGGGGCTGGTTGCCGGATGTGGCAGTTGTGTTATGGCGGCGCATGTTGGGAGCATTGGGAGACATCAACGCCATTCGAGACCCTGCCTTGCATGCCCAGGTCTTTCAGTACCTCGTAGAACTTGTGGAGACACTGACCAAGGTACCAATGGTTCACTCACTAATTTGAAAATACTTAATTGAACCTCTAAAATTGTTATAATTTATTTTTGGGATGAGATGATTTCATGTAAAAACTGTGTGTTTTATATTTCTAGATCAAGTTAAATCAAGGAGTGCCAGGAGATAATCAAGCAACACCTCCTCTACCAGAGTTAGTTCCTCCAATCACCCTGGTGGCGCCGTGGTGTTTCCAGGTTAGATAGTTATTATTTTAGAAAGATAACAGAATCTATATGTGATGTCAGAGGAGTAATTCATCAAAAAAACTAACTACAGGATCTGTCTCAGAAGTTCCAGTAATTCATTTTTGCAATTGGTTATGTAATTAAACTTTATGTAGATAAAGTGAAGCATAAAAATGCTTATACAAGCCTTCAGAGGGAAGCCTTATAGAACTCGTAAATGAAGTTGCACAAGAAGTTCCAGGAGGCTCAGTAGGATGAACACTCAGGGCACCTGTCAACTACAAAAACTGATGGTATTGTTCAAAAAATCATAATAACTGTTGGGCATTGATCAAAAAATGAGTGTTCTGGTGTTGGCCAAAGAAAATGGTTTGCCCACATTAGTGTTTCACCACGATGTAACAGAGGATTTTGACACAAGGTCAACAATAGAACTCTGCTTGAGTTGAGTGCTCTAAAACTCCTTGTAAATGGCTTCCAGAATTTCAATATTTGCTCCAATCTTTGATTTTCATCCTTTTAGTTCGCTCTTCATATTTCGGCTTCTATATTTCTCTGTGAACACATTGTTCACGGAATCTAACAGGGAAAATAATTTCCTTTACAAAACTGTACAATCTCTCAATTGCAATATTCCTTACGTCACCACTACGACTTTCACACGTTTATCCTCTACAAACTCTCCAACACAACTCTCTTGCTTACTCTCGATCATCTCTTCTCTCTTGTCACTCTCAATAGCTAGGCTCTGGTTCTTGATCACAGCCACTGGCTCTTGATTTATAGTCATTGATAACTGCCACAGCCACTGGTGCTTGCACGTTGCTGCCTGCAGTAGCATTGTTTCACCGGGCCCATTACCTTTAGGAAAAAACTGCTTCATCACACATTATTAAAGAATATTTATCATGAGATGCCTGTTATATTTTTATTTTTAAACAAAATTAAAAATTAATTCTTTCCTTGTAAAATATTGTAAGGCACCTTTAATTTATTTCTTCTAAAACAATTTTTGTGAGTTTGTTAACATGTATACTTTTAGATATTTCCCTGACCTTTATTAAAGCACTAAATGATATACTGTGATAAACTACTCTTTATTATTTGAAGAACAAATGGAATAGTAAGTTATTATTCTACTACATATTTTAAAATCTATTTATATAACCACAATTGATTTTGTATTTGGACTAGTCTGACATGTCATATATATCCAATGTAAAATTCATTCATTTATTACATTAAATGCTTTTCCTCTGAATAAATTGGATTTTAAGGTTTTTTTTAGAAAAACAGATAAAAGTTCATTTGTCTGATATTTTAACATCTATTGACTGCTAACTGTGATGATATTTTTAGGCACTGAACCTGTCTGATGCATTCCACAGAGGCAAGCTGTTTGCCTACAGACTGTTGTGTAATATAGTATTGTCCAGCCATGATGTGCCCCTGCCCCCTGGCCTCCTCACACAGTTCTACAGGGTCGTCCACATGGCTCTCACTTCTAGCGATCAGGTGAGTCAGCATTAATATGTTCAGTCACATTTAACTAATGATTCAGGAGACAGTTTTCAAACATCAACAGTTTTCTTTTGTTTACATTTCTTTTTTCTTGTGTATTGTATAAATTAAAAATGTAACGGGATAGTCTCTTTTCTTGGACCCTTCAAGAATATCAGGGTAAATATCAGGAATGTCCCAAGCTTATATTGCATTGCGTATTATCAACATCCTGCTGCTGTTAGATAAATCATTAACAATATACAGAAAATTATATGTTACCTTTGACTACTTTTTGTATGTTGAAAAAAATGCTTAAAAGTTTTTGCCATTTCTCAGGTCTGTGGTGGAGTTCCAAAAAGGACCACAGCTTATAAGTTTGTGATGATGAAAGCATGTAAATTGTGTCATCTCAACATAGCAACTAGTTTTATTTTGTTTCAATTGTATCAAGTAATTATTAACATCAGATAAAAAAAATTACACTCTTGTCAACACATAATGTAGTTATGGTTTGACAGTATCAGATTATAGACACTGCACTAAGAGGAAGGTGAACTGGAGCTAAACTCAACATTTACACTGTTGTCAAGATGAAAACTCAGCTTATAACAATATTTAAAACAAAAGTAACATTAAGAAACTGTGGTGTTTTCAATAACTGATATAATTATGTACATGAATAATGAAATATAGTTTTTATAATTAATATCTTCTATAGAATAAATAGTGATATTTTGGGTCAGTTAACACTTTTACTTCCGGTTTATACCAAATGAGACTGACTACTCTTAATATGCTCCTACACCACTGTAGTAATTATATTCCTTACTTACAGAGTACTGTAAATACTGTTGTACGATACTGTGGACCAAGATTCTTCTCACTACAGTTTTCTGGCTTCTCACTTCTACTACTGGATTTCATACATGCAGCGAACACAGTCGTTTGCTGTCCAGAGCTCAGAACTGTAAGTATTTTTCTTATCATTTGTTAACTGTACCATTGTTTCTTGTTAAAATACAATAAATATCTTTTAACCCATTGCGGATCACTGACGAGCTCAGGTCGCAAAAGCAGTCTGCTTTTAAATTTCCCTCCAAATAGTTCTGTTAATGTCTGATAGATCGGGCGATCGTCTTCACTTGTCTACTAAGAGTGTTTAACAACGGTCTACGTTTAGAGTTTTCAAAAGTTTTATAAATATCCTACAGATCGCAGTTGTATGTCGAAGTTGAAAAATCATTCATATGAGTTAACTCTCTGCTTTTTAGTGCTTCTGATTGGGTGTTTTCCTCAGTTGTTATTATAATACTTTTGAGGTTAGTGACACAACTAAACGACGCAGACGTACATGTTGGTGGGTTTAGTCTAGACAATGGCCCGGATGTTGCAATCGATTCGCCCGAGCCGCTTTATTTAGACTATGATTCAGACATCATCCCTGCCACGCCGTAACCTTGCTCGCGTGTTATCGTTCCTACATCACGGATACCCCAGCAGGCCCATGTTCCATCTGAACGAATACCTTCGCAGCTGAATTTTCTAGTATACAATAGCGAACAATACGATGTGGCGCACCATTGCTGTTCGTGCGGCCGCTGCCCGTGAATTAATTCGCGCCCGCTGGTGCCCGCGCGCCAAAACAATACGATCCGCAATGGGTTAAAAGAATAATATAGTGTATGTATATTCATATTATTTATTATCTTTTTTTGCATATTATGACATTTTAAAATAATAATGTAATGCTGTATTTTACAGACTCCAAGAACTGAAGCCATGTCCATTCTGGGGACATTGTTAAGCTTTCCTTCCATGTTTTTCCAACTACCTCTTCTCCAACCTACTGCCAAAGAGTTTATGGCAAGACCTGCACCTGATGCCAAGGTATTTATTTGTGCTTTGTAAGTACTTAATTCTTTATTATTTCACAAGAATTCTTTAATTAAAATTTTTAATATTAAAAACTTAGAATTATAAATATTTTTAAATATTCTTATTTTTTAAATTGTTTACTTACGTTTGTAACTAAAATCTCTATATTTTCTTATGTGAAAAACTTTCACTTTTTTTTGTTATGTGTGCATTACCCCATTGCTTAAAATGCCAATCACTATTTGATACATCACGGTTGTCAAAATTGTTTCTTAATGGATAGCTGTACAAACTGACACAAAAACAAACACTGTGTACATAAGAATCTGTAAAACTTCTGACTAAAATTGTTGAATGTAGATACAGTTTCTCTGTTCCATCTTTTATGGCCTTAACCTACAGTAAAAATAGTTTTCAACAATCACTTTACAACCAGTCTAGAGCTTAGTATTAAATATATGATATTACTAGAAGGTAATTCATTATGCTTTTTAAAACAGTAAAAGAAAAAAACCGTGTAAAACTAAACAGAACTGAACCCATCTGACAGGAATAAAAAGGATAAACAGATGTGCTTAAATGCTGAGTGACTAGTGGAGTAGTGGTGTGATTTTTAGCAGTTGGTGTAAAAAATGTACTATAAAAGTGTGTACAGGAATGGGAAATTTGCATGTTCAAATATAATAGTTTTACTTGAATCAATGCACAACATAATTAGCAGGTGACATTTAACAAGTTGAAAAAATAATAAAATAACAGTTTTGAGTTAATTATAAGAGTTGTACAGGAACATGTGGTGAAGATTCTGCTGAGGAGTGGAAAGACTGAAAGTTCTGGTGTTGCAAGATGTATAGCTCTCTCCAGCTTGGGGATCTTCATATATCAGCAACTGTCTCAGGTGAACTCCATGCCTGTCCACCACACCCCCCCCCCCCCCCACCCCCCCCCCCCCCCACCCCCCCCCCCCCCCACCCCCCCCCCCCCCCACCCCCCCCCCCCCCCACCCCCCCCCCCCCCCACCAACTTGCGTATCCAAGTTCCTGAGTTCCCGCAGGAAGTTTCTCGCTCTTGTCCAGCAGATGAAAGCTGCACGTCCTGCGAGTTCCCATCCTGGCCAGCCCCAGCTGTGAGAAGAGCAAGACGACAGTGCTGAAATGCGTGGATAGTGGTGTTCCGGTGCTCTCTACGAACGTCTGCACCTCTCCTGATTGCATCCTGTAACATGTGTGTAAATATGGTCTGTAGCCCAACTTCTTGTCAGTCAGATATTTAACAGATCTTAGGTGATAAGATGAGCTCTTGGTTTTCATCACACTTGGCGTCTAAGGACATAGCGTAACTACCATTCAACACTTCATGCCTTCCCTGGAAAATAAGCTATCTTTAATAATTATTGGCTTCTAAGAGATATTAACCCTTACAGGTGGCCAAAGTGGTTGTATAGACTGGTGAGGGAACATCTAGATAGTCTTAAGTTGGTGTGATGACGTTGCCACTCAAAGTGTTAATCTGATAACAGTCGAAATTAATAAATCATTCATCTCTGTACTCAACAAGTTACGTCTTGATTTTCTAAATGTTATAAAAAAGTTAATAACAAAAATAAAAAAGGGTAAAAATGTAAGATTGCTATACAACAGTATTAGTTTTTTTTTTACAATTCCAGATGTCATGATTTAATATTTGCATAAAAATAATACAAAACGATCCCTGAACACCATATTAAAAAAATTTAAAATATAAAGGATTTTGTATTTAAATATTCTTTGTTTTTAAATTATATACATAATTTGTTATTTTAAAGGTAGCAAATACTAGGACAACAAAGCTATATATTTTCGTATTTAGAATATATTTGGAGAGAGTATATTAACAGGGGACTCGAAAATTGTTGCCTCAGGATTTTGTTCTCTATGAAGGGGAAGCAGCCTGCTCTAATTAATCTAAGTCAACTGAGGGCATTTTTTTCTGTAAAAACTGCCAGCTGTTTGTAGTCTACAAACAGCAGAAAATGGGTGTGACCAATGTTTTTACCTCAGGTCAGTTAACATTAAAATTTTCGTTTAAGCTAATTATAAGGATGTATTGTTACATTTTTAATGATATTGTACAATTCAACGATCCTAACACATCTGGATTTCTTTTTTCTTCTTAAGGACGTGGGCCTATATGAGCCATGCACTTAAAACCTCACAGGGTTTTTGGTGCACCCTAGAAGAATACCAATGAGGGACAGTAACATCATTTTCAAGAACAGAAAAACTCACCAACCCCCCCTGTCCCAAGACTACCAAAGAATGGTGATTCTGAAATCTTAAAAATAATCTATTGCCAATTCTCATACTAAACGGAGATTCTAATAAGCTTTTTATTAACCTAAGGTATGATTTAAACATCAACTGCAATCTCTGTTCCATTCCTTGAAAAAAAAATAAAACCCCTTTTTTGGATGAAACTGTCTGATAATATAAAAAGTAATCCAAAGGCAAGGGGTTACCACACTCTCTATTGTACAGGGATTGTGCAGAATTTCAAGGAAATAGCTATATTTTAAAAACAAGGGTTGTACTACCTAACCTTCTTACTATTAACCTTCCATAGATTATAATTATGGGAATATTAAAACGTATTTTAAACTTACAAATGTTTTGTTACATTATCCAAAACCAACCCTATTAATGATAAAAAATATTTAAATATAAACGTAACGTATTTTTATAGTGAAAAATATTAACCGACATAGAGCTTCAAAAAGATTGTTTAAGTGAAACCAAAAATTGCTGGCTCATTTTCCTGTGATAACAGACGCAGCAGACAAGTAGCATTACACATACATAGAAAAAAAGAAACTGAAAGATGAAAAATATTATTTTTTTTAAAGTACAATAATTTTTGTTAAATTAGGTTTGTTCTATCTGGGATTTTATTAAAAAGACAGAGCAAACAAAAAACAACCACCGTTTTAGCAATTAGTAAATTTGGGGTACTAACCGATCAGTAGGTCAGTTAGTTTGGCAAATAGACCACAGTAATGTTACGTATTAACCTGTTTTGAAAATTCAAAGTACCGGTAAAAGCAACGATTGACTTAAGATCAGTAAATTTGTGTATTGGTTATCTTGGAAATACAAGAATGTACTTTAACTTTGATGTACCTGTTCTTTTTACCTGTAAAATTACATCTTTTTTTTAGCACTATCAACACTTATACATTTACATATCTTAATATTTCTATTGATAAAATTAAAAATAATCTTCAGCTAAATTGTTCAAAAGATTAAACCTAACAAAAGTCTAATTATGAAAGGTTGGAACTCACATTTGGGCAAGTCCAGAGCTGCGGGAAATACGTAGTCCTGTTCTAGACAAACTCTGGGGTTTAACCACCGATCCCATAGCCTCCTGCTCATAGTTCAGGAAAGGAGTGGAGAGGTAGCAGGGAATGTTCCGGGGGGTATCCAGACTCTCCAGACACTCCGGGCTGGTCTCCCCAATGTACTGTAACAGCTGTCAAACATCCCAGTTAGCCTCCAAGCAATTTGAGAAACTTTTTTAACTATTCTTCTGGAAATTTACAAATGACCCTAGTATGGGCAGGTGATTTTGAGACTTTGATCGAATATCTATATTCTTATACTTTAATATTAACATAATTTCAGTTTATCCCAAAAGAAATTTATAATACAAAAACTTACATCCATCTTAGGTTGTCAAGATCGTCTGCGGAGTTTTCAAACGTGGGCAGAGAATGTTGGGGCGACCGAGTGTCTGAGAGTGTGTTGAGGAACTGATGGTCCGACGATTGCAGGAGTTAAAGCATCTTTTTTCGTTCCATTGTTGGGCTCACTGTTTCCACTTGTCCACGTTCAGCTCATTTTTCCTAAACACAATAATGTAAATCAGTTTGGTTGTAAAAACTTAAAAAAATAAAAAAAAACGTAAAATACGTTAATATACACAAACAATCAACTGAAGGAATATCACTAAAGGAATATTTGACTGTATTTGGAATATTCAACTCACTGAAATATGAAAATTAAATGTTTCAAACTAATAATAATGTGTAAAAATATGATGTCTTTGGTAGCAGTTGTAAGAAATTAAAACGAGGTAATACAGTGTGATTTAGTAAAAATGAATACAAAGTATAATCTATCCTGAAGTTTAAACTTTTAAATTACTATAGGAAAACCAATGTATGGATAGATATAAACAATAATATTATGCTTAAAGCCTTGGATGTTCTGAAAAAAAAAAAAATAGAGTTTTCGTGATTATCTTGAGCCAGACTTTGAGGTAAGTGCCAGTTTGGTACTAAGCGTGTTGACTAAAATCAGATAATTACCTAACCCCTTCCTGTGTAGTTATTGATCTTATATCAGACAACTGTCATTTTCATATAGTAGCTTTGCCCATTCGGAATGACATGGTAATTAATATGTTAGAATTATATTATTAGTTATTATGTATTATTACACATGTGTACAACGAGCCATATCCAAAAGTAAGAAAGTGATGTTTTCACGGCAGAGGGATTTCTTTTGACATGTTGGCTACATTGCCTCAACCTGTAGTTTTTCCCTTCCAAACAAGATAACGGATGATGCCGCATATTTCGCACTTGGCAATTAATGGAATTGACATGTTTTACGAAATGTACTGTTGCATTGACAGTTCTCAATGTACTGATCTTGAACCAGTTTTGTTGCAGAGGGGAGGAATTAGGCTACATGGCAGTGTAGCCAACATGTTGGAAAAAATCTTTCCGGCCATGAGAGCCTCAATACACTTACTTCTTGAAATTTGTTTAATTTTTGTAATTTGTTATAGTGGGATGGCATTACAGTAACTCCAGGTAAGTTTCTACATAAGTGAGTAGATATTTGTTGTCAAAAATACACACTTTAGAACACTTAAACTGGGAGCTCACTTCACTTTGACTGTAGTCAGTCAGCCATGTTGGTCCGTCTGACTACAAATTTTCAAGTTGGTATGCCTGCTGATTTTCCTAAGTAGTAACATTACCCTTTGATTTGTTCTTTATCTATTACAACATTCATTGTATTATGTTATAAACACAAAAATAATAAACTAATAAACATTATAAATGTAGTATTTATATGATATTCACAGTGCTTGTCTTTCTACAGAAATGAAAAAATGAAAAACTATGATTATTTTTAATTAGGATTTTAGAAATAGCTGTAGATTGGGAGGAATAAATGAATAGATGGTACTGAAAGGAGAGAAACAATTCTGAGATAGTGCCTAAGGGTAGACATACCCGTGTGTTTCAACTGTTCCGGAGTACAGTAGAGGATGGAAGCATCCCAAGAGGCCTTGCCAGCAAGGTCCCGCAGGATGATGCGGACTTGGGAGGACGCAGTAACTAGTCCCGCAGTAACTCCCCCTCCTGGCACCTCCAGAGCTGGCAACTCAACTAGCGACATCAGCAGATTGGTGTTCAGCACAAACAGCTGGAATTGCAATCATACTGTCTCAGGAGCATTCAGAACTACATACATTTCTTAATACATTTACTGTGGCTGTCTGGAAGTCCAGTCCCTCCCTTCACCCTGACTCCTTATTGAATGGGCAGGGAAGGTTGTGCTGCTTACCAGGTGTAGTGCCAGTTCCGTTTCTTTGCGCTAACAAACTGTTATTGGATTTCCATCTTGGATAATTTTCTGTGTGTGTGTTGTGTTTGTTGTTGTTTTTAATGTACCATGACTGTGTATAATTATGTTCACTGTAGTCCGAAAGAGGAGGATATTGAATACATTGAAGACTTGTTATCTGACTGAGAAAAATCTGATTCAAGTTAGACCGTGTTGATGGTAAAATGGTTTGAAAATAGTGTGATAATGGGATATTTTTGTTGAGTTTGAGTGGGAAAATGTAAATACGAGGAAATACGAGGGGTATTAGAAAAATAAGGTTCCCATGATTTTTAAAAATAGACAGCTCTATATTTCTACCCAGTGTTATACATCAATTTAAAACTTAAAAGTTAAGCTATTTTTCTACATAATCACCGTTTCTGTCCAAACACTTTTGTAGACGATGCTCTAACTTTTTTATCCTCATGTTGTACAATTCTGCCGCCAATCCTTTGAGGAATCGAGTAACCTCTTTCTTGACTTCATCATCGGTACTGAAGCGTTGGCCACCCAAGTGTTCCTTTAATTTTAGGAATAAGTGATAATCACTTGGGGCTATGTCTGGGCTGTAGGGGGGATGGCCGATATTCAACCAATATTGTCTCAACTTTTTCAACAACTCCATTTGAAACTGAAGGCCGTCCACGTCGGATTTCATCGTGAATTTCCATGCGGCCTTCACTTGAATTCTCTACACCATTTCCCGAACGTGTTGAACAGATATGCAATTTTCCCCATAAACTTCGATTAACTGACGATGAATTTCAATAGGTGAAATCTGTTTTGCATTTAAAAAACGTATCACAGCACGAATTTCGCATCTGGCGGTAACAACGATAGGGAGCTCCATCTTCGAAAGCAGTTAGGCCGGCACTGTTGGACGTAGCGAGGCGCGAGTGGTATGGATAGAGAGAGGGACAACTGATGAGTAAGACAGTGTTGCCAGATTTCTCCCAAAAATATTGCATTCTGTCTTTGCGGCATAGGGAACCTTATTTTTCTAATACCCCTCGTATAAAACAATACAGGATTTTAAAAAATAAACATAAACTGATTTGTGGATGTCAATAAGGATGGAGACTGAAAAACCAGTGGAATTTCAGCCCCAGAAATGATAATCAATTCCAGACAACAAGGGTCCTTGAACATCTTCAATGAACTTTTTGGTTATATTTTTGGGTTAGTTATTAGATTGTATTTTTACAAATGTTTCATTTGTTCTCTTACTCATTTTCCGCAGCAAATGTGTTAAGTTCAGCTTAGTCTTCAGTCAAAGTCGAATCTCAAACTTTCCACAAAAGATTTGGAACCGAGCATCTTGGTGAGATTTGACAAATCGTATCTACCGAGATTCATGGATTACTGAATTGAGTTATTTTCATGTCATACTACTTCCAAAAAAGTTTGGTAGTCAATAACGTTGAAAAAGATAATATCCTTTCAGATTTGCTGAGGTCGACTGTCTCCCTCCTCCTATAATCTGTATAACACTCCCAATAAATGGGATACACAGCAAGTACCACTAAAATCATGATTAAATACTGTATTCAAAAGTAATTAGTAGTTTCAGGCTCCAAATTACGCTGTGCTGTATTCAATTTCATATACCATAATACAATAATTATTAAGTTTTCATGATACTTGTTGTCAATAAATATTAAGACGGATGAACTGTAAATCCAGTGTTTTGCTGCAGAGAATTAAACAAACCTTTAACTTGTATAATAAACATACATTTGAATCTGTAATGCAATCAACTATATTGGTGATATGAACTGGAAAATTGCTTTGTTCAGAAGCTAAATTACAAGACATTATTCACAAATATTAAAAAAAATGGTAGAATGGTTTGTTTGGTGATAATTTTATTCCCAATCATACATAGGCTAGAAATTATAAAAATGGTGAATTATTTTTTGAAATTCAGGAAGATCATTTGAGATTAAAAAATTATGGATTTGACCATTTTAGCTATATAATTTATAGATTTCCAAACACAATTAAAATATAATATTTATTATTGTTTAC
Source organism: Homalodisca vitripennis (assembly GCF_021130785.1). Classification (NCBI taxonomy): domain Eukaryota; kingdom Metazoa; phylum Arthropoda; class Insecta; order Hemiptera; family Cicadellidae; genus Homalodisca; species Homalodisca vitripennis. The sequence continues at coordinate 193,702,987 of NC_060207.1, forward strand.
AGATTAATGAATAATTTCATCATTAATATTTTAACAGCTAAGTTTTCCGGTTCAGACCGGGTATGTGAATAATGTAATAAAATGTGTACCCAATGTTTTACACACACTGTGAACAGGAAAACCTATATGTTGGTTACGAAGTTACAGTACAAACCTAAGAATTAATATTTTAAAATGTTCTACAAAGGTAAATCTGTGCTATTAGCACCAAAAAATTATAAAAGAAGCACAAACCCGTAAAATCAAAACAAGAAAAAGAATGATGGTAATTAATAACAATAGACGGTGGTAATATTTAACAAAACATACAATTTACAACATTGAGATTAACTAAAAAAACAGTCCAGTTCATCATTGATCACATAATAATATTACTCATTTATAAAAACTTGAAACACAGCCATTAATTCCTTATTATTTATATGATGAAAGTACAATTCAAGCATCAAGTAAGGTCTTTTATTTATGTAGCAATAGTTTGTGTTACATAATCTTACATGTTTTACAAATGGTTAATGTGTTTACTGACTCAAGTGTGAAACTTGCCTTACTCATGATCAGAAATACACACAGTATCTCCTAATTGTATAGAGTTTAGTATGGTGCTCTTTATGATTTACATAATACTTGACAAAATTCAATACTTCTTATTATAACACATCAATATTTAAGCTAAAACAAATTATTAGTAGACTTACTTATTCAGAGATTCCCCCCCCCCCCACCCCCCCCCCCCCCCACCCCCCCCCCCCCCCACCCCCCCCCCCCCCCACCCCCCCCCCCCCCCACCCCCCCCCCCCCCCACCCCCCCAAGTTATAGTTCAGGAGCTGTGACTGCGACAACCGCACCTCCGGGAACCACCACCAGTTCGTGAAATCAAGCTCTTCAAAAAGTCTGTTTTACTTCTTTAATTTCAATAAGAAGTTTGGTTTTAGAAAGTACATTTCCTATACAAAAACATGTTTTGCTTATTAATTTCATTACATTTCTTTTTCTATTCACCCGAGACTTTAATTTTATTATGGATTCAATTTGTTTTGTCAAACAGAAATGTGTTATATTTGTGTTTTAAAAGGAACTGAGACATTTGATTAATTGTAAACTATTTCCTAATTTATATCTCTCATTGTGTTTAGCAGCTTATTAAGGTCTAGTTTATCGGTACAAGCAACTATATCATTCATCATTAAAATGATTAGCTGAATAATCATGAAACGTATTTATTCCAACAGAGTCGATAACTAAATATACTCCAGTCATCATATCCAAGTGGAGTATATCAGCCAAGATAACATCATCATTATCAATGGGGCTACAAGCCAGATAAAGTCAGCTACATAAATAACTACTCCACCTGCAAGCTTCTGCTTTCATTATGTCCAAGTGGAGTATATCAGCCGAGATAACATCATCATTATCAATGTGGCAACAAGCCAGATAAAGTCAGCTACATAAATAACTACTCCATCTGCAAGCTTTTGCTTTCATTATATCCAAGTGGAGTATATCAGCCGAGATAACATCATTATTATCAATGTGTGTACTAGCCAGATAAAGTCAGCTACATAAATAACTACTCCACCTGCAAGCTTCTGCTTTCATTATATCCAAGTGGAGTATATCAGCCGAGATAACATCATCATTATCAATGTGGCAACAAGCCAGATAAAGTCAGCTACATAAATAACTACTCCACCTGCAAGCTTCTGCTTTCATTATATCCAAGTGGAGTATATCAGCCGAGATAACATCATTATTATCAATGTGTGTACTAGCCAGATAAAGTCAGCTACATAAATAACTACTCCACCTGCAAGCTTCTGCTTTCATTATATCCAAGTGGAGTATATCAGCCGAGATAACATCATCATTATCAATGTGGCTACTAGCCAGATAAAGTCAGCTACATAAATAACTACTCCACCTGCAATCTTCTGCTTTCATTATATCCAAGTGGAGTATATCAGCCGAGATAACATCATCATTATCAATGTGGCTACTAGCCAGATAAAGTCAGCTACATAAATAACTACTCCATCTGCAAGCTTCTGCTTGTTACATTTAGAAAACATGTAAAGTCTAGTATCCCATATTAATCTGCTCCTTCTTCATCTACCCAAATTTAACTCAAGACAAGTACATCTGGACTTCTTGTCAATTCCTGTAGTTTTAGTAAAAGTATGCCATTGTTTTCCTTAGGCTCCAGATATTTTGCTGGATAATAATTAAATCTTTTAGGCAATCTTTGAAAACATTGTTACTAAGAAACTTTAACGGTTAAAAAGACATTTAGAACACAATAATACAATGCAGTTACTAAGGCACCATTCAACCAATATTTTACCTTCGTATAAATATTTTAATTAAATAAAATTTTTCCAACATTTTTAATTCATTCTGATGGAGGTATTTGTGTTAAGTGCAGCATTTTCATTTCCACTTGTTCCACTGTAGTTAGAGCTATCGCTTTGGAGCCTTCCTCCACACAAATAACACCGTTCTTCACATAAACAAATTGCATAAAGTTCCTCTTCAAAGCTCTTGCTGTGTTGAAAACATGGTGCCTCGCTGCTGTTAGGCTTTCATTCGTGTAAACCACATCCGCTAATCCTAACCATTCCTAAATCTGTATTATAATTTTTTTAAATTTTTTTTTTTACATTTATATTTACGTAAGAGTTCCTCTTTAATGTTTCTTCTTGTAAAACTAACAATAATATATCTTGATCTCCGACCACTTTCACCTCTTGGGCTACAATTTCATCTACAAGTATTCTTAAGCTGGTCTTAACCTTATCTGTTTCAATTAATTTTTCGTTCTTTTCCTCAGCTACTCCACTTATTTCTAAGCAACTTGATCTTGAGTACTGCTTTATGTGAGCAATCTGTTTTCCAACTCTTTTCTAACATATTTTCTTTTCATATTTTCAAAACTTGTTTCATACTGTAACAGACATTTGATTAAGTGAATCTCATACATATCAACTAATTTGTTGAAAGTTTCGATTCGAGTTTCACAATTTGGTCCCTTGATTCTTCTCGCATTTTTTCAATGTTTACCTTCTCTTTTGCCAGTTTGGTTTCAACTCTCATGCTTTCTCTTCTGAATCTCTTTTATAAATCACAAAGCCATATTCATTTATATTTTTCAAAGTATTCTACATCATCCTTTGACCTCTAGTCACATGAACCATGACAAAACAATTCACAATAATGACACGTAATCGTTGTCTGGTCGTAATGACTTTTCAACATATATAGGCTACAACTACCATACATTTTGATTAATAAAGACGAAAATGAAACAATTTGCTGGGGGAACAAAACAGTACTCAATATTGTGTCTATATATTGAGTAGTGCGTTCTTTTCTAAAATACAAAAGTCCCAAATGCGTAAAAAACGTTTCGAGAGGCACTCTGCATATAAATATATATATATATATATTAAAAAATTTATATATATATATATTTAAAATATAAATATATATATATATAAACGTGGATTGTGTTTGATAAAAACAATTTCTATTTCAATTTATATATTTCAAAGTATACATTAAATAGTGCTTTGTATAACTAAAAGATGTTCCAACTTCAACCATAATAGGTAATTGATTTGTAATCGTATAAGTGTAGAAATACTTTCAATATTAAAATTAAGGTGACAATTTTATGGACCAGTGACTATTTTCAAATAAAATGTTATTTGAGATAAAACGTAAATTTAAAATTTTCTATTGAAAATGTATATACAACAATACCAATGTCTACTATTGGGATGTCTCACATACTTCTTTTCTAAATCAAATCTAAAAAATAACTACTACTACTAAGTTAATAGTTAAACCCAACGGATAGGCCTTAAAAATATTTAAATCCATTAAAGTGCACTTGGCGAATGCAAAAGTGAAAATGGAAAAATATAAGTTTATTAACTCATTCATCAATTGAATTCTAAAACTCGCGTTATATGGGAACCGGCATGTTTTAAGAAATCATGGTGCATCAGTCTGTGCAAACCCTCTCCTAGTGTCAAAAAATAAAACAATGAAAACAGCAAACATGGAACCCTCAAAGAATTAAAAATACAATGGAACAATATTTTTTGGCATAATTAGAAATATCTTTTAGCTTGGTTACTCTTTACAAACCATAAAATTCTCTAATATGAATATTCACAAGTAGGTTAAAACATTTGGGAGGTGTTGCATTGTTCTCAAACAAGGCACAAATAAGGAAAATTCACTTGTTCACTGATGTAGAAAGCTGTGCTTTGAAGTACCTGGCTTCAATCTGATACGACATAGTAATTAAAAGATAATAGGTTTCGCGTTGTATCTTACACCAGTGAACGGCCTTGATGATTATTAGGATTGTTAAGAATAAAAGAACAACATATATATATGGTACGAATTTTGTCTGACTCCTTGTGGGCCGTCCCCAAAGGGATTATCTGGTCGGTAATTGGGCAGATATGTGCGTTACTATCACCAGTAAGCACGTGTGAACTTTGGTATGTTTTTAAATTGTGGTTTAAAAATTAAAAAAGAGGTTCCAGACTTAATTGACACCCTTTATATATGTGTGTGTGCGCGCGCGCGCGCGCGTGTGTGTTTAAGCATGTACGCACGTACGTACGCGCGCGCGCGCGTGTGTATTGGTATTGTTCTTACAAGTTTATTGTTACTGGCTCCATTATTAGCAAATTAATTTTAAAGATGGAATATAATGCATTACATCTTAAAATGCCGTACGAACGATGGTTTTGAGTTTGTTTAAAAATTTATTTATTCTGATATTTTCTCGCTACTATCACGGGTACCCATAATACTAATGTAAAAATGTTTGCTACAGCTCAGTTAATAATATAGTGATTAATGTACCAGTTATGCCAGTTTATAATGATCGCCATTACTTTGCAGAGAGCGCAGAACATCTTGAGTCCAAGATTCCGATCCGAAGAAAGCAGAACACTGCTTACGCTTATATGGGATTTTTAACTTGATCACTTAAAAAAATTAAGACGATACACAAGAAACAAAAATTGGGATTATTTTGCAATTTGAGACATTAATTTTTATTTATTTTCATCAAATCTATACGCTCAATCTACAACTATGTTTTGGTAGCTGTAGCCTCCCTTTCAGAAAGCTTATCTTAAACCACACTCCGATGATTTTATGTGGTCTGGAAGAAAATTCTTTGTTGTTCAATCGGCAAAAAGATAGCAATATCAGTGACAAGGAATCAGGAATGCGGGTACTTCATATTCTTTTATCGTCACTGATACCATTGTTGGTGAAAATAAAGATAATACAGTAAGGTAACCGACCAAAGGTTTTACCACCTTCATGGAATTGTTTAAAATACAGAAATCCACATATTAGGAGTGCTTTTTACAGATAAAATCGTATGCCATATCGTACTAAGCCTGACTTTTATTTGTCATACAAGTACTTTAAACAAGTTTTAAAATATAAATTGTATTGTAAAAATTACCTACTACTATCGAACTCGAAGTTGCCTATGTAGAAATGAAACCTCACGCAAAATGTCGAATAACGTGGGAATATAAAGATATACACACAAACTTAAATGAAATTTTTTTCAGTCTCTCAAGTTATAAGCCTTAAAACCCTTTAACGGGTTTGTGTTTGTGCCTAAAATATGTTGTTTTGCAGAATTGTTCTTTTTGCTTTTTTAATTTGAGGTTTTTATAGTTTGATATATACTTTTTATATAATTAGTATATTTTTAAAATTGGTTTTAGTTTTTATGTATGGTCCATTATCATTTTCACTATCCGTTACCTTATCATCAACACTCAAACTAAGCTAATCGTCTGTTTGTGCGTCAGATATTTCATGGTACAATAAACACTACAAATAAAACAATAAAACACTCCAGGACGGGTGACACGGAACAACACGCAGCAGCTGTCAGCACTGTGCGACTGCAGCAAGCTGACCAAGGTGCAAACACTTACGAGATTGGATCAAGGAAGTGCTGACATGATGTAGGAAACGCCAGAACTACTTACGCGACGCGTGGCTGTCATTAAAATGTTTATTGCACAATATCACCTCAGAAAATAGAATAAAACATGACAATTATAAAGCTGCGTAATATTACGTCAGTAACACAATTTTACACAATTGCTATGAACGTAATATTACGTCAAAAACTCCTGCAGGAGCGCTTAGCTAATAACACTCGTATTTTACCTTTTGTTGTTTGTTTAACAAGGCCTTCGCTTTTTATAAAAAAATATAATTTAAAATTTTGAGGGTTGTATTAAGATTTTCAAATACCATATGATGGAAAATGTAGCTTCAAACAAATGCAGTTTCTTTAAAAAAACAATTCACTATTCGGAAATATCTTCACATTTTGAGGAGAAAATCCCCATTAAAAGCGTGTTGTAATTCATCATATTTACACAGAGATATAAAATAAATGAAAAGAAAGTTCGAATTTGTTGAACGTTATATTTGGAAAATGAGCCGTGAAAGGCCATCAAAAGCGAACATAAGTTATTGATAGTTGATCTCTCATATGGCACTGTATACATAGTAATATTACTCAACCAGTGAAATTAGACTCTGCTGAGGTAATCATCCTATTCATACTCCATAAATTATCTGCAATACTAGCAATATTAATGTGCGCTGTGGTGGTGGATAGTGAATATTTAATTAGTACACGTATCAGTTTCTAGTTTCTCGGTGAAATCTAATAACCGTAATAATGCTTGGTGAATTGGAATGCAATTAATAGATTAGCTTAGCAAAACCAGAAAAATTATAATATAAGTTCTTTTTCAAACTTACTATCCTTACTTTTAAAACTGTGCAACAAGTATAAAATTAGAAACTCCACAAAATAGGTTTTATCTATTCGTTAATTTGTAAAATTTACTTAAGAAGGATTAATATCCACATTCAATTACATTTTAAATTTATTTGAAAATATTTAGATCCCCTATTTTTCCTAGCTTAGCTTCCATACTGTTGCCTAATATTTATATTTGCATGTACTACATTTAAAAATAGCAACAATTAAATCTTTCACGCAACTTGCAGCTACTACAGTAATTCAATGTGAATGTTTTGTTTCAGTTCGATATCATTGAAAGACATGGAAGAGATCAACGCGAACGCGTTTGTTCCATACAGTGATACCTTGCAAGAGCTGTAAGTTTTGTTATCATTTTAAATAAATAAAGTAGCCTTTTTTACTCACATATATTTTGATTTGTAATCATTTATTGTGATAGTATCTAATCGTCATTGTAAGGCCAGAAACTGTTTGCAATGTATATACACACAACCTGGGTTTTTTTGAAATCGACACAACATTTTCTCTAAGAAAGAAACCTATCGTCAACTACGCTAGTTTTGATGGAGGTCGAAATGGCAGGGTATCAAAATTGTTTAAACTATGCAATTAACTTTTTTCTCATATACAATCTTTAGTCAGTACGACCCAGTACAAACCAATCCATGGATAACTAATTACATATTAAGTGCGTGACAGCTAACCATGTACAAACCATTACAGTGGGGAAATTTCTGTCTCCTTAATCTAGTTGTAGTCAATGGCGTAGTTTAGCGGGTACAACGGTTATCGCCAGATAACCGGATCAAGCAACATCGAGCGTGGCTACTGCTTGGATGGGTGACCGCTGAGCAGTCCTGTCATTGCAAGCAACCCGCCTGCCCGGCCGTTGATGGTTCGGAGTCACCTTTAAGCTGTTGTTTCTCACGTTAAGTGTTCGAGAGGGCTAACTTCGCCTCGTAAAATAAGACATTTAATTTACTTTGTCTGGCGGTTGGTGGTATAAATATTATTGATGTCTGGTGGTCAGTTTTGTGCTGAAAACATATAATCTGAAATATTATTGTTTCATATGTTTAACAATTTCGATACCTTTCCATTCCAGCCTCCTCCAAAACTATCGTAACTGTCTTAAAAAATGTTAATTTAATTCTTACAAAAGGGTCTCTATTGTTTACAAAGAAATCCAGGTTGTGTACTTATTTCTTATATTTTATTGTGTAAAAGTGGTTCTCGGTTTAGGAGCCGAGTGTAGAGCCTGTTAAAAGTCATTTATGTGTTTTATAGTAACAGCCGGTTAGATAACTCAATTAAATTGTGCGTTTTTATCTATTTTTAGTTATTTTAGTATTTTTATTGCTGTATTCGGCTAGCATGAAAAAGGGTACGTGGCTGGTAAAATAAAAAATGAGGCTGAGGAAATTTATCCTCCATTATCCCCTGAAAGTGCTAGATTAGTAAACCTTAATTGAAAACTAGTAGGTACTAAAACTATTGTTTTAGTGTTTGGAATATATAAGGGTATATAGTGCATATTAAACATTAACATGAACTTTAAAAACTTAGCATCTATTAAACTATTAACTTTAGAAAACTAAGTAGCCTGACTTTATTTGTAAAAGATTTTATGAAGAAAAGCAATTTTTAAAAAGCTTAGGATTTTTAATAAACTTTGCGAAGATATAAAATGTAAACTTAAGTTTACAAACGCGATATCTAAGAGTTTGTGAAGAGATGTCGTAGTGGAGAGCTAAATGGTAGTTGTCTCTACTGGTCTACATGGTAGTAGTCGATGATAAAATTTAGCTTTATAATATTAATTTTTACAACAAAAAACCCACAAACAGACAGGACAGTAATTAAAAATATTGAGAAATATGAGCATATAAGAATCCAAACATATTTATACTTTTTTACAAACTGTTAAGTTTATTACTATATAAAATGTGTTGCAACGAAGAAAAAGAGCCAGAGTATATAATATATAGTAGAGTGTCGTTCAAACAAGTTTTATGAAACCGAAATAATTGAGTGAGGTAATATTTAGTCAGGGATAAAACACAAAATCATCAATGTTATAGGAAAACGCTGTTGAGCAAGTATTGCGCTTGCAGATCCATTTCATTATATTGGAAGAGCGATGACCTTTCTTTTACGCTGCGTTTATTGTATGGTCGTTAGTTATTTAAATACAAAATTACTTAGTTTTCTTACAATTGATTTCCTTAAAAGGTTGATTAATTGATGTAATTTAATCTATACCAATACATAGCTTTATAGAAGTACCTTTAATGTGTACTTGAAGTTGTCATATAATTTTGTAGATTAGATACATTTTCTAAACTCACACTAAGCACGTATCATATCAATATAATAATTGTCATACGCAAACAACTTAGACATACAATTAGACAAATAAAGATATAGCCACGTGTTAAAAAAAGTACGTGGCAATAAGTGCACTTGTCAACTTTATTCTTATTACACTTCACTTTATGATTTCAATTGTTTGCACCTTCATTGGTGAGTTTGAATTTGTCCTAAAGGGCGAAATTGATTTCTTATACAAAAAAATGTTTTATATATAAATATATACACACACAAATATGTGTGTGTGTGTGTGTGTGTGTGCGTGCGTGCGTGAGTGAGTGAGTGAGTGAGTGCGTGCGTGCGTGCGTGAGTGAGTGTGTGTGTGTGTGCGTGCGTGTGTGTGTGTGTGTGTGTGTGTGTGTGTGTGTGTGTGTGTGTGTGTGTGTGTGTGTGTGTGTGTGTGTGTGTGTGTGTGATGTTGAAATACTCTGAAGGAAAATGAGATCTATTTTAGAGTAATTTGTATACGGACACAAAATGTATCATTTATATACATGTATATAAAATAAATGTATTAAATATAATAATACGTAATGTAATATATATGATATAAATGATAATATACAGTATAAGTGACACATTTTGTGTCCGTATAAAAGTTACTCTAAAATAGATCTCATTTTTCTTTAGAGTATTTCGATATGATAGCTGAATAAAATATAAATAAACGATATTACATAATAATATTTCGAGTTTGTATTGTTCTGGTATGTGAGGACCATATATGAGTACTTTACGAGTGCAATTAGATCTAATTTTAGATGGAATGAAGGCGTAATCCAATGAGAAGGAATTTACAAGCGAGACCCTCCTTACTAATTCTAATTGCACCCGGGAGACAACCCCTGGAATAACAACTATGGTGGCTAAGACGAGCCCTAGCTGGTTTAATTCCAGTGCACCTTGGTATGCATTTGCCCTTTGCAACCCTAAGGTAACCCGAGCTTAAAGATATTAACAAACCGACTCTTTAAATTATTGATCCTTTATATTTCTATTTGTTAAATATATACGGCGTTTTCATTTATCTGTACTTTTAATATATCTGTGCATATATAAGAAACTAAAAAAAATTTCCTAAAAGCTTTTTTCACCCTTTATAGTCTGATTCATGTGTCATAATAATTTGATGACCGTTTCATCTAATATTTTATGACTGTACGCCATTTCTCTATTCAATCCCGTTACTTCAGAAGTGGTTCAGATAAAATTTGTTTCAAAAATTTCTTTATAATTTTGATTGTATTTCCATCTTTAAAGATTTCGCAGGAATATGTCAGTACTTATGCACATCCTCTAACAAAAAATGACTATTTAACATCTGTGAATATTTCAGTAATGTTCAAGTCATCTCTAGATTACCCATCCTAAACTAAACTTCACCATATTTATTTGAATCTCAATTTTGAAATGACGAATTTAATAAGTTTGTTCCAACAGATACATAACTCAGATGAGCAGTCTCAAGAGTCTGAACAAAGACGTCTTCCGACATCTGCCGCACATCCAGACTGTGTGAGTAACCATTATTGACATCTCAAGTGGCATTGTGACGCGAAGTGGACTGTTTTAGCCATATGATTGGTTTTAAGCATTTATCAAATTAATTTCAAATCAATGTCACAGTTTTTAAAATCTAATATATTTTTAATTCATATCAATTAAAGTTTTGCTAAAACAATTTCAGTAAAAAAGCGTTATAATAATATAGCAACGTAAGATTTAAGGTTAATTTACAAACAATATTCTCTGACTTCAATTATGTAAGATAAATTCATACTTTTTTTACATTTTTACATACAAAATGTTATTTATATGATTTTACTTGTTATTAGAACCCCCTTTTTTTATTTTTTAGTTTACAATGGTTTATATATTTTGGGTTTGATTGATTTAGGTCATAATGAAAAGTCACCAAACACATTTTTAAGATTGAATAGCTTTTGTTATTTCTAAACTGACTTGACTGCAGTACGATTTTTCTCTAGGTTTTCTCTTAACTTTAATTTAGAATAATAAATGTTTGTCAATTTAATGCAATCTGCACAATAGAGTGTTTCAATATTTACTTTTGCATTATTTTATACCCTCTCAGAAAGTACCTATGACATTAAAAGTGAAGTTCATTATTGATGATTTCACAACTGATATCAAAACAGGATTACGTTAACTTTCATCGTTCTGTGTTACAACGTAATCACAAAAACTATTTTTGTAACACAGAATTATTGCAAATATTCCCAGTTCTAACTAAGAATATTTAACTAGTAATAATATGAGTTATCTAGTTTCAAAACCAGATCGATACCCTTTTTAGATTTTAAGGTTACCATGCTTACTGCTGTTTAGGATTAATATATTCATGATTAAAGACTAAAATATTTAAAACCTCATAAATTTCCTTCATTTTAATGTTGGGTAAAAGTATGGGTTGGTTGCAAACACTGATAGTTATAGATATCAGTTTCAAACGCAGAAATATCGTGTTTATTAGTATTTATCCCGCAAGGTTGTTGCTTGAGCAGTAACTGTAACTGCAAGTGCATGTAATTCACATGGAACCATAATTCTATTATCAGAAAAATTATCATCGTGAAGAAGTCTCTCTGTTTGTTCTCCAAAAACATGTTATATAGATAAAAAATCTTTATTGTTTGACGTATTGTACATACAAATTATTTCGTAATTTGAAACAATGTAATGATTAGTTTGAATTCATTGAACAATAAATACACAATTTACTTTGTGAATATATTTTTTCCCTATTAGTTCCTAATAAAATCTAACTAGCTCATTATTACTACTGTTTTGCCTCACATAGACTTTGCAAAACACTTCTTTTCATACACAAAAAAGCACAATAAATTTGAAATTGAGATGAATTCGAGTTTGATGAAAAAACCGATAGATATCAAGGATTTATCACAAAACTAGAAAGATCACAAGAATATGTTACAAAACCAGATATATTCAAAATAAAAAATGCATTTTCTCTAAAGATTTTATACAAAGAGTTGAGGCCGTAATCTTATGTCTCTTCTATAGGAGCTTACAGAAAAACGTTTTTTTATGTTACAACAAACAATCAATTTTACGTGTTTTTCGTTTCGTGATAAATGTATAAAAACGAAACTTCCTGATTTTGAAACTACAAGACATATATTATTTGACCTTAAGCTCAAATACAAATTTGTAATTTACTATATTAATTAATTTTTATAAAGCTTGGCCTTATTAACGTTGCATGATATTACTAATAGAACAGTTTAACTTATATTAATTTAGTGTAATATATATATAGTATTCTGATTTGGATGACCTAAAAAATGTTTCAGAATACAAAAATCTATTTTGAAGAACGAAATGTTTCAAGAGTTCCGTATCGAGTCTCAGTTTTAATGTAAGGATTGGACGGTGTGGGCAAATAAATTTTAAACAAAGGATGTTATTAATTTTTTAGTCTCTCTATGAAAAACAATAACATTAACGTGGTTTTACAGAACAATATCACAAGTGCCCAACATGAGGGTGTTGCCCAACCATTTGTTCTCTCCAGCCAATCACCTTAAAGTATTGTGAGTATCATCTATAATGTTATATGTGCTGTACTTTATCAGCTGTATATTAGTAATATTAACATGCGTGGTAACATCCGGAGGAAGGAAAGGTATAGTTCAAGAACTCGAGACAAGTGGGTCCTAAAAACTGAAAAATGTGGAAGGAAAGATTCCACTCAAATATATGAGATGTGTTAAACAAGGTGGATAATATTATGTTAGCCCCAGAGCCCCTGTATTCCTAGATACGCCCCTACAATATTGGATGGATTGTTGATTCAATAGAGCGATTCGAGTAATCGGACGCTGATTGTAATCAGGGAGCCGATAACTGTCATTACTCATAAGCGTGAACAGTTTCTGCAACCCTCAGAGAGCTTTATAGCTTCATCAACATCGAGAAATTGGATATTACCTGTGCGTTGGATGATTCACGTTTGTGTACTATTGCTAATTTAAAAAATTGTGTACAAATACTCCCAGATACGTATCTGGTTATTGGATGATGTGTTGATACAATACAGAGATCCCAGAAATCAGACGCTGGTTGTAGTCAGGGAGGAGATCACTGTCATTACTCATAAGCGTGAACAATCTCTGTAGACCGTCAGAGAGCTTTATGGTTTCATCAACATCGAGAAATTGGATATTTCCTGTGCGTTAGATGATATAAAATTGGCGATATATTTTGATAATTACGTACATTGTGTACAACCCTTCCTAGATACGTCTCTGGCTATTAGATGATGTGTTGGTTCAATAGAGCGATCCGAGTAATCGGATGCTGGTTGTAATCAGGGAGCCGATCACTGTCATTACTCATAAGCGTGAACAATCTCTGTAGACCGTCAGAGAGCTTTATGGCTTCATCAACATCGAGAAATTGGATATTTCCTGTGCGTTAGATGATATAAAATTGGTGATATATTTGATAATTTCGTACATTGTGTACAACCCTTCCTAGATTACGTCTCTGGCTATTGGATGATGTGTTGGTTCAATAGAGCGATCCGAGTAATCGGACGCTGGTTTTAATCAGGGAGCCGATCACTGTCATTACTCATAAGCGTGAACAATCTCTGTAGACCGTCAGAGAGCTTTATGGCTTCATCAACATCGAGAAATTGGATATTTCCTGTGCGTTAGATGATATAAAATTGGTGATATATTTGATAATTTCGTACATTGTGTACAACCCTTCCTAGATACGTCTCTGGCTATTGGATGATGTGTTGGTTCAATAGAGCGATTCGAGTAATCGGACGCTGGTTGTAATCAGGGAGCCGATCACTGTCATTACTCATAAGCGTGAACAATCTCTGTAGACCGTCAGAGAGCTTTATGGCTTCATCAACATCGAGAAATTGGATATTACCTGTGCGTCGGATGGATTACGTTTGTGAACTATTGCTAATTTCGTACACGGAGTATAATCATTCATAGGTACTTCCATGACGTTACATTAACATATCTTTGAGACCATAATTTAAAGCATAGAATAATAAACTTTACTTTTATTTGTGGTATTTTAAAATATATATTTTATGAATGTTGTTTAGACAAAAAAGTATTAAATTAATAAGTCTATTTTACTAAGTAAATACACGTGTGTATAAATTTGAATTAAACTATACAGCTCAGATTATAATACATTTATAGAACCTGCTCTTAATTGAAATATGTTTTCCATTGTAGTGTTTTTTATCATTACCCATCATAATAAGAGAGTAAGATAATATTCATGGTCGTTATAGAATATTAGATGTCAGCACTATTTCGTTTACCTTTAGTTTCAATATGTATAATTAATAAATCCTTTCAATCTTATACAAATAGATTAATAATACATCTAAATTACTTGTAACATTAAATTATAAAGACAAGTTTATTAATTAAATTAAAACTAATAAATTATTTATTTTCTTCTATATGATTATTTATACTCGTCATGCTATATGTTATATAAATCTTAAAATTACAACCGATTTAGGCTATTTACCGATTACATTAGAATAATCGGAGTAGGGCATTTCAGTTAGTAGATTTCTAGTTTTATGAACGACATTAATTGTCGTTTGTAATTTCGATCAATTAAGAAGGTACAAAAGTAATTTGAAACTGTTGTTTTTAGTTTTGAGCGATTAACTTAAATTTTGACTCATTAAGTTTTTCGGATTTATTTATTTTATTTTATATTTTATGGAGTATAAACAAATATTATTAGTTATTACTTCTAGTTATGTTTTCTTTCATAGTATCTATTAATTTTGTATCGCACCATTTTTCACTTACCTCACCTTGCCGTGCGTGGTTTAATTTTTGAGAAATAATCATTTAAGTTTGAGCTGATATTATATGAAACTGATATGTTTTATTTTATTTTGAGATGGTAAAATCTCAAAAAATATTTGCTCTCTTTTATTTTATTTTTTGAACAAATGGTTACCAAAAAGGGAATAAAACGTTGACTTTAAAATGCATTTGCTTTGTAATTCGCTAAGATTAAAGTAAGAATGTGCATTTTAAGTTTAATAAATAGACAGTCATAACTTGCATATGACTTGTTTAATCCAGTATACATTTAAGTTTAATAAATAGACAGCAATAACTTGCGTATGAATTGGTTACTCCAGTATACATTTAGAGTTAATGAATAGACAGCAATAACTTGCGTATGACTTGGTTACAGGAGAGTAATCCACACCGGACTGGAGAACATCCCGGCTTTTAAGGCTTTGGGGAACAACTTCATCATGCATATGGTGTAAGCCAAAACACTTTAAGAGTTTCCTATCTGTAAAAAGAAAAAAATATTATATTATTTAATTTGAAATCTGTATAAAATTGTTTAATAATTGAGGTTCAAAAAATGAGTTAAGTTTTATAGAACGTACTGTAAGGACAAAATCCTTGTGATACGTATGAGCTGAAATAAACAAGGAAATCCCTGTTGTTGTACATCCCATCTCGCTGTTTACAATAAGTTTGCTTTTTTATTTAAAATGTCGTAACTACTTACATTTTAAGCTCAATTCAATTTTAAGCCAATTCAGCTCAGCTATGTGATTTATTACATTCTACTTAAAACTATATTATAAAGAGAGTACATTTTTAATAAATAAAACATCGCACCAGATTATTATATTTGTTATGCAATTTCTTGGCAACTAACTTAAGAAAAAAATCATTAAAATTTAGCTTCTCAAAAAAGGTAAAAAGCGAATTTGCTTACTCGTTGTGGTGGTAATAAAAAAATGTTAAATGTACTTTTTAAATTTAGTTGTAAACCCGATACGTACTAACTGACATACCATTTATTTGTAAATCATTAATAATGTTTTTTTAGTTGTTTTCGTCAAATAATTGCACATGATGTACAGGTTTATTTTTTGTGCATATCTCAATAATTTACGCCTATTGACGAATTCGTTTTTATGTAAGTCCATAAAATTTGAAGATTGAAATGACCACCATTCTGATGATGTAAAATAAGGCACGTCTAATGAAAATAAATATATATTTAACATTAAAATGCTATTATTTATCAAGTAAAATAATAGGTTAAAGGTATCAATCATACAGTCTTTTATAATTTGTTTTACTACGCAGCCCAAAAATTATATTCTTGACTTTCATTGCAAACAGATACTTAATTTTTAATTTACACATATAAATTCCTTTCTCTAAGAAATATGAAAAGCGATATCGGTACAGTGTTACGGAAAAACGACTATATGAAAATGACAAAACCTTCAACACAGCAGTTTATTTCATAGTTTGTTGTCAATTCAAGTATAGTCAGCTCTTATTTTTACTATTCATTTTTCAGAGATTTCGAAAGCAACAAAATAAAATGTCTCAAGAAGAATTCAGTCCGAGTTAGAACTGAGCAGTTGTAAGTATTAAATTGTATATTTTACTTAGATTATAGGCCTACTAGTCCAGTTTTTTAGTGATAAGTCTTTTAGAACTACGGGGGCAATAATGCTTAGCAAACAGTCGATACTCAAATACAGGCTGTCTTAATTGTTCTGGAACGGATTATATTATTTTTAATAGTTAAAAGAATGAATATTTTGTGATTTTAAGTATTGTCAATGTTTATTTTGGTCCGTGTAAATATTTATCAGTTGAGAATATTTGTGAATGTTTTTCTTATATTACTTATTTTTTTACTATAATTATTTAGTGTTCATCTTACTTCTCTATTTTTAGCGTAGTTTACACTTATTTCCATGATTATTTATTAGTATTTTATAAGATACGCGGATGCACCAATTATTTTTTAAACTGACATTTTCAAAAAGTCTATCTTATTAAACTATTTATTTTTCAAAATAATTTAATTATAATTACTTTAAAACCAATTGAATGATTACAGTGAAAACACATTTCAACGACATTAAGTCACTATCAGTTACTCATTGAATCTATATCATATGAAATATTTGTATTTGGCGCTGAGTTATAGGTATCGGTAATTAGGAACATCTGTTTCCGGTGAACATCTGTTTCGCCCACAGAAGGTTCCGTAACTAGACAGTGACTGCTAACCAAATTTCTTCAGCTCTTTTTTTACAGTTCGGATGACCCTAGTGACCCTGAGTCTGATGAAGAATTAGCAGTACCATTGCCGATGGACACTGATACAAACAAGAACAAAATGTTTTCTAAATGAATGTAACACACTTGTTTAATTTTAAATGTAAAATAATGGGTTGTTAATTTAAATTACTAACAGTAAGTTTTTTAATGTTATCTTAATGCTTGCCATTGGAGGATTAAAATGTGTTCTCTTGGTTTCAATTCAAAATTTACAACTTTAGCAAAATGTAATAATTTTCTTTTGGACGTGGTATTTTAAAGCTGTTGAAGCAAATTTTTTTTATCCAATTACAAATGTTCCAATTTTTTTGCGTAAGAGGCATTTTTTGTTTACAGTATATTATATTAATGTTAGTCAGTAAGGATTAACATTAAATTTTGCTCAATTTTAATGATCAAAACAGTACCGTCATTTGTTATCTTATAAAACATAAACAATTAGGCCGCAAATCAATCAAAACAGTGAAACAATAATGGTTACGAAACAAGGCGAAGAAATTACTAGTAGTAGCGCCTACATTTATAGGCCAGAATCCAGGTCTCTTCTTTTGTCTCGCGATCAGTAGACGGTGTCTGCTAACCAAATTTCTTCATATCTTTATTTTACATTCTATGTACAGTATGACTATTGGAAATGACTACTTAATTAAAATAAGGCCATTGTTAACAATATTAACAAATAAATAAATATAATAATAAGTTTAATATTAATAAACAAATAATAATATTTAAATGTAATTTAAATAATACAATTAAAATTTAATTTTAATTAAAAATTAAAAAATAATTAATTTGATTTTTAAAATGTATTTAATTTAAATAACCTAATAATAAGCTACCCGACACAGACTCTGTAGGCCTACTCACATCAGTGCTATGATGTTTAGACAAAGAACAGTAACAAGACAACAGTTGTCTGATGTTATTTTCGTTCCAGCTTGCTTGCTTACAACAAGATTTCGCGGGTTGAGGAATGGGCCTTCAACGGATCAGAAATAGGAAAACTGTGAGTATTTGTCCATCCACGTTCTTGTTGTTGAACACCTGTAAACTTAGAGAGCCTTGAAAACCCAGCCTGTGAGAACTCGCTTGCAATAATAGTTTACAGCCGAATTACAGTAGTTTACAGTGTCAAAAATCTCAAGCTGTTTGGTTCAGAATTGCTTCTCATAAATTTCTGATAAAAATAATTTTATTTTTGATTTTTATGACTAAAAACAATAAAAGTAATTTTCTAGCTTGCAGCAGTAAAAATAAATTTATGAGTGAAATTGCTAAAGATGTTACTGTTTATAGTATTATTAATGATTTTCTGAACTACTGCGATTGACATCATAGCAATACCGAAGTCCGGAAAAGGAAAATGTGTACAGATAGGCTACTGCACTTGACGAATATAATGTGTTGTGCCATTTTAAACATTTTATATAATTATGAGCACTGCTCAAAGCATATTTTTCAACCACTGTTTTAAAAATAGCAGTAGGACTATCAGTGAGTAGTAAAGGGGGGGGGGGTGGAAGAGAGAGTTAATTTAAAAATGTTGTGAATTCTTTCGTTTGAATAAAAATTTTACTATTTAAAGATGTTAATATAACAAGTATTATGAACCTGTGGAAGCTGTTAATTTTTGCTCTACTGTTGAAACACTTTTACGACATTATTGGTAATTGTTGAATCATGGGAGTTGGCTTGTTAAATATTATAGTTAATATGCATCTATACACTTAACAGGTATAACCGAAACAATTTTGGATTCGTATCTTGAAAATGAAACAACCCATCATTCTAAGGCCAAAATTAGGGGCATAGAAGTGTCTGAGTTTAACATTATTTGTCTGTGTTTAAACTCAAGGATATTCAACTACAGCTAGCCTTTATGTAAGTACGAGTATCTGCAAAGTTTAAATTACATAATACAATTTTTTTTAAACAACTGTATATCATACTTTTTTGAGCGAGAAAAACGAGAATGCATTAATGTATTGGAACTTTCATTATTAAAGTGTGGTCTAAACTTTAAAACAATCACAGGTGTTGTAGAGGTAAAGAATTAATTGAATTTCCAATACTTCGAACTCGAAGTTCTAAGTAATTGGGTTATATTTACAAGGCGCTTTTTCTGAGCTACGGTTCAAGAAAACTTGGGATCCTAAGATGTTTTATTTATTGGTCTGTTCGATTGGGAATCCAATCCTCTCACGTTTGACTTTTGAGCTGTGAGAATTATTATGTCCAATAATAACTTCACGGCATTTTCACTATCAACTAAACTTATAAAACGAAATAAAAAATATATAAAACAAAATCTAAAGATAAAACGTTTGCACTGCGGGTGCAGAGAAACTCAACACCGCGTGCAAAGTAACCTGATTACATAGTCGGCTTCAGCAAATTGGGTTACGTAACGGTAGGCTTGTTATGAATTTGTAACGTGTGTTACATGATGTTAGTTTTTAGTGACAGCTTTGTTTGTGTTTCCAATTCTCAGCTTGGTATTTGTCACTTGTCAATTATTTTCACCACGGACATTTACGAATTAGTAGGAATAAAAATCAGCATCTTTGTTTAAATTTTATTTTTGACGTTGAACGAGCTGTGAACAGGATTTTCAGACATCCGTCGTCCAATAACACAACGTTTCGAGATCTGCAATCTGGTCCCTTCCTCAGGTGAAAAGCTAACGAAACAATCTACGATAATATAAGCGTCATACCAATGCGTTGTGACGCGCATATAAGTAATAATAAGTAATCACGACGTGTTGTGTATTAGCTCAATGCTCTAATACGTGTCAAAATAGGTCTACAAGCAATAACCAATCACTGACAACTGGCCAGTGTCAAAAACGTTTTTCTCAAAAATGTATGTAGTTATCGAAATCTACAGTTTATTGTACTGTATGTGACTTGTGTAGTTTTTATTGAGAACGAATGAATCTAGAATCCATTAATGAGTTAAAGGTTATAGTAGATATTTCTAATATACTCAATGTCATAAAAACCGGAAAAAAGTAGCTTGTGTTCAAACCATACAGAATCATATTATTGTTTCATCTAATAAAAAAACTAAAATGTCACGGTTCATTTGTTTTCAATGTGAGGATAAATTTCCTGTGCGTATTCGCTTCGCTGCTTTTATTTCGAACATTACAGTGCAGTTATGAATATTACTTTCATTTGTCTCTACATATTCATAATGTAAACTAATGTACGGTTGATATTGCAAAACCTTTGTGGAGTTTTTATTACGACAAAGAACTTTGTTTATTTCATTCGAATACACTTTCAATGACTTTGGCTGTTTCGCAATTTGAAATAAAATTGTAATTTTAAGCTTAGAAATGAAATTAAATTTTACATATGCCCCGCCTTCTTTATGTAGCTTTTTTGTAACAACTTTATACATTACACATTACACTTTATACAACTTATAACTCACTAAAATTCACAACCACTGAAAATTTATTTTAATCTTAGAAATGGATGAACTGTAAATTTATTTTTTATCCTAGATTGAAAGTAATTATATTATTTCAAGCCCAAATATTTAATTTCAGTCATTGATGGCTTTAAATGTGTAAATTTTTAATGGATTTTTCTAACGTGAAAAGAGTGTGGAATGTAAAAAAATGGATGTATAAAGTAAACAAAGTTTTGGGGGAAAACACTGTCATTATCAATTCGTTGCCTACATTTAATTATAGCTTTTAAGTTTTAATCGATTTTTTTATTTCTGTTAAAATTGAAGCAAAACAATATTAATTAAAACTCATCAAAATTGTAAACATATCGATTAACAGATAATATCATGAAGCTGTTTAAGTTAAAATGTTTATTGTAGAATACGTATTTAAATATCCGTAAAAATATTTCATCTAAACAGATAACAGCTATGTAATTTGTAATAATTATATAGTGCTTCTGAGATATATATAATTAAGACCATGTTTAATGGATAAGCAACATAAACCACTTACATGTCGGTCGTTCTGTATAAACGATGTATAGCATAATTTACATATATAATAATAAAACATTATTATACATTTCTAGAACTACATTTTTAGGCCCAACCAGTAACATATTCGCTACTGCGATCGTATTCTGAGGGCAGTACGTACGAAGTTGTTTTATTTGTTTCTATTACACAAACTATTCGTAACAAGTTATAAGTGATATCTAGAAGCTTAGCCACATAACTACTCGTATAATAACAATGTAGGTAAAGATGAATTCAACCGTGATCGGCCAAAGTTAGCCGAAGATCTGCTTACACACGGACTGGCCACTTTATAAAATGTATTTTTGGCCGTCTATGCTGCGTATGCCACTTGTTATCGCGCCAATCTGCAATCGAATCTGGACTGTTTTGTTATGCAAAACAGTCATCAACTTATGAAACTAGGCAATACAACGTGATGTAATCGTAGAATTTTAAATACATATACTCTTTGCATTTACAATGTCGTTAATAAACACGTTAATAAAAATAATAAGTCCAAGATGTGAACACTGAGGTACGCCATATACTCCTATGAACTCGGATGAAATATAACTTAGCATCTTTACCTTCCTACCTCTTTGTCTTCTGTTGACAAAATAGCTGCAGAAACTCAATTAAGAAATATCCTGAAAACAGATAATCAAAAGCCGTTCAGTCTTGGAGAGATATTACTAAACGTGCTAAGATAAGAGATTTTTGGCCATCAAAAATAAAGCTATTTTACCCAAATAAATTCACAATGCTTTTACAAAATTTATCAGAATATAGTACAGTTACCAATCTAATATTTTCTAATAATAACCAGAGAGACGTTAAAATGTAATTAATTATTGCAGATACGAAAACAATGCTGTTAGTAACCACTGCATACCTTATTGTATAAGTTATTCTAATTAAATTTTGTAAAGACATCATTACCAATTATTTAATCATTAATAATCGTTTGATCTTCACTCTAAAATTTGTGTAACATCGTAAAAGAATTGTCTCTTACAATACTTCTACAACAAATAATCGTCCACAGCAGACGAAACTTCTCCATCTTTTATACATGTTAACTTTGGAAAACGCATAACAGTGACGACATCGCAGGAAGTTCTATTAACCATTAATCTTAATAACTGATAATTCTGAACCAATAACAAATATTTCCGATCTCATTGGAATGAATCTTATCGGTCCTAATACGGACCCAATACAAGATTCTCATATTTCCTGGTACGGACTTGATAAAACTAAATTCAGGAACAATAAAATGTTAACATAAGTATTCCAACTGTCGCCACAGAGCGTCATAGCTGAGGAAGAACAGGTTTCAGCTTAACACCAGAGGAGGACAATACTTTATTTCGTACCTACTAATTTTTTGAAACGTAATTTTTTATTCGAGATTTGCCACATTCTAGGTACATATTTCTGCTTGTTTTTTATGGAGAAGCTCAATTTTGTTATAGAAGTTTGACCTGGTATTATGTATTTATTTAGTTTGATCCACCAATATGAATTCAATATTTTATAATCGCGCAAAGGTAGAGACATAATTATAAAGCTCTTAACAACAATGTTAGACTTACTAAACTATTTAAAAATATGTGCAGTATGACTCAAATATTCAATTAATACAAATTCAAGGTTTGAGTTTTTAATTTAAATTATTTGGAACTTTTTTAAGCCGTGTTAAATATTCTAGAAGAATAACTATATAAAACACTCAATATTCAATCTTGTCGTAACTCTGAACCAAAGTGTTAAATCCCAGGCAGGAACTGTAGTATCATACGCTCTCCACTAAATGTATAGCCTACTATTAATTTATTTTTCTTACTGCAGTGCGTCACCCAGTAGTTACGTTACTGAACATAAATTTTGGGTTTTCACTAATCACTTTTACCGGAATAACGGTTTAGGTCATTTAGACATCAAAACGTATCGAGTTTGGCAGAAAACATGTTTACTCATTACCACTGTGTGACTTCAATGTATTTACATGTAACTAAAAGATTGATATCTTTGTGTATAAGATTACAAAATATTCTTATATTTAAAAGGCTGTATTTGAATGTTATTTTATTTTAAGGCTTAACGATGTAAAGAAAAATCCTGTTTGTTTTATATTGAATTACTAATGGTATGTCATAAATTGTTGTTGAAGTACACCGTGTGTTTTAAAAGTTCCTCCCGCCTATTTACTTTCTTATGAATAGAGATGGAGTGATTTATTTTGGGAGATGTTTAACTTATATGACCAACTGAGGAGATTATTATTTATGAAAATTTGAAAATTAGTATGCAAGATACATTTATTCCAGTTACTGTGTCTCCTGGTAACCAATAAGAGATATCATGACAAAATCAGCCATGGGTATTCCCAGGACTTCGTTTGTTGAATCTTGTGGGGGTTTGTAAAACAGTTCAAACTTTAATTGGCCACCAAATTTGATTGGGTAACATTAGAGACCTCTAGTTTGTGCCATCCTTCTTTTTTATAATACCTTTAAAATGAGTTGTCACTTGTTAGAGATTCTTATTTAAAGTGACTTACTCCAAAAATACCCCATTTGGAGAGAGGTCAAAAGTTTTCATACATCAAAAATTTCCTCAGTTGGTCATATAAACATATCCCAAAGTAAATCACTCCATCTTTATTCATAAGAAAGTTAATAGTATGGGGAGGAGTGGGACTTTTAAGACACCCGGTATTTCGTATAGTTTAATCCTAAGGAATGCAAAACTACTTCATCTTTAACGACACTGCAACAGCTTGTAGTGAAGTATGAAGCTGTGTTAATATCATACCAAATGCCCAACCTTTTACTGTTACGTAGGTATGTTTTTTGAACATTAGTAATATATTTCAATATTGGTACATGTTACTGAAGGTATTTTTCATCTTTAAAGGAGTTTCAGAGGCAACCGGGAACTGACCGACCTCTCTCCAGACGCCTTCAGAGGACTAACTAGCCTTAGAGACCTGTAAGTTGACATTTTATCTGTGAATCTGTGAATTAAACAATTCAAGGCGCATTTGTGCGTGCATCTATTAATAGTCTTTACAAGTGTAATTCCTTTTCTTGTCGTTTTAACGTGGTTGTAATTAAAATTTTATATGGTTGGCTTCCGTTTACGATACCCTTATAGTGTAAATTAATTTTACTGTTTATCACATTATATATTATATTTTCATGAATTCGCCACAGACTAGAAAGACACACTCGGCTTTGGTAATGGTAAACATACTCGTACAAACTTGTCTTAGCCCTGACAGAGAGATAATGTTCAATGTTTATACATGTGTGAATACATTTCCGCTCCCTTGTCCTCCATTCAGGATGTGTATCAGCAGCGTCGTCCTCTAAATCTTTACTTTAAAAATATGGACCACATAAAAGTTAGTCATATTTTAATTTTTAATCATGATTTAATTTATTGATTATTTTCCAATTCAGCCTTTTTACTTGTTTATTTAATTTTCGTAATCATATTTAAAACTCTATTAACAAAATATTTTCCACGTCTTTTCCCGGTATGTAATTAGGACTAGATTCTTGGCCATTTAACACCCAGCATCTGTCCTAGGACTGACTCTGTTTGCTGTCAAAGGTGTGAAGAAGCGATGTGCCCGCTTAGCACTTCTCTCGTCCTAGTCGAACACAAGTGATAAGCAACTCCATTATCATACCACAGAAACTGGAGACTTCTGTTAGCAAACGTTACATCCGACGCTTGTCATGCTAATGGCACAACAACTTCGCAGTTTGCTGAATATTGACTCCATTTCTGTCAATGCATCATTGAAATCCTTCCTGGATCAAAGCCTTCCTTAGATTCCGGTCGTTTTGTTAATATCCATCATGAATTGATAAAACAGTGCGTTTATTAAAATAACCCCAATCATCTATATTAAGCGGTTCCACGAAAGTAACCACGACACACTCAAACTTTAAAGCAATGGTCGAAAAGACCGTCTGCCGAGTTGACAAGAATTTCTAATTTAAATATTACAGATAGCAATCAATTCAAAATAAAAATCTGTTCTCATGCATTAAAACAGAACTGACTTAGGTAGCATGTTATTTAACAAGAAACAACAAAAATGCAATATCTCCTGAATATAAGATAAGGTTATTTTGCTCGTTAAGTTAAGAAAGACACCAGACTGACCTAAATGTATAACACTAATTACATGTTACATTCCTCAAAAGCTAATAAATAGTAGCCTAACTCTTATACTCCATAACAACAATAATAAAAGTAAACGACATACAAACAAATTTCACTCCAAAGATCGTAATCCCTGCAGAGCAACTGAAAAAACGGACAAAAATATATACCAACTCAGTTTTGGAAATAACAAAAAAAAAAAAAAAAAAAAACACACACTTTTACCATAACTTAGATATTGTGGGAAGGGTTTATTCAATGTGATTGTTGAGTTTAGCTCCAGCTCACCTTCCTCTTTGTGCAGCGTCTGGAAGCTGACGCTGTCACAGACTTGACTCCTGGAATCTGGAGGCATGTTTGTCTCGAAGAGATCGAAATAGTCGGCGACGTAGAAGCTCGAAACGAACTCTGCATCATTTCAACATTAGAGACACCCATACTACACAGTATACTGTTATCTAGGTGAAGAGATATTCTCATTGTCTCGTTAGGTGCTCAATTGAGTGCACTACCGTGTTTCTGACACGATCACTAAGCACGGTGGACCGATCCAATTTTCTACACATTACGTAGTTATGGTGGGAAGAGTTAATCCTATGTGGATGTTGAGTTTAGCTCCAGTTCACCTCCTTAGTGGAGCGTCTGAAATGTATATTTTCAATCAAGTAGTTTGTATACGTCCGTGTATACAAACACTTTGACTTTGTGTATATATTTTGACGGCTTTGTTTAGTTATTTTTGTATAGATATAGTTCAGACGTTTTGATCAAAAGGGTTTATATTGTAATAAAATAATATACTGCATATGTGAAATTTATTAGCGTTGCTGATTATTTTGAAAATCATCGTGTTTTAAAAGATTGATTACGGAATGTGTCGTTAGGTTCTTTAACAAGTAATGTTGATTTTGTTGTAACACAATGAGTGTGAATGCTGAGTTTAGCTCAAATTTAACCTTCCCCTTAGTCCAGCTTCTGAAATCTGACGATGTAATAAAATTGACTTCTGGAGTCTGGTAAATCATGAATAGATAGAGATTTCAGACGCTGAAGTAATCAAACGCTGAAGTGGGGCTAAACTCAACATACACGCTTAATACACCTTTCCGACCATCGCTACACAATGAGTGTATTTATTAGATTAGTATATTATTCAAAATCGTGATAAAACTTATTACTTATTTTTTTAAGCTTTGGGGGACCGTTAATGATAAAGGATGTACTTTTTTCAACATTTTATAGACTATTGTCTTATTTTAATTTCAACAATATGTCCTATGATTAATTGACCCTGATACATTTGTATATCATAAATATTTCACAACATTACTGAAACTGAAACACTCCCTATTAACTGTTCTGCAGAGACCTCTCTGAGACATCCATCACTTATCTGCCAACTGTGGGACTGGAAGGGCTAGAAATGTTGAGGCTAACGGATACTTACACCCTCAAGATCATCCCCTCCATTCATGACCTAAAAGTAAGTATATTACTTTGTAGAAAAGATTTTTTTAGAAGCTTCTTGAAAATTCTTATGCAATTTATGTATTAATGAGCTACATACGTTTCTCTTTCGTGAATCTATGGAAATTATAACCTACTTTATAAAAAATAACTAATAATATGTATTGCAGAAAAATTTATAAAATGATGAAATTTCTATATCAACAAAAACATAACAATTTGTAATGTTTTAAGTATTTAAATTTATATTTTGTGATCCTTACACTTCCACTTCTCGTGCTTATACTGCGTATGACGACCCTAACACCTTCTGCAAATGGATTCTGAGTGTTTCTATAGATGTATGTACGGTACTCGTATATTTATCTTATTATATCAATGTAGATCTTTGTATACTCACAATAGGGCAAAATTCTCATTTAAATGTACCCGATATTACTGAATGATCTATTAGTTTGTAGAACAGTAACCTACTGAGTTTCTATGGTACTTAAAAATATCTAAAATGCTAAAATATGTTATCATCTCTAATTTAATGAACTTCAAAACATGTATGTACTGACGATAAAGTTGGAAGATATTAAACATATTCATCTTTCTGAAAAATTTTTGTAAAAAGTAGTCTTTTTTACAGTGTTAACAAAAATACCTATCATTTAACCCAAATAACCCATAAGTTGAAGGAGAGTTTAATATCAACAGTGTGAAGTGGTATAATTCCGAAATATATTTCATTTTGGGTTAAAAACAGATAAGGGTAAAGTAAAGGTAGAGATTTTCAGTCAATATCATCAATATAATTTAATTTATTATTTAAAAAATTAAAAATTATATTTCATTCAAATTATTATTGTGCTATTGGAACTAGATTTTTTTAAATGCTTCATTTTGAGCAGACAATCGTTTATAGTTAGCTGCAATTATTTTCAAATAAAAAGGTTTTGAAGAATGTTTACAGTACCTACAATAGTAACCCAACATTCTGTTTTTGAAACAGAGCTTGCAGAAAGCGGAACTCACCTATTCCTTCCATTGCTGTGCGTTCAAGTACCCTGCTCGTCATGATCCAGCAAGACATGCCATGCACGAGGTAAGCTTCACTTTAGAATAGTGATAATACAACAGCTGGTTTTAGCAAGACAGCAAAACGTTGATGGAAAAGTAGAAAAAGGATACAGTATAGCAGTATAACAATAATTTGAGTATAAAAGTAGAAAAAGGAATTTGAGTGTTTACAATTAAAATGCTTTTGTTATTTAAAAATACTGTGAATTTATCTTTAAACTTGGCCTAACACTGTGATTTGGGTTGTTTTATATATGGAAACATTAGTTCCGAATGGTGTTAGTTAATATTTTTTTTACATGTGGACACAGTAGTATGTAAAGTGTTACACCATTATGTGGTGATCTCACTTTAAAATTTTGTATTTTAAGGGTTAAATAGTTTAATACTTTGTACTATGTATTTATAATATACTAGGTATTTTCACCATAATATATTAATATTAAATATTTTAAGGTAAATTAGCATTTATAATTCTCACTGGCATTATCAAAGTGAAACCAAAGCTAGAACAAATATAACTGTAGGCAAATTATTAGAGTTTGCAGTCGTTTTGTTTTGTTTAACGGGTTATATTGGTTGCTTTGCTATAACATTATTCCTGGTTTTTATTATAAATGTACTGATGTGAAATCTACTGTAGTCAATAATAGAAATAATAAACAACTATAATCTGCATGTTGTGAATATACTTCACTCTTCCGACGTATGATTACGCATATGATTTGAGGAAATAGAAGTATATTATTTTTCAATCTGGTGTTTCACTGATGTGAAACAAAAATGTTGACCATACTTGACGTTTAAACGAAATATGTTGATTTAAAAAGCTAAAAATGTGATGTGTTGTACAAAATTTTATTCTTTGACTCACATAATTCCAAATATAGTTTCTAAGTTTCGTAGATTATTTCCGGAAGAGAACCGCCGAATTCCCATGATCCACTGTGTTTCTTCCTGCCAAAAAGAGTTATTTCATACTCTCAAGATCTCCCAGTGTTACTCTTAAAAAAATAAATAAAATAAAATAAAATAAAAAAGAATCTGTACCCATTCCTTATTCCATATTAAAAAGTACTATCTCAAAAAATATATAGTTAAAAATGTGTAATATACTATTCATCTCATTATTTTGTTATTATTTTATTATTATTGAAAGTATTCAACTAACATTAGTCCTGTTAAAACTTCTATTCTTTGCATGTTAGAGTATTAAATTTCATTATGATTCCAATAAATATACATAATTGTCAAAGTATTACTTAATGGGTTGGGCTGTATACAGCCTCAAAGACCTTTGGTCATGTAATTGTCTTATATTTTTAACCTTTTTTAGGAAATGTTTTACTTTTCTTTTCTCTTTAAGGTGGTGCAATTGATTTTGGGTTTGGAAAATGTGTTTTTATGTTAAATTCAAAGAGCAAATATAACTTGCCTGAATACAAAATAATAGTATAAAATGTTTTGTTATCACTTCACGCAAAATCAATTTACTAATTAATTACTATTACTAACTAATTTTACAAACTAACTATTGAATTTAAAGCAGGCAGTTTTGTAATTACACCCAAAAATAAAGGGCTGAAGATAAAGATGTGAAATTGTTTGTGTATACATGAGAAATAGCTTTAGGGATTGGCATGATTTTATTCATTTATGTCTAATAAACATTATTTTTTAATTGCATATTTTTTAAATGAAATTACATTTTTTATAAACAAATTAAATGTCACTACCTGTAAAGATAATTCAATTACACACTATAAAGAATTAAACATTCATCTTCTGATGTTTTTAATTGGGCCTGATTAAAAAAATGCCTGTAATTTTACTTGAAGTAATAAAAGTTTTTTTTCTTTTTTGTATTTAGAGAAGTTGTCTTAAAGGGCTATAAATTCAATATTGACAAATATTTTCCAACCCCAAAATCAATTTCAGTACCTTAAATGGTTATTGCATTCATGTTTCTTATTGATCCTACCTCTTGCGTACTAATGCGTTTCTTTCTACTTTTTCAAGTCTGGTTTAAAACCATTCTCTTCACCAGCCTAGGCCAATACAAGTATGAATACTTTCTTTATAAGATATTATTACACAGTAATGTTTGCATAGAAGGTTAACACATATCCATGAATTTAAATTTTTCACTAGTTAATATATAGTATGATTTAATTTACATTAAAATCGATTACTTAGAACAAAACATTTTTTTAGAAATATCTGGCTACGGTTAAGGAGATGTGTGAGGGTAACGATAGGACGAAGAGATTTGCCAGTGAAAATTTCGGTGCCATCATCATGGAGGGGCAGCCTAACTTCTTGCCCCCTCTCTCCGGGGAACATACTTTCCACCACAACACTCAGCCTATCATGGTGCAAGAGGGGGTGCCTTTTAATACGCAGACTGGCTACGACCAAAATGAACCGGGGGCAGGTGTGTAACCATGCTTGGTAGTTGTAAGCTAAATATTAAATGTGTTAATACTGAGTAACTGTATAAATATTTTTTTTTAACATAAAGGATTTGAATGAGGTAAGACGATTGCTATAAGCATATGTAATCGTTGTATTCCAAAATATTTGTTTGAAACAAGAAGTTAAGTTATGAATATAAAAATTGCAATTGTTTAGAATAAAATTTAATACTTGCAGCTATTGTTTACTGTTTCAAATAATACTCTCATTATGTGTACTTTACTATCACGCTATTGCTATATTATTTACAACCTTATGTGTTGTCCTGATCAGAATTTAAAATGTAGCATTTTTTTTACTAAAAACACAATAATATTCTGTTTTACAACCCTACTCATAACACGCCTTCTTAGAACATAGTAAAAGTTCAAAACAAACATTTCTTAAAAAAAAAAAAAAAAAACAGTACAAAAAGTTTAAATAGAATTTGTATTTCGCATAACTTGTTGTGTCTCTGTAGTAGGTCAATTATTAATTTTAATCAGCACTTTTTAATAAATATTACACTAGAGTACAAATAGTACAAGGAACACGTCAAAGAGAATATGGAGCCTGTAGATTTTGTCATGATGGACACCTTATCATATCTTGGCAGAATGTGATACATTAGCAAGGAGAAGAGAAACAATTGTAGACTGGTGAGAAAAGAACTGACAGTCTTTGTAACCCCATTAACACCACAATTTGATGTCACTAAGATCCCCAGCTGAACCAGTGACCTTGAAACCCATCTCTTGTTGACAGACTGAATTTAGGTGGGAAAACAGTACAATAGGCAGTAATTACTATCATCTGCTATTTATTGTGTGCTTTCAGAACCATGTGAAGTATTGAATTTAATGACAAACAATTGTGAAAAAAACAAATTTGAATCATAATGCTGGAAAGAGTTAAAGTGGTGATGTTCTGTGAAGAGGCGAGGTTGGCAAAACTGCTAGAACTGGGTTTTTTTCATGAGGAAGGAGTAAGAAAGCACAAAAGTACTCTTTTATTTTAGGTCTCTTCTATTTTAAAATGTATAGATTTTTTTTATAATATATTTATGATGATGTAATAAAAAACAGAAAACTCTTTGTAATAGCAAATAGCAATATTTAGAAAACTAAAAATTATTTGATGCGTATTTAACATGTTTTTAAATGAGACATATTGTTTAATTCTATGGCCAAAAATAAGGGTTTAGAACTGTTTGAGGTTTAGCATTGTTCATATGACACTGAAATCAATATGATCACCATTATAGCTGGCTCTTATCGAATCCATAATGGGACATGTCAATATACAATGTTCAATAAAAATGTAATGTTAAATTATAAAAAAAACCAGTCAGATAAAGGCCTGCAGTGTTTAAGAATTGTGGTATTTGTAAAATCAATATAAAATACAGGATTTCCCTAATTTTCAAACCACTTGCAAAGAACTATATCTTAACATATGTTAGGGTAACGTTGTATATAAAGTAATACCTAACATTAAATTTCTATTATATAATATAATTATTAACTTTAAATTAAAATATGATAATTCTCCAGAAGTTTGCTGACTTCTGGCTGATTTATACCTGCCAGTAGAATCTAACCTGGGTACATTATAAACCGATATGTTTCATACATCTAATGAATGTCCAGAAGCGGCACATGACTAACCACAGATTTAAAAATATTAGAGTAAAGATAAATATTTTATTAATAGGTCTAGTTCACTTGGAAGGTGATTATTGGAATGAGTTATTGATTATATTTGAGGTTTTCTCAGGAGAAGAAACTTTTTCCTGCCCGCTACACTGGCAGAGGCTGAACAAAGTCTGAATATCCTGTCAGGACCTAGCTCCTAATAGGATATCATTGGAGGGTGAAACAAAAACGTTTTTACTATGACCTATTGATTGTCAAAACTATCACTGATTCTTGAGGATATGGCTCTTCAAATGAACTTGACAATAAGGTATTGTTGTTACCCCAAGATGAATTAAATAGATATAAACGATTACCTGCTCAATAAGAAAGAAGCTTACCTAAATGGTTATTTGTGGTAATTCAGAAGTAATTTAAAGCCATTAAAAGTAAACCAACAAAACAGAAATTAAAACAGGCTTAATGTAAAATTAATGTATCCTCTATTTGGCAAATCCCATCACTAAAGTCACGTAATAACTTATTTTTTTGTTCTAAATTAGATTTACATCAGTTGGTACACACTATTGTAGACAGTGCATAAAAAAATTCAATCCTCAATACAAGTAGATCAATCTTTCAAATGAACAATTATTACTAACTAATAATAAATTCAGATTCAGATTCTTTATTGCTGTTAAATAACAGATATGTTAAAATATGCTTTGTCACATAAGTCACTTTGATATAAAGGCAATATTACATAGTATAGTCATGTCTATAAAACTTAAGTAAAATAATGATAATATCCAAAACAATAACTATAACAATTACCAAGAAATAACAACAATGCAACATAAATAAAAACAACAGTAATTTTATAACAATAATAAACATAGGTTTAAGTAACATGTATAAATTAAACTTGTAAATAATCTAAATAAATAAGGTATCAATATCACAGGCTAGAAATTCATCTACAGAATTAAAAACCTGTTTCTTTCACAATTTTTTATTACAATTTCAAACTTTTTCAAAGGTACATACCATGCATTTCTTGTAATTCACTGAATAATTTAAGTTCCATAAAAACATAACTGCTCCATGTGTTTATAATCTTACTGAAAGTAAGTCAAGATGGTAAAATAGTGATGAGTGTCTTTTCTGGAAGGTAGTTTTATTCAAAGACTTACTATTATCTATTAGACAACAGTATATATTTAAAATTTGTTAAAGTCATAATTTTAAATTCTTTGGAAATTGGTATACACAACTCCCTATCTGAAACATTCTTAATTGCTTTTAAAACTTTTTTTGCCATTTAAGAGCAGTTTTTGCACTACTAGAATTGCCACATAAAGATACACCATATATTATATGGGAATGAAAAAATTCATAGTAAGCAGTTACCAGCATATGAACAATATCACAGTTTCATAGTTTTATAAGAATCAAAATTACTTGAGACAATTTTTTTACTTAATTGCTTCACATAGCTTAACCGACTGTCAAGATGTGAACCCTAACAACTTGACAGATTTGAAATCTTCATAAATAGAAATAGTCTAGTGAAAATATAAGCTTTTCAGTCATTTGGTCATTAACATCTGTGCAGACATGGGGTCCCTGGGAGGATGGGCAGATATTGAGGCACCTGGACCTACCAGATCTCATTCGGACACTGATGAAGTCTTTCACCAGACCTCAGCAAAGATACCTCACTCTCAGCAACAGGCTATTTGCGGCAACCTCACATACAAGTGTGTAATTGATATTAGAAATGTAGCCTCAAAAAGGGTTTGATATAATATACAATAATAAACCTTCTAACACTTTTTATATATTTTTTATTGTACAATGTACACTTTGGATTCAATGAATTGATCATTAGGTACTTGTAGGTTAAAGTAAATGAAGAAAATAAATAATTGAAACAAAATTGTCAACTATCTTGGTGGCTAAATTTTTTTGTATTTAATTTCATATGTGATCAATGTATATTGTTGAAAAATCTATCGAATAATACATTTTTTGTTAGAAAATCTCTGTCATTTAATAGTACATTATAATTAATTTTGGCACTTTTATAAATTTCTAAAAGTTCTAAGGTTAACAATAGGTGACTTATTTTGCATGTGTGTAAAATTTCAAGATTGTTTTTGATGTTTTGTGTATGTATGGCCGGTGTTATTTAAATAATCAGCATATTTTGAATTTGATGATGTCTTCAATGCTTTTATATGTTCATTAAATCTAATTTTGAAGGATCGGCCGGTTTGTCCAATATAGTGGTTTTGAAAATCATTGCAATTTAATTTGTATACTCCACTATTGTTAAATTTTGACTTTGGTTTGTTGAATTACTTTTGTTCTTTATTATAAGACTGATTAAAATATATAAAATGTGTTAAAAGGTTTATTATTATGTGATTGAGATAAATAGCAACTTAGGATGAGGTTGATATAAAATTTGTTGATATACCTACTTAGATTCCTAATAGTGAAAGTGAAGTAAGGCTTGTTAAGTTACAAGTAATCTCTAATGAATCCTAATATGGAAATCAATTGTAAATCAAATCCAATGTTCTGTTTAGAAGACCCCCAGTCCAGTGTTATCCAGAGCCAGATGCTCTGAACCCTTGTGAGGACATCATGGGTTCAGACTGGCTAAGGACCTCGGTATGGCTTGTTATCGGCACAGCGTTCCTCGGTAACACTGCAGTCCTCGTGGTTCTCATCTCTGCTCGGATCTGAGACCTCGGTACCTCGCTTCCTTATGTGTCACCTGGCCTTCGCTGACCTTTGTATGGCTCTTTACCTTCTCCTTCTGGCAGTTACTGATCTCCGATCTACTGGGGTTTACTTCAACTACGCTTTTGACTGGCAGAGAGGTGACAATCTTTTTTACATTGACAGACCTCATAATCATGTACATTCTTTTCTTTTACCAGCTTATTTACTGAGCTATGTCTGAGTTTTACTATTGTGGCAAGTAAGGGTCGATAACTGGTTGTTCGTGTTGGATGAATGATGAGTATCATTAATGGTTGTAAAAGAACACTTTCAAAGATGAAACGTTAATAATGACTATTAGTGACAAGATGGATCGCAAATTATTTTTTAAGTTCCCATGAAAAGAATGCAAACGCATCGTAAATGGTGTATATATATATATATATATATATATATACATATATTATATTACAAATAAATATGAAAGTGTAAACTTCATATCCCCAAATTATCTTAAACAGCTTCATTTACTTTAAAAATTTTGTAAAATATGCACAAACTAAAAAATTACAATATTGCTTTATTAATATACTGAAGATTATTTGTATCAATTGAAGTAAGAAAATAATTATAGTTGTTTAGTTCAACATAATCAATGTTGTTTGAAAATAGAAGGAAATTCAATGCTGAGGAAAGTAATTACTCTTTTTCACATTGAAGAATGTAATGAAAATATGTTTTCATCTTTTTTTTTTGGGATTCATACCTTTATTTTCTGGATAATGGATAAGACCTCTGTTATTGTTACAGGTAGTGGGTGTCAAGTTGCTGGTTTCATGACAGTATTTGCTAGCCAGTTGTCCATCTTTACACTAAGTCTTCTCACAATAGAGAGGTGGTTTGCTATTAGACATGCTCTGTACACCAACAGAGTAGATCTCACACTCGCTGGTAAGGTCATGCTGGTGGGGTGGGCCTACGCTCTGCTGCTGGCTGCCCTACCACTGTTTGGTGTGAGCAGCTACTCTAGTACCAGGTTAGTTGTCTGTATTCGCTCAGTTCTACACACCACAGATTTAATAGTTTTTCTGATAGTATTACATTAGGCCAGAGGACTTTTGAAATGTGGGTCTCGCACCATCTAAATGTGTTACAGCTCCAGACATCCAGCCGTCTAATAAGACTGATTTTCATAGTATATAATCTCATAGTACCTAATATCAAAGCATCCTTCCAAATTAGGAAGTCCATTCATTCACTGTATACATCTATAAGATTTTTTGTACATGATTAAAATAAATATTATACGTACATGTCAATTGTCAATGCCTTAACAACTTAGAAAATAAAGTTACACCTACAAGTTATATGAATACAATCTTGTATACAAAACCCAGTAGACAAAAAGAGAGTATTTTTTTAAATGGGTTTAGTGTATTAAATGCCCTTTCTTGTAGTCATTATTGTAGCTTGAGTTTGAAATATGTGAAGCTTGTAGTTGTTTTTATGAATTAGGCACATTACTAAACATTTTAGGCTCTAGATAATATAGAAAGTTTTCATTTAAACCAAGTCTATGATGTACTGGTTAGAAATAACTTTTATCTCGAATTACCATGCCGTATATTCATAATTAATAGCAGCCCTCTATTCTTAAAAGTATAAATGATAATATCTACACTAAATCAAGAATACAGGCCTAAAGTTAATATTCACAGATTGTAAATATATTTAACAGAGTGAGTTGATAGGTTTATCAGCTAATATAAGAATTGATTTTTGTTGTATTTTAAATACTTTTAGAGCAACATATGAGTTACTCCAAGCCAGAATTGCATACTTGATGAAAGGAGAAACTATTCATACATAATATTGATCGAAATGTTTGTTTAGTTACATTATCTACCTAAATACTATAAATGGTAGTTTGATGAGATTATGTAAGGTGTAGGAATGAATGGTAGGATGATGCTTCATGATTTTTGTAGCACCTTTTGCACGTACAACAATTTGATCTTTTATTGGTTTACTTTATACAGACTTTCAAAGATAGAAGAAGTTATTTTAGTGTTCATAAATTGTGAAGTTATCTTTGTTCTAAGTAGGCTTTTCTATTTTTTTACAACACCACAAAAATGGCTATTAATTTAAGTAAAACGGTAAAAATACCAATAAAATTGTTAAAAAAGGATCTTTTGTACTAAAAATTAAAGTTCACCAATCATCAATTGAACTGACATTGTAAATCCCCCTCCCCCTTAGTCACACTGATGGTCTAAAGCTTAATGGCTAGCTAAAGAAATATTAAATAAATTGAGTGAAAGCTCATCCACTGAAGCTATAATTAATATGAAAATTATGCAATATTCTCACACTTCAAGAATAATCTTGTGCACTAGATCATTATTAAAGAGAAAGTTCAATCCTCACCATAGTAAACCAAAGCAAACATTCTTGATGAAGATAACCAACCATTGTATCTATCTATATGATGTAACCCCTATCACTCTATCTTTAGTCTCTAATGAACAATAATCTCATACAAACATTAATTATATGTTCCAGCATCTGCCTCCCAATGGACACACACGACACTCTCTCTGTAGCCTACATCCTCTACCTTTTGGCGTTTACTGGAGTAGCATTTGTACTCATCTGCTGCTGCTACACACAGATCTATCTTTCACTTGGGTAAGTTTTTGCTGTCCAAAGTGCTCTAATATCTTAAGTGTGGTTAGCAACTAAACACTAACAAAACATTTCACTCATAGTCATAAACCTATTAGTTAAAAACAATATACTTATTTGAAAAAAAGAATGTTATTCCTTAAATCTTATTGTTTCAAGTAAATCAACTTAATGTGTGATATTTATGCTCCATTTGATCATTAAAAATAACTACAAAATCGTTATCTTTAACATTTACAGATCAAGTTTAAAATATTAAACTATATTTTTAAATAATATGGAATTGACACTGTAATAGAAACCATGTAAATGAGATTAATTTCATAATTTGGCAAACAAGTTTAAATTACAGTAAAAGCGAAACTTTACATTTTCAAACCTTTTTAATAAGATCTTTCAAATTTAATGTATTGTAATTTTTATGGAAAAATCAAGACTTAATACACTGACTGCGGTAGATGCACTAGTGCAAGGTATCCTCCATACTCAAGACTAGAACACTCAGTAAAGAGCCACAGTTAAGGTGTTAAAACAAAGTTTAAAGTTATTGATGATGAAAGGTTTGAAAGGATAATAGAATTTCGGTTTTAAAAATGGGTATAATTATTTTTATTCATTTTTCACCACTTATGATCCAATTAAATGGGAAAACAAGTATATTATATATGTATAACCATTATTTATTTTTAATATATCATTTTGAATTTGATTACAAATCTTCAAGAATTCATGGGACACAAACAACATCCTAATGAAGACAATAAGTGTATGGTGTGAAATGTACGTAGATGTAGTATGATAAAAATTACATGGGGTTGATAAAAACATTTACTTGGGTAGGAAACATTTTTAACAAAGACATATTATTCTTTGTTAACGCAGATATGAGACAAGACATCCTACAGGTGAAGGAACAGTTGCTCGCAAGATGACCTTACTAGTGGGGACAAATTTCGCTTGCTGGGCTCCCATTGCTTTTTTCTCGCTCACTGCAGTTGCCGGTTACCCTCTCATCGACGTTACTCGCTCTAAGATTCTGCTAGTGTTCTTCTATCCGATTAACTCCTGTGCCAACCCTTACCTTTACGCCATCATGACAGCTCAGTACAGGAAAGATTTGATTCAACTACTTGCCAGGTAAGAATCAATTAATTTAGTTTGCAAAAGTAGTCTTTAGACATGCTTAAAGATAGGTTATGTCTAAGTTAACTAGTCAATTTGTGGCACAGTGCTGCAAGATAGTTACCTGGAAGCCAGGTATCAAATATAAAGGACTTTACTTCCTACCACCCAATGGACACACACAACAACCTCTCTCTATCCTACACCCTCTAGATGACATTCTAACTCTGGCGCCCTGAATGAGTTAAACAGACATGCAAGAGTGTTAATGGGGTTGTCGGGAGTGATACTAGGCTATCTTATCTGAAAGATGCTGCTTTCACCATAACAACCTAGTCCAAGACAGGAGTTATGTCAGCTCATACACAGTGTGTTAATGTCAAATTTAGTTATAAGAAACTAGTTATAATGAAATATGGCAAATGATGTAGCCTAATTCATGCCAATCCTGTGACATTGTTAATGCTTAATGTGGGACAGCAATAAAAATTCTTGATTCTTGAAATTTCTAATGAATAAAGATGCCAATCTCAGTAAAACTCCCTTAAACTGACTGCACAATGCAAGAATAAGATACTTTCATATAATAACTATATGTGACCCCAAGACATTTAGAATTGTGGTTGAAGCAATAAAAGTTTCCACCAAATATTTTCTTCAGTTTACTGCTTATTTGGAAGTACTTATTAGTATCTTACATTTAGTATAATCACTAATAATGTACAAATAAGTCTTGATAGCTTAAATTCCATTGCTGCTTAGCATTTAGATACTGTTTGTAAAGAGTAGTTTGTGAAAGATTAATTGTTCGTTTTTTGTAAACAAAGTCAAGCTAAAAGAGTCAATTATTTGCTAAAAACTCTTGTATTTGTATAAAAGGAGAGAATTCACTTGTGATGAATCATACTCGTCTCTATATTTAAGAATAAAATATTGTAACTATGTAATACCATAGTTTTATATTTTAAAGATTAGATGGTATTGCATAGTGCAGTTGCCAGTATATTCGAAGTCTCGCAACAATAATAATGCTTTTATGTAAAAAATTCTATATTTTGAAACTGGTTTATGGTGTACCTATACTACATAAAGAAACAAATTTAGTTTAAAAAAATCATTCACATTTATAACTAATAATTGATCAAGATTTAACAGAAAATGGCACACGTATCCTAGAGATCTAAAATACAGGTAAAATGCTTTTCCTTCCTCAAATCTCTCTTAGAACAATCTGACATCATGTCAATTCGTTCAAATATACCTTCAAAACTATGAGCTGATGATTTAATTTTGTTTGAATTCTACATAGATTAAGATCCCTTTCCATCCCTTATCATTGGGCTACTCATTTTTGAATAATTTATTTTCAGAGCTAGTCAACAATAGAGTATATTATATAGAACATTTATAATTAATTTTCACTCTCCATGTCTTTACCTGGGAGTGCCAATGGCCAAGTTGTCTAAAAAGTCGGCCTTTGGATCTTACTTAGAGATAGCACATCTTCAAATCCTATCTGTGACTGCAGCACCTTTTATCAGTACCATCAACCTTGTACTGTATTAACTTCTCCCATAATTCTATTTGATAGAATCCTTTCACAGGCCACTGGGCCATGAGAACATGCAGAAAAGGTTTGCAAGGGGATAGGCATCTCTTTCCTTCTTTAAACAAACCTTAGGAACCACTAGTATAATTAAACATGAATATATGCCTCATCCATATAATCCTTAATTTTGTACAGAATATTATATATGTTATAGAACAGAAGTTTTGCATAATTTAGTCATTACCAAAAAGGATATGTTGACAGATACGGTCTCTGCACAAAATGTGCACAAGAATACAAGATGGTGTACTCTCAGCCAGGCAAAAGCTCCACACTATCTCACCTGCCCACTCCCTTACTGCATCAGGACAGTATTCAGACTGCTGAAGTGGCTGTGTGACATGTGAGTACTTAATTCGATAGTTGACTAATCAACAAGTAGCCTACAATACACATTTACTAATGCAATATGAAATGAATAGAACCATAGGTGATTCCAAACAAGATGCCCATATTAACATCACCTCAGCAACCTCTAAGGCTACTGAAGAAAATGTAGCCCATTATTGAGTTTAGTAAATACATCGTCAAAAAAGATTAAAATTAATAATAATAATCTAATATTATCTAATAATAGTCTATAATAATAAACAGACCATGATTCAATGATTTCCCAACATCAGAAATAACGAGAACCTGGCTGGAATAAGCTAGACAGGAACTGGTATGATAGCTCTACATTTGTGTAGGACTATAAGAATATGAGACTAGACCCTGTCTCAAAATGACTTAATTTGGGACACTTTAATTTAACACCAACAAAAATTTACTCTTACATTGTTATAGAATAAAATCAGATCCTTGTGGGATCTTGAAATTCCAGTCAAGATTCTGAATGGAACTCAGGGTGACGTTAGGGTGTGTCTGTCCTATACTTGTGTGGGATTACAAGAGCATTATGGGACTAAACCCTGTCTAGGGCTAACCTACTTTGGGACACTTCCTTTTTGAACTTCATTAAGAATTGACTCTCAAATTGTTGCAGATTAAGACCAGACCCTGGATGGGATGAGAAAGACTGGAGCTCGTGATTCTGAATGGAACTCAGGGTGACGTGAGGGTGTGTCAGCCCTACACTTGTGTGGGACTACAAGAACATCATGTGATTAAACGATGGCTCACATTGGGGCACTTCCTTCAAAGTCAATGTGGACTGATTCGATTTATGTATTAAAAAGAAGCTACAATAGCATATATTTTCTTCGGCTAAAACATTGAGTGTAATATTGTGTGACAATGTGGGAAATGTATGTTGGTCATGAAATGTATTTGTGATAATGATTCAATTAGTTCTGGTTATTTTTAATTAATTGAATAATTTTATCTAACTGACAGTAATTAAATGAAAAATTTGGGTTAAGACTTTGTGATAGTACCACCACACCATTGACAATTCACTAGGACTTTCATCTTGCAGATTTATTTTAATATGATAGTATCATAAAAGATTTATTATAACATTTGAATCTTAGAACTATTTTAACTTCGTAACAATCAGCTAAAAATAAAAAGTAGGTACAATATTAAGATTTTATCTATCTCCTATTTTTGAAATTTTAAACCATAATGGTAGTACAAAAATATAACGACTCAATATTGGATGACATTATAAGTAATCATGAATAGAATGGCTTCCATTCCACATATTCATGATACAATATTAGGGTATTCATTTAAAATTGTTATTATTTGGGCTTATCCTACAATTATCTTTGCATAATCAACGTCTTACTGGACATCAGGTGGTTAAACCTTTCAACCACCTGATATGAACTCTTCATCTCAAATTTATCTTATTATTACAACATACAAAAACCAGTTAATAAATATGATAATATGTGTAATTACTGCAGTTTTATTACAGTAAAACTGTAGTTTTTAAATACAGAATCGGATATTTTTTTGTAATCACACATTACAATAAGATTAAAGAGTCATATGGGACAAATCCTGTGTGTGGCTCTGAGTTTTGTTAAAATTATTGCGAGCTTACTAATAAATATATGTTAAAGAGACAGAAAAGAAAACAAGAAACAACAGAGCACTGAAAAATAAAATGAACTTAGTAACATATTTACAGTATTGGTTAATTTAAATAAGTTCATACTAAGAATGCTACATATTTGTTGTAACTACACCAACTGCAGTAATTGGCTGTCACTACAGAAATACTTTCCTTTCTTTATAATGTTCAAAGATTTTTAAACCAGTTACTTTATGAAAATAAACCAAACAAATGCAAAATATTATAAAATATATTGCACTAAATAAAAATGTAAAACCTTGGATTTAAATTTAATTGGAAGTAGGGTAAAACAGTGGCAATTCAAAATTTATCAATTAAAATACGTTAAAATTTATGAAGTGAAAGTTTGACTGTATTTAGACTGTTAGACTGTTTGTAGATATTTTAAATATATACATACAAATAAATTAAACTGTTGCTTTGCAACAATCTCACATTATCTTGTGTGTTCTGTCTGAATACAGCTTGAAATACTTGTAAAGGTCACAAATTTGGGAATCCCACAGAACAAATTAAAGACCTGTCATGTTTGATGTTAAGCCCAATTTTTCAAAACATCAGCTTTGTTATTTCCTAAAATCCCTTTAAGGCGTGAAATTCAACTAAGAGTAGGGTTGTTGATCCTACTGAGAAGAAATTATCTGATAACAATCCAGACAATTTTGTAGTTGAACATCTTCAAAAACTATCTCGTTATTAATAAAACGTAAATAGGAATACGCACAACATATATGTACATGGCAACATCACTGAATGTCTAATACCCATGCCACTTCTTATGTTATAGCCATCAGCAAACCATTTCAATGCTTCTGGTGGAAAGGTATTACTTCTCTAAGAGGTATCAATCATTACCTTTAACAGTTTGGCAGAGGAAACCTTTTTTGCATGTTATCAAGGATCATGTGCAAAAATATCATCTCTCTCCCTCTCAAGATCACCAACATAATTTTACAGTTTCACCCAGATACCAACCAGAGTCTTTCCTGCTGAATACTATAAGGGGTGATTTTTCTTTAATTTCATCAACTGAAATCTTCATCCTTTCAGGGGTCTCTTGAGCTTCAGGAAAAGAAAATAGTTGCCTGGAGCCAGGTCAGGTGAGTAGGGGGGCTGAGGGACGACAGTCATTGCGTTCTTTGCACAAAACTCATGGATAACTAATGCAGAGTGAACAGGAGTGTTGTCATGATGAAGAATCCAATCACCACTTTGCCACAGCTTGGTCTCTTTCTTCTCACAGCATTATGCAATTGTCTTAGGGTTTCAAGATAAACAAAACAATTAATTGTCTGACCTTGTGGAAAGAACTCATAGTAGACAACACCTTTATAGTCAAAGAAAACCGTAAGCATGACCTTCACATTTTATTTCACTTGGAGAGCTTTCTTGGGTCTTGGAGAGCCTTTTGATGTCAATTGTGATGACTGGGCTTTGTTTCCATGTCATAAAAATAACCCATGTCTCGTCTCCTGTAATGACCTGTTTCAAGA
Organism: Homalodisca vitripennis; assembly: GCF_021130785.1. Lineage (NCBI taxonomy): Eukaryota > Metazoa > Arthropoda > Insecta > Hemiptera > Cicadellidae > Homalodisca > Homalodisca vitripennis. The sequence continues at coordinate 193,746,815 of NC_060207.1, forward strand.
AGCTTTTATCATTCGCCATTTCAAGAAGTTCCTCAGAAAGCTGAATTCGGTGTTGTTTGTGGTCTTGGGTCAACTGTTTTGGAATAAATTTTGTCTCAACACGACGCATTTGAAGTTTTTCAGTTAAAGTTTCTTGACATGAACCAAATGAAATGTTACATTTTTATGTCATTTCACAGATTATTAGTCGATGGTCTGATCGTACGAGAGCGTTCAATTCAGCAACATTGTCATCGTTGATTGATGTTGAAGGGCAACTGGAATGAGCATTATCTTCTGTCGATGTTCAGCCATCTTTAAACCTCTTGTACCACTTATGGCCATGATGACCTTGGGACTTTTCCTATTGACAAATGGTTAGCTCTTTTGATTAAAAAGTTCATATTGACAAGTTAATTTGTTACCTGATAAGTTAAGTTGAAATATAATTGTAATCCGACCCTTATTATTGCAGGATTCTTTACCTTCAGATTTTCTTTGTACACAACCCAGTTTGTGTTTTTACAATTTCTGTAGATAACACCTTCTAACTTCATTTTTGAAATATAAGTGAGTCTTGTTCAGAGAAGTATGGCCTATCATCAGATACATACCAGTCTCATATTTTGTTGACCACAACTCACCCATGTCAGGGATTCCAAAAATATGAACTGCAACGCCCTGCTAATACGATAATTTAATTGATATAAGTTCACTTTTTAAGGTTCCGTGGTATTATCTGGAGGTCACTCTGTCCCTATCTACTATTTGTTATTAGATCTGGATAGTGCAAAGGCAGCCACAACTGTCTGTGTCTGCAGAGGCCATGTCTGGCACTTCACAATGAAAGTGTCTGGAATACCTGGCACTCAAAGGGTTAATTATGTGGACAAATCGGACCTTATCGTTAACCCTTTGAGTGCCAACGTCCGATTTTACCGGACGACAAAAGGTGTCTGAAAAGTGCCAACGTCCGATTTTACCAGACGTTCGGGAAAAAGTCACTAAAAATTTTAACCTTTAATATTTTTAAATAATATCATATTGAAATGTTTGTGAAGAACCGTTATTTTCAAAATAAATTGTTATAGTACACTTCCGATCAAACTTTAAATTATGAAACTCACATATAAATATTTTTGGTTGCCATAGGTACCGGAAACAATGTGACAATAGTTTCTTAAAAGTTGTATAACTTACTCATTATTGAAGATAATAATATAAATTTTTCAAGATTTACAGACAATTGCATACGATTTCCAGTGATAGGGACTAAGAAAAGGATATGAATTTTTTTTGTCATAATAATTTGGTTGAAAAATGAAATTAAAAAAAAATTTTTGAATTTTTTTTTAGGTAAGTCCATTTTTGGTATTCCTAAATTTAGTGTTATGGTAACTTTGTTATTTTATGTTAATTAAACAGAGTTTTCAGATAAAAATAAAAAAGAATCATGTTGATAACTTATTAAATAATCGAACTGTGAATTTTTTACTAAAACCTTGCAAAATGCCTTCAAAAGGGCTGGCACTTTTAGGTACACCCACTAGAAAAATACCTGGCACTTTTCAGTATACCCAGTCAATAAATACTTGGCACTCAAAGGGTTAAAGGACGTTTGTTTTATTATCTTTCATTACAAATGTTGTAGACTAGTTATTAACTTCAATATGAAGACTGTTGCTTATATAAATGACTTGGAATGTGTCCTGAAGTAGCCACATTACAACCATGACAGGTGGATCTTGTATGTCAAGCATAGTAACTATCATATAGTTGTACTGAACTGTTGACGCTTCCTGTTACTGGCTTATGTGTCTTGTAGAGAGTAATCTAAGTTGATATGTTTCTTTAGATTATGCTCTGTCACTGTCTGTGCACAATTAATGATTGTGGTTTTGTTCCTCACTGAATAAGTATAGGGCTTAGATATAAGTTATCTATGTAAATAATGTACATATGGATTTATTATTTTAATATGTTACAGTAAAAAATGTAAGGTGTGCAACTGTGTTGAGCTCAATAAAAAACAATCACTAATGTGTGGATTTGTAAATGATTTATGCCTGTTCCTGAGTTAACCAAATGAGCTGAAAAATCCTAAGGGACATAATGTCAGGACAAAATTTCATGTATTTGTTCTGATCAGTAACCTAATAATCAACAACGTTGTTATGAAAGCTTACGTCCATGTTTATAATTATTGCCATCAGTATTTTTAGTTTCAGAAACACACATGAAACCAATTCTGTAACCTGTTGTGCCTTCTCCAACAACCAGATTTTTTAAATTTGTTCATGAGCATAAATATTTGTGTGTCTGACAATCATTTCCCAAACAGATCTGCCAAAATCACAGTATTTCCGGGGATGACAGTTTCTTATGCCAAGCAAAGAAGTTATTACTCTGGACCCAGGATTTTTTTTTCGTTCTTGGGTGGAGTAATATTTTCCTAGTTAAGCTGATTAGTTGGTTAACTTCCACGTGCATTGTACCTAGGCCTAGGTTGGGCAGTACTAGGACCGGTAACATTTTATGATGTGGGTAGGCCTAACGTGTTATATTGGAGCATTTTGGCTTATCGCCTCATCTAAGGAAGATGAAGGCCGTATTATTTCTGCCTCGTCTACATCAGTGTTGGAGACTATTTATTGCAAACTGGAACATATTCTTCATCACTACTAAAGGTCTATTCACACACATGTTGTGTCACAGTCCGTCACAGTTCAGTCACAGTTCAGTCTCAGTTCAGTCACAGTTCCGTCCGGAATTCGTCAGTCAACTGTCCGTCAGTTGGCTTCAGTCAGTTGTCAGTCAAGGATTCAGTGATTGTACAATCAAGCTTATTTTATCATGAGTGAATTAAATCGGATAATATATAATTAACTCAATGGCTGATTTTACTATAGTAGAGTTAGCTGCAATAGCGATAGCCTTAGATGACGAAGAGATTGAAAATAAGAGAAAAAAACGAAGGATATGGGTTCATGATTTATGGAAGAAGAGGGAAAGTCAGGGAGAGTTCATCACGTTATTTAAGGGACTAATGGACGATGAAACTAAGTCTATCAATTTTTCATCGTTCATCTTGATGATCGTAACAATATAAAATATAAACTCTACACAGAAATACAACTTTTATATAAAAACGCAATCCTTTAAAATAGCAAACACATCCGTCATGCGACCGTCAGGCGTCCGAGCAATCCAAAAATATCGGTGGGAAGAAATCTGAAAATGACCGACGGATGCCGGCAGAGCGACTGACGGACCTGCGCCGGGTGAGTGTAGATAGCGCAACAGGAAATCCATTATAGAATACATTTTTTGACTGTGACGTGACTGATGTGACTGACTTGTGACGCGCCGGAACTGATGTGTGTGTGAATTGACCTTTAAAATGAAACCCAAAAGTCATCACTATGTTCTGAATGAATGCCTAAATCAGATTCCTCATCATTGCTTAAATTATGTTGAACAAGTTATACATGGTCATAACTGTAATAGCTCACCAAAACATACAAATACTACTTGAAATACTCATAAATAAGAAATAACAACATCTGATTGGTAAAATAAAATCAGCTGTGTCAAACAGCTGTTCAACGCAGTGTATGTAGCTGATGCAGTACGTGAGAATGTAAGTAAGAAATTAATCAGAGATTACAAAATGTTTAGACAGGTAACGAAATATGAAAATAATTATTATTACATTTTTAAACTGAGAAAGTTTATTATTAACACTTTCAATCCCGTGACACAATGGTGGCATTGTGAACATGGCACAGTACTAGTATCGACCCCAGTGCACCACTTGTACCGACAAAGTACCTGTGGTACCAAGTATAAGGGTATTTTTAAGCCGCCAAGTTTTTTATTATTATATACTAAATTATAATGATAACTATATTGAATGTCTAAGAAACAATGGTTCAAAGATAAAACAAAAATGATAACGTAAAAAATGTATTTACAAAAAATTCTATACATAACAGTTGTATAACAGCTTCATATAACATAACAGTTACCACTCTCTGCATGTGATTAGTTACTCCCCAGTCATGAACATGTGAACGGAACGGTCTGATGCCAACATTCGCGCCACACGGTCAGAGCCAACAATTGCTGCCAACTGTGCAGAGTCGTACCTCGTGTAGAGCACTGTCACACTCAAAGAGCCTTCTTCTGTTGTCTGCCTGTCACCCTGCAGATGGTACACACGATTAGTTTGTACTGATATCTTAATTAAAGCAAAACTCTGAAATGTATATGTATCTTCACCACTGTGAGATAGAATAAATCGTTTAGCAAACTGATTCTGCAACCATAAGAAGCCAAAAAGGCAGTGTACAAAATTCTTTTACATGTGCAAAATTTAATCATTTTGTGACTATATGCATATAAAGACTTAACAATCAATACTACACATGTTGGGGCCAAGTGAAACATTTTGTTACAAACTCGAATATATAAAAGCTACTGACACATTACAAACTGGTAGACAACAGAAATAGATACAGTTTGGTATCTACATAACAAGAGGGTTATCAGTCAAACACATAAAATCAAATTGGAAACCTGTCAAAAGTTTCAGTTTGTTAATAAATATTCATTCTAATGCAATACTGTTGTTTGTTGCAACATCAAGTGGTCCCAAAAATGACTTAATTAATACTTTTTAACTTGAAAAATTAAGTATAGTAACTAAAACATTAATATTTTATCATTATATCTATTGAAACAACTATTAATCAAGTGAAATCAGATTCTTGCCTTTAATCACAAAATGTAGGAATGAAATCAAGATCATAAAACTTTTACCACTGTCTGAGATGTTTTGATCACATTAAAGGAAAGATTTATTCTCAGAGTATACAACAAACGACGTAGTCAGTGTTAATGAAGAAAAATTAGAGAGTGACATGAATAGAAGTATTAGTATTATTATTTGGCAAGTTTAATTCTTTGACGATTAGATTGGAATGGGTGCACATTAGGATATGTGCTTATTAACAGCTGGTTTTAGACCTTGGTTTTAAACCATGATAAAAATGTTAGACTTTAAACACTTTCCTGTCCTTATTTTCAGTTGTCTCATTTTATTAATGATTGATATACTTGCAAAACCACCAAGGTTTTATTGTCAAACAAATATTTTATGATGAAGTTCAGTTTGGTTTTTAAAAAATAACAAATACAAATACTTTGAAAAAAAAAACACATTGTATTAATTATTTGTTAGTATAAGACCCAAGATTTTAGACTAAAATTAAAGCCACAAACATGTTTGAATTTTAACATTGTTCTTATGAGACTAAAATAAAGATGGCTGCCAGTACAGCTGCTTCTTAAAGAAATATATATAATGTTTTAATTTAGAATAAACTTTAGCAGAATATTTGTGTAGAGTAATGAATTAATAAATAACCTCTTTGTTACACCAGACAAAATTAGGAACACACACTATATTCTTACAATTAAACAGAACATAACGCACCTGCATAAGGTTGCACAGCTCACTGTAGAAGTGAGGGATGGTTGGAGGCTGGTAGAAGATGATGTGTCTGATGCCTTTCAACCGGATTCTTCGGAAGAAGTGGAACCTTTCGCTGTAGAGGAGAAAGTGGGCACTTGAGTGGAAAAACATGTCACGGGCTCTCGCAATTTTGGCATCCTGAAAATCAAAATTAATCTTTTCATCACCAGAAAACATAAAAAAATATTATGATTTTCTTTAAAACATTCAACACTTCTATACTAAAAATATTTTCTGTACCCTGACATACTACACCAATGGAAAAATTGATAATTTAATTTGAAACTTTACAAAATCCCAACTTCCACAATTACACAAAATCCCCAACTCTCTAATGCATGGAAGGCTTTTAAAACATCAGTTGAAGTTTTTTAAAGTGATTAAACTATATAGCATATACCATTAGCTTGCTGTAGACATATCATAGTTACCACAGACACATGTTCAATATTTTTAGTTTAATGTTAAAAACCCTTATTCTAAAAAAATATTTTGTTTGAATATACAGTGTGTAACAAAAAGGTTGGGCTGGCTATGCATTTTCAGATTTTATGATACTAAGCTAAAAATGAAGGAATGAAGGATAACATTTTCCCAATTTCCACTTCGTTTAGCCAAAAGCCGCCATTTTGATTTTTTGTTAACAAATTATTATCTTTAAAACTAGTAGATCTAAAGACACCAAGTTTTACACATAGGTTTGAATAGGTAAGAAGAAAATAAAAAAAAATTGTTGTGTTATTTTCTTTCATATTAACAAGATGGCGTCTTTTGAAAATTTTTAAAGTCAAATAACAAAAAAACCAATATAGTTATATAAAAAATATACTAGACACCAACTATTTGGGAATTTTTATTGGAATTCCAACGGTACTAGTTTCAATGGAATCTGTCTGGGCATAAGCGAGCACAATCACTTTAAAGGTATGCTTACACAAGTTAGAAGCAGCAAACATTTTGTCTTCGGATATGCATTAGCTGTATTACATCAGTTATAAAAAATTTATAAGGTGATAGAGAACGAAAATCTGAATTCAGTGTGGGGCAAAAACAAAAAGTGGGGCTCAAAGTTGATGATTGATTATTCATGTAGGCTATGTGTTACTTTCTTTCTTAGGCGCACGCAGCGGTCGATTTTAAGTATTTATTGCATAGATCCCACTACTTATATATCTATTATATATTTTAGTAAATGTACTTAATTTTAGAATATTGATATATGGACATACATGAAATATATGTAAATTTAACAACAATAATAGCAAATACATTTTAAAGTTTTATGAAATTAATAAAAAAATGTGTTAAAAAAAAAAACATGTATCTAAACATAGCCTATTTAGGGTTAATTAAAAAAATCTTGTATTTTTTACAATACCTGCTACATTATATAAATGAAAAAGAGGTTTTGAAATAGTTATTGTAATTCATATAGACTTCCTGAACAGTTGGTAAAATTTGTATGTGGAGCGCCAAGGGTTAGAACCGATGTGTAAATTGAAACTGGTATCAGAATCACTATGAAATTTCAAACTAGAGATTCCAATTTGCTCAGTCTGACCTAGGTTATCACTATTAACAGGTTACACCTGTTGGTTACTACCTTGGAATATTCACAGATCTGCACAAAGCTGACTGTCTCTTTTTTGAAATGGTTGCGTATCCGGACATAGTCGAAGTATGAAGGAACATAGATGACTGTATGACTCATAACAGACTCCTTGTATTGAGGCAGCACTTTGTTGATGAAGTGGTCGAACCGAGCATCTATCGAGCTGACAGCAGAGCTACACTCTATCCTGTTGAAAACCTACAACATAATTCAAAACTTTGAAAATAAGGTTTTTTTTGTTAGGATAACAATAAAAGGCACATGGTTTAAATGTAGAATACTTTCAAATAGTAGAATACATCAATCCAAGAATTACTACTCAAGTCAGTAATTCTGACCTGTTAATAGAATTACTACCAACAGTCACCAAGATTGTTTATAAGGGTTCACAATCAGGTCACTTGCGTCATCAAACAGTCCAGTAATGTTTATCATAACGTGTTATACCATGGCTAAGGGGGATATGAAATATTTTTCCTCATTGTACTTTCCAGATTCGCTTAACGGTAATACACAAATCACTTAGTGTATATTTTTACTTATAAATAACAGGAATCTATGGTATTTTACATCAAGACAACAATTTTAGTGTTGGAACTGGAATAGAATTGTTTTTGGTATCGGCTATCTCTAAGTATTAGAAATAAATGTAATTAAATTAACTGAATAAAATAAGGATGAATAAAACTGGTAATTATTGCACATTGGCATTACAGTTAATGATTAAAAGGGCAGTCCGAGCACTTAGCCTATGAATGCGTGTGCTTCTTGGCGGCGAGTGTGTGGACACTTGGCTCAGCGAGGGTCTATAATTGTTCAGATTATAAACCTAGCATAAGTGTATGTAATATGCTGTAAAGGCATTCTTTTCATTTACGTTTCAGTATAACAGCGTTATATTTTATTTTGTAAAATATCTTCTCTATCTTTTTTAAGAAAAATTTAACAATCTAAAACAGTGAACTATTACATTCATAAAACACTTTATCTAGATTTAGAGCTTATATACTGCAAAATCACGTGTTTATAGAAACAAACTTTTAACCTTAAAACTACTTTAAGTTTTAAGAAAATTCACAATCTTCTAATATTTTTATGACATTAAGCTTCAAAAGCATTGTTGAAAGATTTTTAGATTAACATAACAAACATTACTAATTGAGTCATTATCATCAAGACTACTTTTGACTCAACTCACAGAACTGTCACAATATTTCAGAACTGAAACATGCTCCAACTCTTATTGATCATCTATCTTATAAATTTGTTGATTCCTTCTGGTAATCTTCATGAAATATGTGATGAAAACTTCAGTTCCTAGACATGCAAATTAAATATATTCTAGAAAGCTTATGGTTTTTTTATACAACATTTAATTGAAGTTCACAAATTACCCGTAATACTCTATTTTTCTCCTAGAAGTTAGTTGCATACCTGAGGTAGTTGCAGCACTATCTGACAAATGGTGCCAGTTCTGATCGGATTGACGACACAGACCTTGCCTGCGTAGTTATGACACCTGCGAGAGAACAGTGCAGAGAACTGCGGTAGACTGTGCGCGCAGAACAACAGAGTCTGTCTGTAATAGCGAGTACGTCCATTTAGAGCCCAAGGCCGCACCTGATAATTCATGAACAATATTGTCAAAACAAGAAATTAATTTTTAAGAAAACAGCAAATTCACAAAAAACATCAATTTAGGTGAACATTCCTAACAGTTATAATATTCAACTATGTTACACATTTTAACCCTTTCATCACCATGATGCGATTTAATCAGCTTTACAGTTTCTTCCAAGCACAGTCACAAGCCAATGTAATTAGCCATCAGATTTGATCGATCAATGTGCTTAGACAAAGGCATTCAGACCCCAAAACATCGCGGAATTAATTACATTTACGAAGATTGATAGTCAATAGGTAATAGATAATTACATATACACTTTTATAATTTTAATACAACAGGTGTAGAAAAACTTTAAAATATTTTGTTATTTTTAAACTAATAAAATTAAAAAGCAGGTAAGCTATAAGATTTTTATACTTTACATATAAATATAGAAGAGTTGAAGATGAACGAAACAAATAAAAAATTATAGATCTATATATTCTACGAGCGGATTTATGATGGTTTAAGCAATCATTAAAAAATTAATGAAGTTCACTGCAGCGTTTTTCAGCTGTAGCACATGTTGGCGTGTAGGGGTTGCAACATTTAGTCAGTCCGCTGACTTAATGTATGGTAGTGATCATGTGTCAAGTTGTCCAAGTCTCAAAACCTATAAACTGGAAAATTATTTCCCAACTGAATAATAAAAGACTTCAAATTCCTTTTCCGACTTTTTATGCAACATCTTTGGTATATCCCGTCTTTTCACGACTTATCGACTTATATTATTAAATATCTACACAAATTCTTGACTTTCTCCAAACACTAGATACCCTGTAGTACAGTAACTCTCCCTAGGGGTTGCATGTACACAATATTTGTAACAATACTTACCCTGGCAAAGTTAGTGCCGTGACTCTCCCTAGGTTGCATGTGCAGATGATCCCAAACGTGAAGTAAATGGTCCCAATTCTAAAACAACATTGTTGGCATTAAAATTATTAAAAACTTGAATAATATTCAACAAGCTTAAATTAGAGAACAACTATAGTTGTACCCTAATTATAGGTTATCTAATTAATAATTAGTTATATATTAGGTTATCTTTAGTGTACAACAAATGTACAAAAATCAACTTCCTAAAACTTACTAGTCCGATAATTACAATTTAAGCCAAATAAATTATCAACTTTAACAATAAAATCTGGAAACTACAGCAAGTTTTCAATCTATATAATTTCCAAGTTTAATTAAACAATCCATTGCTTTAACATTAGCATTTTTATGTTGAAACAATACAATAGAATCCTGCTGACTCAAATTAACTGTGACCAAGGAATTTAGGATTAACCAAAATAAACATGTTATAGAAAAATATACATAATTATAGTAACAGCTTAAAGCAAAAATTCACTGTGAAGCCATTAAAAAAATGTGATTAATCAATTAAAGCATTGTTGTGGGCCTAATGATGTGTAGGGAGTTATTTGCATACGGTTTACTTACCTGCATCAAAATGATTTCAGCTTGGTCCAAAACCAGTAGCTCGATTGAAGCAAGAAAGTCAAAGTCTCTGTCTGCTTGACCCTCAGCCCCAACTATTACACGCAGACCGAGTGGTGAGGCAATAATGATGTCTGCAGAGTAGAAATCTGCATATAGCTGTAAAAATATACAAAAATATGATTACATAGTTGATGTAATTCATACTCCAGTCACTTTCCACTCCGAAACAACCAAAGTTATCCCATCTCATGCTGGCGTAGGTTACAATAGTGCACCTAACGAGATATAGAGACTAACGTCAGTGTTTGACGTTTGTACTGGCTGCAGTCTACTATTGCCATCCAGTCTCTGACATCAAAACAATGTGAAAATGAGTCCTACTTCAACATGAGAAAGCTTCACACAATCATGATCGGTGTGACCTTATCACATGTAAACAATAAGATAGACAACATAAGTACCTTGTGTTTCATAACGGTTAAACCATTAAGTTAACACCAGCATTGAATGCACTGGTTGTTGACTTAGGCAGTCACCGACCATGCTTACAGCCACGTAAGTACAATTTATAATGACTTTTCACCAACTGAGCAAAACAGAAAATAGTTTCAAACTTCTAATTATAAGTCTATAACTTAGTTCAGGTAACTATTATAAGATTTTCATGTACTTGGTATCATTTATTTAATAAAATTATGCAAAAGGTTTGAAGTGTCTCTATTTTGAAAAGTTAAAATGGAAAAGGTTCTTTTAATGGTTTGTACTACATTATAACCATTTTGAATTAAATAGTAAAATTTTGGCCTGATGATGCTTTCTTTGAAAGTGAAAGGCCTGACAAATATAAAATTTTATTGGATTATTTGATTTAAAATAATTAAACAAAGGATAAGCCAATTTAATTTCAGTCATCGTAAAATGATACCGTAAGACCTACCTTTAAGCTTTTCTTTGTTACAGAAATGCCAATTTTAAAATTATCATCCGTATCTCCAGCAAAGGTCTTTTCGTAATCTTCTGGTTTAGGATTTTTACGGGGCATTGCAATTTCTCCAGCACCAAATTCATCGAAAAATCTTTTTTTGTTGAGCACATTGTTATTGCCTTCTTCAAGAAGAATGGAAGCAAGCATATCTACAATTCTGAAACACAACAGACATATTGTTATAAACATAACTTTTGAAAAACATTCCTAAAATATCCTTGAATGTGCATATAGCTCACTTAAGATTTCACTCCCGCAGCAGTCATTCACTTATCGTGGTGCTTATGGGATTTACAACTACAAAGGGAATTTCATTTAGTGTAGTTACATATTTTATAATTGAGTGTTTTTATGTGAAAACAGTCTAAATTCACTTGTAAATATTTTGTCCAACTATATGATACTCAGAGATCTCTTAGTACAAAGAAAATTCCATTACTTCAGTGTACTAAAAATCTATACATATTTTAGGTAACTAAAGTAAGATTCTGAGTTTTCTTCAATATGAATTTTATTAGAAACTTATAAAAAAAACTAATTGGGAATAATATAATAACCTGGTAATACTGTAATACTTGGTAATGACCAAGTCAAATAAATAAAAAAGAAAAGTAAATATACAATAGGAAATATCTGATTATTTTTTAACCACACCGATTACCACATGGATTACGAGATTACAGGGCTTTGTATAGTGGTCAATGTGTCAAAGACTGTAAAATTGAAAATATTTGTATATTAACTAATAAAATCTTTTGAAAAACTGAATAAATCAATAACAATACCTGTGTCAACTGTTTAGGTAGTATTACTCGAAAAGAGCAAACCCTTCTTGACTTACCTGAGAGCTGAGTTTCGAAAAGGCACAAGAATCAAAACCTTGGACCTCACAAGTCCTTGGTCTCTGTACTCATCTGGAATATCTGATTTGGAATCTTCTTTATTCGCAAGTCGAGCATTGTGGTGGACAACTTTCAACCGTGTTTTCAGGACATGGTTAATTGCATGCAAGCAGTACACAAATCTGACCTCTTCCCCATTGTTTAAAGTGCGTTCTGGATAGTACAGGTCTTGGTAGTTATTAACAACAGAAAGTAATTCTTTTTGCAAGGGCGTCAGTTGATCATCATCACTAATAGACTCATCAACATGCTTCCGATTTGCTCTCAGAATATTTCCCTGTATTTGGGATTTCATAAATAACTTTTCCCAATCAACACATTCTATTCTATTTGGGACCTCTCCTGGTTTTGCATACACTACATCATTATCAATTCTCTTCTTCTTCAATTTTGGCGAGGTGTCTTGCGATGGTCTTGGCAGAAAAATTTTTAATTGGCCTAAGACGGGCCAGTTTTTTGTAATTTCTTCAACCTCCTGAGGAACTGACGACACTGCATTGTACAAGTTGTCGTCAAGATCATACTGGATATGATCTTCAAAAGGATCACAATCTGAGGATGAACTGACCTGAAAAGTCATAAGAAAATAAATAACAAGTAAAATTATTGCACAATAAGTTTACATACTCTTGAACTGTACATAGCCTAAACACAACAGTTTTTAATATACATAATTGCCTCAAATAACAAAGTAGTAAAAGAATTGTTCTTAACCTGTGAAAGCGATTTTACTATTAAATTATATTGTGGAAGTATTAAAAATGTCTTTTGTATTAAACTTTGTTACTTCCATCAAGTATACAACACAGAAAAAGAATTGCTCTTTTAGTCAACTAATTAAACACTAACACTTCATAATTAACACTATTAAATAGTTTTATTAAAAGAAAACTCATCTTGGCTTTTTTTATAATCTTCCATAAAATATAGGCGAGAGTTTCCTTTTCATAAAAAAAATACCATTAGCCCTAAATTATGGACTTAATAATATAACTACGAGATAGCTAGGTTTATTAAGTCTATAGCAATTATAGACCACAAACAGAAGTAATATGGAATCATTCAAAGGGCTAAATTAAAAGTTTTGGATTTTTCTTTAGGCAGGAACACTCGAGCAGTAAAACCTATTGAAATTTTATTTTAATTATAAAACGGGCATTTTTAATGTATGTAATGTAGATATACATCTTTAAATACTGATTGGTTTGTATATGTATGTGTAGGCTATGTCTGTATATTGAGATGAATACATAATTTTACAATAGTTTGTTTACTGACACTATTACATCACATTTTAAAGTAGATTTTTAGAGGATTGAAGAGATAAATGACAACTCTGTGGTTAAATCCATTAGTAGATTCACAGAGGTCACAGACAGTGTAGTGCTGGCATTCAAGACCCTGACAAAATGTGCTGCATGCTGCTAGTACTGCTTGTGAACCTTCAAATGTCAAATTTAATGAATCACTATGCCTAAACAAAAATTAGTAATTTGGTATTATCTGGAGGCCACTATTTTTGGAACAATTATTCTCACCGGAAACCTAAAAAAAGTACATTATTAGAAAGAACAGACTTAATTTGACTTACTGTGAAAACTATAAGTCATTATGGCGATCAGTTCTTGTATTCATTCTCCATCGGTAGCAAATATCGATACTTAATATTCATATATCGATTACGCAATCATATCAACATATATATATTCATAATAAAAATCACATTTGAAATTAAAATAATTAATGTAATATAAATACTGACAATCTCATAAATAATAAAGGAGCTATAACGATAAAAAAAAGAATTAAAACTGGAAATAGGAAAAGTCATAAATAATAATGAAATAATAACAATATAACAAACATGTAGGGTAGACTTTAATAAGCGGCCTACACTTGTTATTCGATTGCTATTATCGAATGGATTGATTGTTTTTATCCGAAGGATAATTCGATATTACATTTTATTTACTCATCATATGATTTCAGCTTATTAGTTATTTTAACGTAAACAATAAACAACAAGAAATAACTAATATTTTGAGACTTTGAAAATAAAATGGCCATAAATATGAGGAAAATATGTAAGATATTTCTCACAAGTGGCGAGATTTGTTTAAGTAGCTTCAACATGTAGGTTTCACTCCTGGTAACACATGGGGAGATTTCTTTTCTCCATTTCAGCAGAGGGGTTACTTATTGATATCAAGCTGGGCAAGTTATAAATATTGTAAGGTTTCTTTGATATCTAAGTCTAGACCATAGTTGGTTTTGTTCTTTTGTAAAATTTGTGTATTTAAAATTGTAATGTACGAGATTATTCTTGTTATGGTAATTTATTATAACTCTTATTGTGTACGATTTTTACATACATTGAAGTTGGATAATATATCGAATTGTTAGATAATAGCAATCGAATAAGGAGTGTAGGCCGCTTATTAAAGTCTCCCCAGCATGTATAACAGAAAATACAAAATATGCTAACTATTTATGTTTTCTCCTTAGTAGCAATGATTAACCACTTACAAAAAGTTATTAAAAGCATTCTCCCCAGAAAACCATACTTCTCTTCTATACAAATACACAGATGATCTGAAGCAGGTTAGATGATATGCCACTTTTTAAACTTCGTTTCATGGTTCTCCACAAGCTTTCTACTGTCTCTTATTGTCTATAAAAGATAATATACTACATTTATTATATGGAAAAGTGTTTGTACAAGTTAGTTATCATTCAAAATCAGTATCGGGGCTGCAGTATAAAAAGAAACCACCACCACAATAGAATCATAGTATATCCTTAAAAACAGTAAAAAATAACTTAATGATAAACTGTTTTGTTACATTTTATAAATACACATAACAGATAGTTTGTATATAACATAATTCGTGTCAACATTTTTGTTTATATCGTTTAGATAATCATAAATATGATTCTATTGTGGTGGTGGCCTTTTATTATACTGCAGCCAGTATCCGTTGGTTATATGGATAGTTATAATTAAGTAATCTCGTTTGTCAAAATGGGTCTGCTTATTGTACTCTACCCTTGATATAGCATACCATACCTCTATATTGTTACTAGGAGTTTGCATCTCATCAATATCACTGTTGCCCTCTGTTTCACTATTAGAATCAAGATCACTTTCCTCATTGACTTGAGCGCTTTCTTCTATAAGGCTACCATTTGAGGCAGAATCATCCCCAGAATCTGAATCTTCATCACTTACTACTGATTGAGTTTTTGATTTCGAAAAACATGAAACTAGTTGAGTAAATGCATCTGGCTCAGAATCACTTCCTGCATCTTCCTTGACTAGCAAATTAGTTTTCTTCATAGATTCTTGGTGTTTTGTAGAATGTTCAACTTTTGACATAGCTGTTCCACGCTTCTTAATGTTTTTGATTTGTTTATCACCAGTAACTAGGTTGTTTTTTGAATGAACATGTTTGTTTTTGAAACCATTTTTATTTTGTTGAAAACGTTGCCTGACTCTGTCTGTTTTATGATTATTTACCTTTCGAACCATGATTCTTATTATAGGCCTAAGAAGTAACTAGGAAATATGACAAAATAAACTGCAAAATATACACCAACACAATTAACTAATGCCAATAAATACAAATGACACCAAACATAACCTGCAAAACCACAAACACATGCTATGCCAGTGCATCTGTAAAAGTAAACTAAAAAACACAGTTGAGATCAGCTGTTGAGCTCCTGATTGTACACCATCTGTGACTTATAAATAAAGAAGGGATAACCTTCGCTCAAGCTGCATGGAATAATCACAGAAATGCTACAATGCTACTGGTTAAGGTGCATAGAAAATAAATGTTTACATAGCTCCACGACCTTTTAGATAGCGTCAGTACTTATTAGCTTGTAGCACTGTAACAAATCTGTTCTTCAAAAACAGATTAGCGATTGTTGGAATTATTGTGTGCAGCCTGTATTTTCTACTATTGATATTGCTTTATTTGCAACCATGGGTAAATATTGTCTAGTTTGCTTGCCTGGGGTCTTGGATACGGATGGTTGAGTTAAGTGTGATAGTAGACGCTTATTACTGATTCATAATAATATCTAAAACTGAATACGGCAAATTTTAAAATTATAAGCAGCAGAGAATCGTTCATCTGCAGAGAATTATTTCAGGATGAGTAATATTTAACTCAGAAATAATTTTAGATTGCAACTTTGAAAGAATTACTACTTTTTGTTCACAAAAATTGCGCCTTTATGGAGATTAAACTCGGTGCTCAATTATTCTTTCCCAGATTCCAAGCTCCTTTTTAGTTGTGATATAACTGAATCTTCGTCTGTAAACTGTACAACTTCAGGGGTATTTGTTCTCGTTGAAATAACATTTATAGTCTGTTCATTCATAAGGGGTTCTTCTTCGATATATTCATATTTGCCAACCAAAGGTGTTCTTAAAAAATAGTCAGCATTATCTAACTACCTGTCAGAACCGGATTTAAGCATAGGCGGGATAGACGTGCGCTTAGGGGCTCGCACCACAAAGGGCCTCGCACCAGAATTATAATTACAAAATAATTATCAATGGTCGTGTTTTTATCATAGGTAGTACTTTGTACGTATATACTTGATAGAAGACTATGACTGTGAATGTTTAGGGCTAGTCTATGATGATATTGGGATTAGAGCAGCGGTTTGACGTGCGTTTGAATTATCTCTCACAAGTGCGAAGAGCGGGAAGCGGGCGCAGCACCTGCGTAAGTGCGAGCAAGGTTCATGTTGGTACGTGACTTGTCAATTACCCCCGCTCATTCTCACTACTCCTTGTCATCTAAACAAACATTAGCGGTAGCAGCAATCGATGCAAGGTTTGGGTTCCTTAACAAATTGGACATTCTCTGCAATGATGAGATGTTACCAGCAAGCAAAGCGTTAATAGACAGCTACAACGCAGGTCTAGACGAAGAATTGGGCAACGAAGTTTTACAATTCAAGAATATTTCTAATCAGTTTCAAAATGAATATAAGGAAGGTGAAAAACACATTGGTAAAGAAAGGTGGATGTATCAAGTTATGTTGGAAATAACGTAAAAGATTGCTTTATTAATATAGAAGTGGAACTAAGAATGTACTTTTCCTTGATGGCGACTATTGCTCTGCAAATAGACCATTCTCTAAGTTGAAGCTGATCAAGAACAAACTTTGGACCTCTATGTCATAAGACAGGCTAAACGTTTTGGCTTTGCTTAGTATAGAACACGACATTCTGAGACTCGTTAACTTTGAGGACATCATAAACAGCTTCATTGCGGAGAAGCTTAGGTGGAAAACAATAAGCAAGAATGACTGAAGTGAACATGATCTGCAGAACATTCAATTTATGGCTAAAATTTAATCCATACGTACTTATTGACTTGTACTTTTCTTGTTGACTTACCAATGCACATTAAATTTATATTTAATTTTGTCGCTTTTAACCCTATACCTAAGTTATAAATTAACGACATGAGAGTGGTTTAATATCTTAAACTTTCTCATCCAAATGGGTCCAAACATTATTTTATAACTGACGAAGCATTAATTTTTTTAGGCCATACAATACTGAATATTTAGCGCAAATCCCCTCAAAAATTACCATTTTGCAGCTAATTTTTAAAATTCTCCCCCGAGGTGAACCCCTTTTCATTGTGGCGTACCTATTCAATACCCCCCAATCCACGAGCCCAGGGACTGCACCACAAGTTTAACTTAGGGGCTTGTGAATCCGGCCCTGCCGCTTGTATACAAATTTATAATTTAATCCATTTATGAATGTAGAATAGCGGAGTAAACGTGAAGTTGTTGTTACTAGAAGAGCCTTGTTTGGATCAAAATGGATTGTAGTGGTTTGTTATCCACAAGTGTAAACTTCCTCCCAAATAAATACTGATAAAACTTTTGAAAGGAGCAGAACATTGTCCTAGAACCCTAGTACAAATCTGAATAGCCCCTTTCAGCCGATGACCGTAATCTTGACATAAATCCAATAGGATGCTCTGTTCCGTCTATAATGTGTGATAACATCCCAGATAATCCAACTGGACTTGCATCTATAACCAGAGTTAGAGAAAAATTTGGGTCAAATGGAACAAACACCTTATCACTTGCTCTTTCCTGTTTAAAACTGTTGAATACAATTTCACAATATGAATTCCATTTCAATTTGGAGTACATTAGAGGTTGGTTTAAATACTGTAGAATTTGTAGATGCACGATAAATAAGCTTTGAGTAGTACGCTGTAAGACCAAGAAAGTTATTAAGCTCCTTGATATTCCTAGGGCGAGAAGCATCTTTTATAGCTTTCACCTTAAATGGAAATTTCTTGAGACCATCAGCACTAATTACATGACCAAGGTAACTTATCTCGTATTAAAAGAACTTACATTTCTCGAGATTCAAATGAAGATTGAATTACCTTATTCACTGCAAACACTTCGTGAGTCTGTCTGAATTATTATGCCATCAATAAATGCACCTTCCAGATACAAAGTGACGTCATCCATGAACTTTTAGAACTCATTTGAGGCAGTTTTAATACCAAATGAAAGTTGATTCATCAAGAAAGTCCCCTTATTTGTAGTCATTGTTTGTAACATGTTACTGTTATCATCGACCTCCAAATGTAGATACGTTTTGTGAACATCAAGGGTGTAATAGTATTTTCCTCCCTTAATTTTATAAGAAACCTTATTCAATTCTTGGAATTGGCTAGTGTGAATCAATCAGTTGAGGATTAAGAGTTAATTTGGAATCCAGACATATTCTGACATCCCCATCAGACTTAGGTGCCAATACAAGGTGTGACCTCCATTCAAAATATTCCACTTTTGTAATAACTCCTTAACTTTCAATATTGCCCTTCTTTTTCTAATTTTTCTCGTAATGCATACTAAACTGGTCTTGCATTTGCAAAGTTTAGTTTTAAGGCTACAGCTGTAGTTGCGAATCAAACTAGTTTTTTTAAATGTCCCTAAAAGACTGACAGATTTCTTCTCTGAGTTCGTCTGTGCTATTTATTAGTCCAGCAGAAGAATCCACGTCAACCTTGTTTACACTGTAATGTTATACCTTGTATTTTTATTACTTAACTAATATGTATATTACATTTAAATGATTTTTAATTTCAAACAGTGCCATCTCCCACAAGCAATATTGGAATGTAAAACAACATTTCTTACAATTAAGTATTAGTAAATTAGTAATTTTGTGTTTTTTACTGCCACTGAGAATTGAGGTTTACTGCCATTTTGATACATGGTTGACGTCCACTTCGTTAGATTAAATTGCGCATAGACACAGCAGACGCTCGGCGATGAACAAATATAGGTAGAGAAAATATGAACTTCAAGTTAACTATTATTTACAAATAACGATATTTTGTTACTTTGCATACACAAAGTGTAATACGTTATAGTAATCGATAAACAACTATCGTATAACTAGCGAAGAAGGTACATGAATTTAAATCGACAAAAAATAAAGGTATTTAGTTTGTTGGCGATTTCAATGTTATCCTACTAGTCATAACACAGACTAATGCTCTAGATATTCTTTTCGGTTACAGTTTTAGAAAAACTATTATATGTATCAACCTGACATCTAAGAGGAAAAGCACGGTGTAGACAAACAAATTTTGTTAATTTTTCACATAACAAAATAGCTTTTTATTTAACAGTTTCTTAGAAGCAAGTACGCTGAACATGAAACATAATTTTGTGTAATAAAACTATCGAAGAATATAGAAACATGTGAATTGGAGTAGTGTTTTCCATGAAAAATATGTTGAAAGATAGTTCATAATTTTGTATAGTCACTTTTAGAGAATACAAAACAGAACATATTAATATTTAGTGAATATTCTTTTAATTCATTAAACAGTTTTAGTTTATACGAAACAAAAGTTATTAAATAATAAAATTTTAAATGGCAGACATAAACTTCAAGATATTTTTATTTGACAGATCAATGGCCCACCGAACTTAAACAATTATCATAAATTAAATAAGTTTTAAGATATTGCTAGATTAAAGTTCGACCACAACAAGGGCTTGCAAAAATACATTTTTGTCAATCCCTATGGGTTACAGACAGACTTGTTATTCCGAAAATATTACTGAAACATCAAATTAAAACTAAACTATAATACATAGTTTACTGAACTTCGAAAGTCAGTTCAACGCAAGATAAATTATAATTTGAGTATTTGTGGTAATGGGGGAGGGGGTTACAACCCCCAACCCCCTGGATAAACGTATGGTTTAGTAAGGGAACTGGGGTTTAGTCGCTAAATCATAGATAAATAAATGTTTTTGTAAAAGGGAACACAAATCAAATTGACAAAAGCAGCGTTCCAGTCGCAAGCATAGAGCTGTATATTATCATCATACGTTGGAATGAGTTATTATGTATTGTCATGTTGGCTAACTTGTAAAAAAAAGATGATAAAGCAGTATTATTATTCATGTAACTTATTTTTTAGCTTGTAAAACTATGGGATTGGCTTCAGTTTATGTAAGTTGTGTTTTACAATTAAATTTAACGTATGGCAAGTATATTTTGAGTTATTTCCTTGATACGGATAACGCCCAGAAGTGCGTGCAGTATTTATAAGTAAAAAATACCTACGTGTACCCATAACAGCATTCCTAGCCAGAGATATTAAAGAATTTATAAAACGTGGTCCCATTCCCAATCGATATCATATCTTCTCTGAAATATATTATAGCGTATCGAGTTTAATAACTTATTAGGAACTTGCGTGGACCATGCAAAAATGGCACCATGCACATGATAAAGGAAGTAGCTTAGCATCCTCAAGAAGGGGGTTATAAGACCATTTTACATCTATTTAAGCACCTAATGAATAGCAAAGTTTGGTAGTGCTCTGTTCAGTCTGTGTGCTCTGAAAACAGCAATAAAATAATGACAGAACAAAATACTACGTGACTGTCAAATTTGATCAGATTGTTTAAAGAATCTGTATGGGCCTCTTAAGTTTGGCCAAAATACAAGTGCCATGTGATCCTGATATGGAAAATTCACCATTCGACATCATATAGCGGTTTTACCTTTTCATATACTTAGATTTCAACCATTAAGGAAAGACAGCAGATACAGTAGTAACAAGAAATTATGTAAATCAATGTAATCAAAATATTCATTTTCAAACTAATTAAAAAAGTATCTTCTTAGGTATGAATTTCTTAAAGACTCCAAGAGAACGTTGTCATTAGCTATGTAAGTATAATTGAATAATAAAACAAATCTACACTAGAGTTTAAACCAAATATAATTATTTAAATTTGTACTTGTTTCGAAAAGGAAGGAAAAACCAATTCAATTTCGGCCTTTGTTGCGATAAAACAAAACGGCGATGAGAAAGTACAAGATTATTTAGCAAATTAAGGTCTTTTAAAGCTGATGAATTAAATGAGTTCCGACTCTGAGCAATAAAGAAGCAAACAGAACGTTTAGTATTTTGGGAGATTTTTGGGGCGAATTCTTGTAAATGCATTATTAACTGCTTATTCTGATACCCTTTTACTGCTGCGACTTGTATCTATTTTAGTTTACGAGAGTTTGTAATGTTTTCAGACATTAAGTATATATAACATTTGAATCCATTATAGGAGACTATTCATAAGACAACGTAACGATTGACCTACTTGAAACACTTATTTTGCCTGAGGAAATTCCTAGTTTTTAATCCCTCCACTGGAAATTTAATAAACCCTTGGACAAACAGAGGAGATATTAAAAGATCAAACGACATTTTGCTCGGAGGTTTCAATCTAATTGATGGAATATCAAACAAGGTCTGTTTGCAAGAATGCTCCAATAACTGTAATTGGTTGTGAGAGTGCCTGTAAACCTAAAACAACCGGATCCGGCAAGATTATTGCTCGCCGTAACTGCTTGATTGCAGCGCTGTATCACATCTGCTGGTAATTGTACCCTGTCTTTATACCGACTTTATGGATATAACATTTCACATCCTTCTACCAGTTGAACTCCTCTTCTGGATAACTTCTCGTATTTAATAATAAAATAAGGAGTTGACTATTCAATCTCGAAATTGATGAATAACAAACTTATTATATTAACATTCAGTATTCCAACATAAAAACTGAGGAAGCAAGTTAGTTAAATTTAACATATTAATCTACTAATCAGACTATAGTTTATACGTTTTGGAAATAAATGTACTATTATATATTCGGAAAATGTTTACAAATACTGTATTGCCTTTAACCTTGTATTGAAGTACTAAATTAAGATAGGTGATAGTTATATACACACCAAACGTATCGGCTAGTACTGTTAAAAAAATAACAGCAGATATTTTTGGATTATGTAATATAATAGTTATAGACGGTTACTCTCATCAAAGGCTTAAAAAATAAAAATTCTAGTCCTTCCTAGATATAAAGGTTAAATGCTGAATTATGTTTACCCTCCTTCCTAACCTGCATCTCGATGTGTCATGCTGCATTCAAGGAGGAAACTTTCTAAGTAAGTAAACTTTGCGGCTACTGTTTTTGAGTTTTTAGTTTACAATATTCACGCGTTTTAGTTTTAAAACTTGGTAAAAGAATTGAAGGAGTCGGTCAGTGTTACAAGTCTTCAATGGTATTGAAGTATTGTATAAGCCCTCACATTCTTGCATTCAGCACGGTCTATAGGTACCTACTCATTATTGTAACATTATGTTACACACAGCTTGGATGAAGGCATAATCTGCTTTATGGAACGATTGCAGTTTCTTGTTACAGAACAAAACAATGAAACTAATAGATTAATGAAATGGATACTCGTAGAGAAGGTTACCTAGCAACATTTCAAGAATGACACTTTTGGGACCTTTATTACAATAAGGGAAGGGGACCTTGAGTACTTGACTGAAGGATTGGCATGGATTGTTTTTATGCGAATTTCCGTATAGTGTTTTACGTATAACATGTTAGTACACAATAAGCAGAAGCACTTTTTGTTTGAAGTTTATTGTTGACGATGGATGGTTTAAAAGGATAACAGGTTTTCGGTTATTTGTCACTGTTAATGTTACAAAATTGAAACACTACAGCTCGAGGATTTGGACATTTAATCTTTTTTAGCCTTAAAAACCCTTAAGGCATAAGGTTATTTGCCTAATTCTCAACACCTGAAGAAGTACATAGATTGGAATAATGGAAACGCAATGTTCCGTTTTTTTACTAATAACGATGGCAAACCTGTTATCTGTCTGGCGTTTTTTTATATGATTTGATAATTAAAATTAACTCGCTTGCACCGAGTAATATCTTGGTTCAAGATAGAATACTAAACTCAGTCATCGTGTTGTAACTATTTGTACAAAGCTCATTATCGAGTCAAAACGAATGTATCAGTAATAACACTACCTTTGTCATTATTTTATTTTTCATTTGTTGTCGCCAATAAAGTGCACACTGTATAAGTTGATTACATATAATGAAATAAACAAACTCATATTGAAAACGTGATAATCATATTCATGTCACTTTCACGTAGTAAATGCAAATAGGAGCCTTTATTAAATTTCTATGTAGAGTAAAACCTATAGCCTATTTTAGTTTGAACATTGTTGTGTATATTGTTCATGAAGATCCAAAACATAGAATCCTAATTAAATACATTGTTCAAAGATTATTAAACTCTATTAACGTAATTTAATATAAGTAAATTAGTAATTTAAATACATAAGCTTACAATGATTTAACATTTAAACATTGTATTTACCTATCCCTTTTCCTGGATAATCACCTGGACAATCCTGTATTGTCAGTTTAATAGTAAACACACATTATTATAGGGCTACATTATTGAATTCACCCACAGTGTAGAGATAGCTGGAACAGTGATGGTTTCTGGTGATTCTAATGTTTACATTAATTAATGACAGTGCTTCAACCATGTTAGAAGCACAATAAACTTGTTTCATTGCTGCAATGTTGGTATAACTGGATCAGTCTGGATTATTGTTTCTGTAACAACTTAAACCCAGTTACTGGCTACAAACTCCAACGGCACTTTATTACCATTCCCTGTGATGCAACTTAATTGTCGTTATAAATTTAATGTTCAAAAGTACTGGTGAGATCTTTGCATAAATTTCATTTGGAAATGGATTGTTTTTCTTCAGTGTGATAGTTTAAGGAAACATTTTTGTACTACTAATATCAGACATGTAACAGTCACTACTCCAAGTAAAAACTAATAAAATTAAATATTGACATTAATTTGTGTAAAACTCTAGCATCTAATGGAAATAAACGAATAATATACATTTTTGTATATTAAAAATTATTGTGGAAAAGAGTAAAAAATAGTATGACGCATACCGATGGCGAGGCTATCAAATTAACAAAACATAATAAAATAGAAGCGTCAGCTTCTTCACTTGAAACTAATAATGTGACTTTAGGTAGGCTAAGTATTAGATATCTGGTTAGGCTGAAAATATATCATCGGTAAGTAATGGAAGGCCATTGACAGTAAGATTTTTGCTATTTCGAACAATGGTGATATTAATTAGAGGTAAAGAGGGAGATCATCGAGAGCTAAAGTTTATCAAGGGGGGAGCATAATCGCGCTTTTGTAAATCAAAGTGAAAATTGAGAAATGCGATAATAAAAATCTGTTATTGGAATACTAAATTAGTATTGTAAGTAATATAAGTTCTAAAATTAGGGTTTGTTTAATTGTTATTTGAATTAATCTATAGCATTACAATGACACTAACACAGGCAGTATATAACACAAGCTTTACTGAACCCCTGAACAGACCACCATTTGACGGCCAGACATTGGAACTACTGCACCATTGTACCATTGACTTCTACCATTGCCTGGGCATCACTAGTAAATCCTACTGACAGCCCTGGTCATTAACCACATGGAGGAACTATTGTACAGTAGGCTGAGCATTACTAGTGAATCATACTTACTGGCCGGGTCACTAACTTCATTGGGAAACTACTGTACCTTTGGCTGGATATCACTACTGAACCCCACTGACTTGGGTCTAGTCATTAACCACATGGAGGAACTATTGTACAGTTGGCTGAGCATTACTAGTGAATCCATACTTACTGGCCGGGTCACTAACTTCATTGGGAAACTACTGTACCTTTGGCTGGATATCACTACTGAACCCCACTGACTTGGGCCTAGTCATTAACCACATGGAGGAACTATTGTACAGTTGGCTGAGCATTACTAGTGAATCATACTTACTGGCCGAGTCACTAACTTCATTGGGAAACTACTGTACCTTTGGCTGGATATCACTACTGAACCCCGACTGACTTGGGCCTAGTCATTAACCACATGGAGGAAACTATTGTACAGTAGGCTGAGCATTACTAGTGAATCCATACTTACTGGCCGGGTTACTAACTTCATTGGGAAACTACTGTACCTTTGGCTGGATATCACTACTGAACCTCGACTGACTTGGGCCTAGTCATTAACCACATGGAGGAACTATTGTACAGTTGGCTGAGCATTACTAGTGAATCATACTTACTGGCCGAGTCACTAACTTCATTGGGAAACTACTGTACCTTTGGCTGGATATCACTACTGAACCCACTGACTTGGGCCTAGTCATTAACCACATGAAGGAACTATTGTACAGTTGGCTGAGCATTACTAGTGAATCATACTTACTGGCCGGGTTCACTAACTTCATTGGGAAACTACTGTACCTTTGGCTGGATATCACTAATGAACCCCACTGACTAGGGCCTAGTCATTAACCACATGGAGGAACTATTGTACAGTTGGCTGAGCATTACTAGTGAATCCTACTTACTGGCCGTATCACTAACTTCATTGGGAAACTACTGTACCTTTGGCTGGATATCACTACTGAACTCTACTGTAGTGGGCCTAACACACATGGAGGAACTATTGTACAGTTGGTGAGCATTACTACTGAATCATACTTACTGGCCGGGTCACTAACTTCATTGGGAAACTACTGTACCTTTGGCTGGATATCACTACTGAACCCCACGGACTTGGGCCTAGTCATTAATTAACCTCATCGAGAATTAATTTACCGTTGGCTGGGCATCACTAGTGAATCCTACTGACTTGGCCCTAGTCATCAACCTCTTCGAGAAGCAATGCACCATTGGCTTGGCAACGCTAGTGAATACTATTGATTCGCCCTTTTTTGTTAACAACATTAAGACGTCCCTATTTGGTTTGGATTGTCTCTATTTTCAACAAGGAGATGTACAGGCTTATGGAATAAATACCTCAGAATAAGTAATATGAGTATTATTTTAACGATCGGGTTTCGAGTAGTTGAGCGATAGTTGGTAACAACAGATGGGCAACATACGCTGCACGTGACTACATCCTGCCTACATAAAAGATAAAACACAGTATTATTAGCTCAAACATTAGAGCAATTTTAGAGCTCCATAACGTATCCAATACATAATTTTTGACAATATACTCAAGACTACAGTTAAGTTTGTAATGCGACAACAACTTTGATTCATATAATTACAACATTCAAAAATACATATTCAAAAACATTACACTTGTAACTATCTTTTTTAAAGATGTAGTTTGGTTAAAAAACGATGTTGTATACTTGATATTTGTTCAAGCGGAAATAACTACCGTTATTGTGGCTTTACTAGTTAGTACGTGGTTAATGTGCAAAGTTGTGTATCTATACTTTTAGATTCGAGAGTAGTAGGATAGTAGCGGTACACAGCATGATGGAGGGGAGACCGGGGGTTTCCTCTAGAATAATATGTGTTGATATACACAAACCTATGTTCATTACGGTGTGCCGCCCTCATCCATGCTGCCTCATATTGCCACGTCTCATATATAATATAATGATTTATAACTATTAACTATTGTAAAACTTTGTTAATATTTTATTATTAAAATGAAAAAAATAATTTTAAATTTTGCCCCCTGTTAAAGTTTATCAGGCATGTGCGTGAGCACAGAATAGTACGTGCATAAATACGGGCCTGGTTATAGTAGTTTTTCAGAAAATAAAAAAAATCATGTCAGTATCACATTTTTTTTATTTTGATGCCCATACAGATATTTTGGTTGCCGAAATGGCAGGAGCACATTTTGCAGAGTTCCTGCAATGTAGTGGGCAAAAATTCCCAATTTATGGCGTCCTTCTTAAAATTTTATAAATTTTAAGCGAAAACACTAAACGCGCTAACATCTAAGTTATTTGGTGTAGAACCTTAGGTTGTCCGGTGTTTAAGACATTGGAGGTTGCCATATTTAGTATCAGCGCGTTGTATAATGGCACGTCTACATCCCGCGATCTTTACTTTACTTAGCAAGTCTTGTACTAAACAAATATTTTGGAAATTTTGTAATCAGAAGAGGGAAACCATTTGGGCAATAGTACCTATTTTATACTGATTAGTGCCTTGAATAATATAGATTTGGTTATGATGACGATGAAAATCGATTTTAGTCAATAATGTTGAGTTTAAACATTTCTCTTGATTAACAGTAGGGAATTGATGGAATACATTAATTTCCAATATAAAACTTTTTTTGAAAATGAATATTGAAAAATTCAACTCTTATCACTCAATTATGAAGAAGAGTTGAGACTTCTATGTGAGAATGAGAACGAAAAAAACAATCTTTATTTGATATATGTTAGCGAAAGTCTAAGTAAATTGAATCTAGTTGGTCGATCTCTGTTACTTTTGAGGCTATCTAACTTGAAAATATGATTCAGAAACCGCTAAGCTTTATTTTTGTCTGCAAGATGGACTTGGTAACTACTTCCAAAAAGTATAAAAAGTCGTTAAAAAGCGTCGTATTGATATCTTAAATCTTAGTGATATGATTTGGTATGTAATTTGAAGAAGAGATTATAGTGGATTCTGGCCTGAATAGCTGAACTGATTCCTGGATGTGATGGAGTTGTCCGTCTGTCCGATTGAAAGCAATTAAAAACTGTTTGTACGATCACTTAAGACACTATACACTCTAGTAGTATTTCTCGAGTGGAACCTGATACATCTGAATAATGGGATTTCTGTAACGTTTGACAAAAGTGACCATAATAAATATTGTACTGTCCATTTCAAAAAATTTCTTATTAAAAAAAAAAAAAAATAAATGTATTACAGTTACATTTGGTGTGCATTTAATTCCTGTCACCTATTTCAATTTCATACTTGGAGACAGCTAAGGAATGATACAGGATTTTATGCATTGTAGCAGTACACAACACTAGAATGTTTTTTTTATATTTAAATAAGAATCGTCCAGTAGTAGTACGAGTATATCAAAAGTTACTTTCTTCCTCGGGTCCATTGATAACATGGTATTATATAGCGTGTAAGTGAATGTTTATGTAGGACAATAGTTTTGTCGTTCAAAAACACTCTCGGGATTGAATATTTAAATCTTTATTTTGGGTTTTAATAGGAGAAGCTATCCAGAAGAGGAGTTCACCATCAATTTCGGGATTAAATATTCAACAATTTATTTTTTATTAAATACGACAAGCTGTCGTAAAGCGAAGTTCAACTGGTAGAAGGATGTGAAATGTTATATCCATAAAGCCGGTATAAAGACAGAGTACAATTACCAGCAGATGTGATACAGCGCTGCAATCAAGCAGTTACGGCGAGCAATAATCTTGCCGGATCCGGTTGTTTTAGGTTTACAGGCACTCTCACAACCAATTACAGTTATTGGAGCATTCTTGTAAACAGACCGTGTTTGATATTCCATCAATTAGATTGAAACCTCCGAGCAAAATGTCGTTTGATCTTTTAATATCTCATCTGTTTGTCCAAGGGTTTATTAAATTCCTAGTGGAGGGATTAAAAACTAGGAAAAGTCCTGAGGAAAAATGAGTATTTTTAGTAGTACAATCGTTATCTTGCTTTGTCTTTTATAATGCAGCCAAATTTCTATGTGCTCTTTAAAGAAATGAGTTTTTAATGGAAATAAAAAAAGATACATTTTGCAAAGTAAGAGGAAATGTGCTGTAGTAGTCGAGTCATTAACAGGGTTGGACCATATATTTCGTCCTGTAAAAAACTAAATGTTTCATTTTGTGCAGCCACCGCTGAGTAGTTAAAACTACTGTTAAAAGTAGATCCATATGGCAATTACGTCAACAATCTGTATTGGAAATATGCTACATTTTGATAGTATTCTTCTACAGCACAACATTTATTCAGATTGTATTCTAGTATTGTTTTTAAAATTGTTATAAAAATATGTTTTTCATAAAAGTTTTTTCTTGTCAACACTTTTAAAAACTATACTTATGCTTACAATGGATTGTTTTTGAATTTTAGAAACACTCAACACATGTTTTATTGGATGTAAAAGCTTATTTAGCCCGTTGTGTTTAATATTTTTTTTTAAATTTTAATCTTGACTATAGCCCAAGTTAAAAATTTCTTTGGATAGGTAACAGCCGTTAGCAATAATACAAAATAATTTTCGGTGATTATTTACAAGCTACATTTCAAATATTCGGTTTAAATTTAAATTATTTTGTCTTGCCAGAAAGGTTACGAATTTTAATGTATTGACAATTTAGCGCAGTCATTCTCGTCATTTCACATTTTTAGATAGAAATGTATTTC
This sequence comes from Homalodisca vitripennis, assembly GCF_021130785.1. Classification (NCBI taxonomy): domain Eukaryota; kingdom Metazoa; phylum Arthropoda; class Insecta; order Hemiptera; family Cicadellidae; genus Homalodisca; species Homalodisca vitripennis. The sequence goes on from NC_060207.1 coordinate 193,776,611, forward strand.
AACATATGTATAATATTAGATTTAAAAAGGTACTTAATTTTAAACCTAATTATAAACCTAAAAATACTACAATTTAGCTCGTTTAGTCTAGTGTTTGTATTTGTAAGAACTTTATTTGTGCACAATACTCCTTACAATAAATATATTCTAAAAATAACGTAGCTATGGTAGGAAGGGTTTATTCAATGCTACTAGGAAAAATACTTACATACTTAAGACTGAGAAGCCTACTTCGGTTAAATGTAGACACTTCCGGACGTTTAAATTTACTTACGGCGCCACTGTTGTTTTGGTCAGTGCTTTATTGCTCAGATCAAATTAATAAACTATACTATAAGTCTGCAGCTCTCGGAAATCTACTTCGGTCAAAAAGGCTCTTGTAATCTACTAAGAATATTCTCTGTGCCATAATTGAGTCTGCCTTGTTGTTTCATGTGCTATGGTAAAGAAAATACATATATATATATATATATATATATATATATATATATATATATATATACATACGTAGGACTGAGAAACCCTTTACTGTCTAGAGGGAAGTCCTACCTAACCCCTATATATTTTCGGTATATGGTGGAGATTATTATTAAGTTCATGCAAAGTTTCAAAAATAAGATATTTATACCATTTTTCATTATAGAGGTCTCGTTATTTTTCAGACTTTAGACTGAGAAGAATGGATCGTTGAGACAAGTTATTGTCCATTTCACAGTTTTATCTTAAGCCACTGTTAAAATTAAAAATCGCAATGTCAAGGAACCCTACCAGTTTGGAGCACCTTAAGTTACAAAATTCAAAGCTTTGTTCATTAAGGTTGGTTTTTAATAGTGTTCATACATTATTTATAATGAATTTAATGTTTATATTTCGTACTAACCCAATTTGGAATAAAAGTACGATATTATTACATATTGCCTTTACTGTCTGCATTACACTATTGATCGAGCACTGTTATTTTATGTTTCAGCCACTTTGTCAATCTCTAGTAGATTAAAGTGTCAGCAGATGTTTGGTGTGATTTTAAATTGATTTATAAAATATAAGTATTATAATTTTTGCCCCAGTTCCAAAATATTCGAGGAAACAACCGATCTTTCTCTTTTATATCCTTACTCGGATTACTACGAATATTTTACAGAAAGGATAGCCGAGGTTACAGGTTTTTTTCATTAATTTTTATTTAAAAGATACAATGTATTGAAATACGAGATTTTATTTTTATTTCGACATTAAACATAATTAACACTAATTACTGAAGAAAAATTTAACTTTCTTGATAAAAATGTATCTAAACATCATAAAATAATTCTTGAAGTTCCATAAAATTAAATAAATCAACTAACGAAATTTATTATTTGAAACAAAAACCTACAGATTTACGTACATTAATTGGTTTCAATGGGCAGTTTAGAGGCCATTAAAACTAGTTAGCCATTAAGTTAAAACAGGTTGAAACCCATTGTGGTTTAGAAACAGTTTTAACAGTTAAAAAATTGTAACATATAAGTATCATTACTGGGATTTCAACACCATTTGAAGGCCGCTATCTGATCCGTTTACGGCACAGCTCCACCGTCCAGTAACCAATCTGTCGCTGTCAGAGCAGCTATCGGATTTCCACTCATCAGGATTCTCTCGTAAAAAAATATCAGCTGAAATTCTTTTTAACTGTAAATAGTTCTTTCGGCTAGTCGGAAGAACTAGATAGATTTTGTGACAACCGAAATATTATTAATTTATTCTCATAAAATCTACACGTACTCAATCTCAATCTCTCTAAAAGTATTTGGTTTACATTAAATATTGATTGCATAAATCTTATAAGGAAATATTATAAGCGTTCCAGAACCCTTCTTGGTTTTTCGATAGGTTTATAAATAATGGAGTTGTTACTGTATTTACATTTGAATGGTCACATTCTTGATAATAGTACATAGATAGCCAACAATTGTGTTGATTGTCGAGGTATTGATAAAATATTTTTTATACCAAGTTTCCACTTGATTAGGTTATTTTATTGTTACCGTTTCCAATAGCTTAGTTATATAGCATATATCATAGTTTTGTGTTCTGGGTTCATGTTAGGTGAAGTTATGTAGAACTGTTTCTTAGTACTACTACGAAGACAATCGCAATAGGTTAATTTTTGTACAAAATCTACCTAAATGTGTTCAAAATTATAATTGTTTTAGAATAGTTTAAAGTAATACTATGTGATGTAGAGAGAATTTTTATTATCGAGATGGATTGTTTTGATAAAAGGATAACAGGTAAAGATAATCACAAATCAGAACTTCTGTATGAAATTACTGAATAACTCTATTACTGACACTAACATAGTGTCTGTATAGTGATTATTATTTACTGACAACCTGCAGAAATCGTTGCTTAGTTGAATGCCGTTGATTAGCAAGTGCTGTTCAAGGAGATATTCCTATATGCAGGACTTATTACCTACTGGGGTATCGGAGATTGTAACAATGTTGATGGAGTTGTGAATTAAAGATTGAAAAGTAAAGTTATATCTTTGTAAACTGATGAAAATATACAAATCTCCAATTCATTTTTCGTGCCTTAGGAAACGCGACTTCCTAACAGACGTGATCTTCATAACACGAAACAACGAGACGGAATAAGATACCCAGAGGTAATTTTCTTCCAATGTACACTCCTTACGTCACAGATGGTAGGGAATGATGCATTGATCATGGTAATGGTCCGAGTGGCGTCTCCACTGGAGTGACGAGCCAGTATTGAGTGTTGTGATTGGAATTTTTCCCAGCCATTATAAATCACATAAAAGTTGCTTTAGGAAGCTTCTTATTCTACATTAAGGTTCCAGATAGTACTGGAGGAGTCCTTTAAATGGCACATAATATGGAGTAACGTGACAAAATATGATGCTGACTTGAAGTTTTTTCGAATGTTCCATAACATACCTCAAAAATGCTAAGGAACCTATCTTTGTTTAGAGTCACGGTCCGAGTTTCGTCCCTATTAGAGCTAATGTCGAGTCCGACTGGAGTAATGAGATAGGGTTTAGTAATGAGATTGAAAAAGTCACTATTTAATACCTCAGAGTTTGCTGGTGAAAGTTTAATAGGTTAAAATCAGGATCCAAATGACGTTCCTTTAGGAATCATTTGAATCATGACAGTAATTATACTATAAATTACTCCATTGTGACACTGGCTTTGAGTATCTTTAATTTTGTAAAATTAAAACAATTTTTCTCTTTAAGTTCCTTGATTTTAGTAAAAATATTGAAGTAGTTTTATTTTTGAAATTGTATTTTTCAATTATGAATTAATTATTTAAAATAAATTATTGGTTTTAACTAATTAAAACATTTATTACATAGTAAATAAAGATCTATCTTTTAATATCAGTGTTTGAAATCAACCAAACCGCTTCAAGAGAGTATCTAGAATACATAGATCATTAAGCATGACAATCATCAGTATGTTTTTTTGGAAATAAAATAAATATATGCTTTACATTATACGGCGGGTTTCCTCTCTGGACATCTACAATATTAGGAACATTTGAATGAAAGATGAGTTGTTGTCTGCTACTTTGAATATTTTCTATCTGAAATTTTAATACATTTACTTTGCCGCAATAGAGCATTCTTTAATCGTTAGGGTTCTGTAGTGCTTCCAGTCAGATAGTGCCTTAATTGCAGTGGTTTTATTACATCCTTACGCCATTATCTTAAATTATATTTCTCCAACATACTACAATACTCAAGAAATTATAGATTATAAGTTTATTGTTGCTAAAACTTTAAACATTTCAATACTTCTTCTTAACCTTGTCATAAAACAATGTAATTAATTGGGTATGTACAATTTCTGGTTCTGTTGGTTTTGAAATAAATTACTTGTCTATCATATAAAATTGTTTGGTATTGCATAATTGGTGTTAGTTTTTAAATTTTAATATTCAATTTCAATATTACCCTCAAGAGTTAAACAAGTTCCTGACGTCCTTTTAATTATGTAGTGGTGTTACAGTTTATTCTCCAAGTGTTTGTAAAACCACATATTTTTAATGTTTCTTTTCAGTTGGCTTAGATCTCTATCACCCAATAAAATTGTTCAATCCAAAGAGTTAAAACATTTTGTTCTGGTCGTGGAGAAATTAAGAGAAATAATCCATGTTAACCCTAAAACGATTGGAAAAAATGAATCTTAATAAACTTGTTTGTCGTGTCTTGAATTGTGAAAGAAAGATGCTTTACTTCTTCTCTGACAAAGAAATCGCAGTGAATTGCCTTATCGAAATGCCGAGCGACTGTCAAAGACAAATGTACACCTGTTGACTCCCAGGCTGTTGATGGCTCCATCTCTCCTGTCTGAAAGGTAAAGCTTGTTCATTTGTTGTCACTGACCTGTCCTGACATACCACTTCGAGCCGTTATCGTTCAATTCTCACATGAGAATACAAGGTGAAGGAAACTGGTATCACGCATAAAATATTGTCTCATAACTCAGTATCTTTTATTTGGTGTAGGAACGAATTCGGAGATCTATCGGCTAATTATTGGCTCATTGGCTCTCGTGCTTGTTGTTGAATTATAATCTTACCGGATTCCTGACACAAAAAATCGCTTTCACACATCTACCCTTCACACAAATAATTTGAATTTACAGAATAAAACTTTAGAATGCACTAGAATAATTTTGAATTATGGCAAATCGATATATGTGGCAAATGAGTTTAAATATCTCCTGTATATCTTCTAGTTAAAGACTGTTACAATTAGAATACAACTGGATTTATATGTGAAATTTTGAAGGATTTGAAGGGGGATATACAGGGTGTTTCAGACCACTTGGCCGTAATCTCCTGTGGTTACACAGTTTGACACAGCGATGACATAAAGTGTAAACCTAATAAACCTCATTCGGCAAACATCGGAAAATTGAAGGTCACAGGTTCCAATGTAAAACATTTCAAATAGCAAGATATGTGGCTTATAATTGTGAAGGGCTTTAAATAGTGATGAAATATTTGGTACAAAATGTATTAAAATATATTAAGTTTTGTCCAATTTGTTATTATGTTAAATAATATGTGTTATTTGGACATTTTTTAGTTTTTCTTTATACCTGTGGTACTGTACTTTTGTACTTAATTTGAGCTTATCAATTTTATGCTGAAAATAATTACAAACTAATTTTATGAATGGTATGCCGTTTTACTGTTTTTGCAGGTTTTTCTGACAGTACACTTCAAATTAAAAAAAAAAATCAGCCCCGTGATTATAAAATCTTAATTGAAAGCATAATGCATGTGACACATCAAATGAAAGGTTATTAAAAAATAAACCTTTTTTAAATATATACCTTATTTATATCTCACCTAGTTTACAAGTTTTTTAAGAACCTCGCATTTTAATATGATTTAGTGAAATATGTATGATAACTTCGCAATGTACTATTAAAATGCAATTGATAAAATATTGCTACACTACGATAAACATAAAAGTCCTAGAATGGAAATTGAGAGGTTTGGTAATTACACAAGATCCATTACAGCGTTTTTAAATGTCTTTGTTCAAACTTTAAAACAGCTGATCAACAGGGCCGTGCGCAGAATTTTATTTAGGGGGGGTTCTATACTTATTTTATGAAATAAAAAAGAAGAAACTTAAATAAGTAATAGATTAAAAATTAATACGTATGGAAAACGCACGCTCCGTCGCTCTATCGCTCTGGTCCGCGCATGCGCGCTCCGTTTTTTGGTCCCGCGCGACCAATTGTGTAGCGCGTCGGAGCTCCAATTTTTAAACAGTATATAACACAAATCAGGCGGAAAGCGCGCGCAATCAAACGATTGGAAATATTTGCGCGCGCATGCGCGTAAACTGACGGCGCAATAGAGCACAATTAAACTGATATATGGAAACAATATGATATATCCCAATCTTCAAGGGGGGGGGGGGTTTGAACCCCCAAAACCCCCCCCCCATGCGCACGGGCCTGCTGATCAAGAATTAAATTATATTATAAAGTGTGTTTTTAATGTATACAATCATTTTATGATGTCATTCCGAGCTGCAGGACAAGAAAAAAGTATCTGCAAATCTACAGTCAGTGCCAACAAGCTACATTTGCAATGACTTATCAAAATGATTGTATACATTAAAAATTGTTGAGAGTTACTAACCCATCAGTGTTGTGCTAATAAAACATCTAAACTAATAATGCATCTACAGTTTGACATTTCGAAATGTTTTTGTTAAATCAACCTTTCTTCTGACTGAGCCATAAGGGATATTAAAATTTAATTTACTTTATTAATATAGAAATAAATTGACGTTTCAATGATGATGTGCAGACTAGTGGGTAGAACATAAAAAACTTTAGTCGTGGTTAATCGTATATTTTTACATATTTTAATAAATCTAGTTCACGAAGATGAAGGGAAAATAAACAGAATTTTGAAAAATTAGAAAATATTTAAATTTCTCTTAAGAAATTAAACATTATTTTGCTTAAAAATGTTGGTCTTCTTGAGAAATTAGGACTGGAACAATTTGAAAGTCTGCGTGTGTGAGGTTCTAATAAAGTATCAAGTTTGGGTCTCACCAAAATGTTGTTCTTCATCACAGAGACTTTATCAAAGGGCTTCAAAAAGAAAAATACTGACAATTAATACTGTTTACTATGAGCGCGTTCATAATGGATGCAATGTTACCAAACTACTGCTGTATTGAATTAGTTTTACTACACCTATATTTAACTTCTTTTGGTATTGTTTTTGGCAAGAATATTATAGGTTATTATCTTTATTAGTCAAGTTTCTTTTGACTTTCTTGCCTCTGATTTATGTGTGCACTCTACAATAATAACACTTTTTGGTATTGTTTGTATATATGTGCTTATTCTTTACATTATCACTTACGTATAAAGCAGAAATTTTGTAATAGTCTAGTATAATATATTACCTTTGAAACTAACTTTACTATATCAGGCTTTTTTGGTACATGAGCTATAGATACGCTTTACAGTCAAGAATCTTATGACTTTTCCTGGCTTAATTAATCTGTAATTCACCTTCTTGAATTAGTTATTGACAGTTATTGTGTGTATATGTACAATACGCACACAAAACTGTAGGGATGTGCCGGATGTCCCCCCCCCCCCCCACCCCCCCCCCCCCCCACCCCCCCCCCCCCCCACCCCCCCCCCCCCCCACCCCCCCCCCCCCCCACCCCCCCCCCCCCCCACCCCAAATTTAAAAAAGGTTTTAGGTAAACAAATTTTCTGAACGAAGACTTTGGTATGGACTTCAGTTCAATCATTCGTCAAGAGTTAAGCATAACCACGGAATAACCTGAAACAAGCTGGCCTTCCATGTTTACAAAAACCGCTTTTTGCTGCCCTAACAGTCTTGGATGTAAGAAGTGGAAGAAGAAGTTAAATATGAAAGAGGGTGCAATTCTTAAAATTATGATTTGACGGTGATAGCCATGGACGTGATATCGACTTATCACCTCAACAAAGAAACAAATGAAGAAGTAACATCGCATTTTGGTTTTATCCGTCCTGGCGGCCGAAACCAAAAAACATTTTAAATTCCAAAACAGTTTGACTCAGAAAAAAAAACTGGACAAAAATGATGTTTATGGTGCTTATATAGTGGGGCTTAATGATGTTTGCTTAAGAATGAATCTTGTGAGGCACTGGATGGTTATCAAGAATACATTAACCAAAATCTTTTTCTGCACACCTAAAATTTGTTTTTGGTAGATATTCCTAATTAGACAACGATCTTGCTAATTGGTCTTGTTGTTAATGTTAGAGTGACAAGATAAATACCCAATGACTGCTCTTAAAGGAAATTGAGGCCTATTACACCCCCAAAATGTCAGCTTAGTGGAAGTGAGTAAAGCCTTGCGTGAGAGGCAACTTGCACTACACGGCTACGGTCAACATCTGAACCCTTCATGCGGTAAAAATTGTGGCTGGCTGAATGTATTGCTGTGAGAAGTGATTGACAACCTGGCGGAGCTCAGAAAACATCTTTGTTTGTAGATTTTACTTCTCAGCCACCAACCACCTGAAGTTACCAGTTGGGAAAATCTTTGGTTTGACGACAGCGAGAAGCCTTACCAGGAAAATGTCCTCAGCAGGGATCGGTATTGTGTTGATGGTTGAAGCCTTCTGAGATTAAACACCTTATTAAACAGGGATTGGTGACGTTAAGAGGGAACGGACATCGGGAAACATAGGAAGGAAACTGCCTCTAACCACCATCCATAGCCAGTTAAGCCTTCTACCTAGTCATAAAACTGTCAATTGTAATAAACTATCAATTTTTGTCATATAAATATTTCAATCTGTAAAAAAATAAATTATATGCTTTGGAAGCCTATTTGAATAGTAATTACTTTGATATACTGTGTCTTAATGAACACTGGTGTGCTCACGAGGAACTCGACCTTTATGTGCCAAGTGGTTTCTATTAGCAATTGGTTATTGTAGGAAATTGTTTTTCATGGTGGTGTGTCTATTTACATAAATAAAAATGCAAGTTCAATTTTGAATTAATTGATATTAGTAGTTTTGTGAAGAAAAACAAATTTGAGGTGTCTGCAATCAAATTTTCTAAGTTAAAAATTTAGTTTTTACTATCAATTTACCGGACCCCTGACTCTTCAATAGATGTTTTCACTGATAAAATGTCTCAGGTGTTGGATAGTATCTCTAGTTTGTCTAAAATGGTGAATTGCAAGATAATAATTTCTAGTGATCTGAATCTTGATCCTAGACACTCTGACCGTAAGACTGTCAATTTTTTAAACATGCTTAGGTCATATGACTGTTACTGTTTAAATTTAGAGCCAACTAGATTTAGCTCTTGTATAGATAATTTTATCTCTAATATTGGAAATAATGCAGTAGTTTGTCAGGTTGATCACCACCATTTGTCTGACACACTCTGGTCTTATTTTAAATGTTGACTTAAACAAATTGTCTTTAATTACTGACCTTCCAAATTTTACTGATGCTACCACATCAGATATTAGCGTATACTTATAGGGTGCTCAATGAAAAAGCTGTATCTGCCCTATTTAATGGTCTGGGTTAGTTCTGATTGGGAAACATTTTTCTCATACTGTAAGAATACAAATGAAGCATTTGAACTTTTTATTAACGATTTAGTGGTTAGGTTTAATAACTGTTGTCCTTTAAGGAAAAAAAAATGTAAAAATAAGGAAAAACCCTCAGTAGCCCAAAAAACTGGTACACTCCGTACTTAGGAAAAATTAAATCTTTTCTTGTAATATGTCATGAAAAATACAAAGCTAGACCATGTTCTAAATATAAGGAATATTATTCTAGGCTAAAAAAATTGTACAGATCAGAAATAGTAAAAGCCAAGAAAACAATCTAATGCAGATTTCATTCTGAAATCTCAAAATAAATGTAAAGCAGCCTGGAAGATAATCAATAAGGAAACTGGTCGTTTAATTAAACAAAGCACTCCAAATTTACCCATTAGTGCTACTGAGTTTAACAATTATTTTGTTAATGTTGGTAATAACAACCAACAAGGTTTTCCTATTGATAAAATTGCAACCCCACTTGAAATTTTACAGTTAGTTAAACCTGTAAAGGATCCTAAACTGTATTTTAAATTTAACTTTGTAGATTGTGTTACTGTGAATAAATGTATAAGTAGTCTAAGTAATTCAAAGGCAGAAGATGTTTATGGGCTTTCAAATTATGTTCTCAAGAAGTTAGGTTTTAGTTTTGCTCATTCCTTTAACGATTCTAATCAACTGGAGTTTTTCGGAGGGAGTTTTCCCCAACTGTTTAAAGGTAACAGCTGTAAGTCCCATTTTCAAAAAAGGTGATAGGCTCAGTGTAAATAATTACCGTCCGATTGCTCTTGTGCCAGTAATATCCAAGCTGATAGAGTCCATTGTTAAGGATCAGTTAGAAAACCTACTTTGAAACAAACCATTTTCTTACTTCTGCTCAGTTTGGATTTAGAAGAGGATTATCTACCATTAAGGCGGTAGAAAATCTGGTTTTCAATGTTATGGAAGGGGTTTTGAACACAACGAAGAAAACTAGAACAATTACTTTTTAGACCTTAGTAAAGCTTTTGACCTTGTTCCACATAAAGAACTTCTAGAAAAGCTTAATTTCTATGGCTTGGAGAATGTTGAATTATCTTTTATGAAATCTTATTTGGTATACAGGTCCACAATTTTGTAAAACTTGGAGACCAAAGATCGGACCTGAGGATGGTGACGAGGGGGGTTCCACAGGGCTCTGTCCTTGGTCCCTTTCTTTTCATAATTTTTGTTAAATGACTTACCTAATTTTCTTCCAGAAAAGTGCCTTCTTTATGCTGATGACACCACACTTTATTACATCTAGTCCTGATCGAGAACGTAATGAATTGGTCATTGATTACATGAAGGAGCGTTGTGATCTTTGGTTTCATCCAATAAGCTTATCTTAAATAATGATAAAACTGAAAAAATCATCTTTAGTTTAAGTTAAATCTACTCATCATAAGACAGTTAAACTTCTTGGAATTAATTTGGATTCTAAATTGATGTGGGACATTCATACAAAGCATTTATGTACTTGCCTTTCTAGAGTTTTATTTCTGATCCGTAAATTAAAAATGTGTACTCATTTAGATTTTAGTGACCCAAGCTTATTATGCATTTTTTCATTCACGTTTACTTTATGGTATTACTCTTTGGGGTAATTCCAGTGGAGCTCAAGAAGTTTTTTATGTGGCAAAAAAAAGTGGTCAGGTGTATAAAAGGTCTGGGGGATAGAGATTCATGTCGAACTATATTTCCTGAGCTTAAAATACTCACATTACCTAGTCTATTTATCTTCTACAGTCTCACCCATGTCAAGGAAAACTTAAATAGTTTTTGTTTCAAGAGGTTCAATCCACTATTACAATACCAGAGGTCAAGATCTATTGGATGTAAGATATGCTAGACTGAGTAAAACCCAAAAGTCTTTTAGCTTTATTTGTATAAAAACTTTTTAATAAATTGCCCTTGAAACATTAGAAATCTTCCAATTAACGCTTTTAAAACAAAAATTAAAAATTGGCTGATTAGTCAAGCATTTTATAGTGTAGCTGAATTTGAAAATGGGAATTTCTATTCTATAAAATTTTAACCAAGATATTATGTATAAATATGTGTGTTTTTTACTTGAATCTTTTGTATTTATTTGTGTGTTTAATTTATTTATAGGTTTTATTCATTTATATGTTTTTAACTTATTACACGTATTGTTATACATTTTAAATGTAGATTTACCATATCTTATTCACTTTTGTTGACTACAAATCTATTCTATTTGACCTATATAATTTGACATGTAACCTTTAATATCTAAGATTACACTAAGGCTGTGTACATTTGACTATATCTATTGCAACTACTGTTGATTAATGACAATAAACATATTTCATTTCATTTCATTTCAAATAAACCTTTTAACACATTTTATATATTTTAGTCAGCTTTATAATAAAATAAAAGTGATTCAACAAACCAAAGTCAAAATTTAACAATAGTGGAGTATACAAATTAAATTGCAATGCTTTTCAAAACCACTATATTGGACAAACCGTCCGATCCTTCAAAATTAGATTTAATGAACATATAAAAGCATTGAAGACATCATCAAATTCAAAATATGCCGGCCATTTAAATAACACCGGCCATACATACACAAAACATCAAAAACAATCTTGAAAATTTTACACACATGCAAAATAAATCACCTACTGTTAACCTTAGAACTTTTTGAAATTTACAAAATTGCCAAAATTAATCATAATGTACTATTAATGATAAAGATTTTCTAACAAAAAAATGTATGATTCGATAGATTTTTCAATAATATAAATTGATCACATATTGAAATTAAATACAAAAAAATGTAGCCACCAAGATAGTTGACAATTTTGTTTCAATTATTTATTTTCTTCATTTACTTTAACCTACAAGTTCCTAATGATCAATTAATTGAATCCAAAATGTACATTGTACAATAAAAAATATATAAAAAGTTTTAGAAGTTTTATTATTGTATATTATATCAAACCCTTTTTGAGGCTACATTTCTAATATCAATTACACACTTGTATGTGAGGTTGCCGCAAATAGCCTGTTGCTGAGAGTGAGGTATCTTTGCTGAGGTCTGGTGAAAGACTTCATCAGTGTCCGAATGAGATCTAGTAGGTCCAGGTGCCTCAATATCTGCCCATCCTCCCAGGGACCCCATGTCTGCACAGATGTTAATGACCAAATGACTGAAAAGCTTATATTTTCACTAGACTATTCTATTTATGAAGATTTCAAATCTGTCAAGTTGTTGGGTTCACATCTTGACAGTCGGTTAAGCTATGTGAAGCAATTAAGTAAAAAAATTGTCTCAAGTAAAACTATGAAACTGTGATATTGTTGATATGCTGGTAACTGCTTACTATGAATTTTTTCATTCCCGTATAATATATGGTGTATCTTTATGTGGCGATTCTAGTAGTGCAAAAACTGCTCTTAAATGGCAAAACAAATTTAAAAGCAATTAAGAATGTTTCAGATAGGGAGCTGTGTATACCAATTTTTAAAGAATTTAAAATTATGACAATAAATTTTAAAATATACTGTTGTCTAAAAGATAATAGTAAGTCTTTGAATAAAACTACCTTCCAGAAAAGACATTCATCACTATTTGTACCATCTTGACTTACTTTCAGTAAGGTTAGAAAAACATTGAGCAGTTATGTTTTTATGGAACTTAAATTATTCAGTGAATTACAAGAAATGTGTATGTACCTTTGAAAAAGTTTGAAATTGTGATAAAAAATTGTGAAAGAAACAGGTTTTTAATTCTGTAGATGAATTTCTAGCCTGTGATATTGATACCTTATTTATTTAGATTATTTACAAGTTTAATTTATACATGTTACTTAAACCTATGTTTATTATTGTTATAAAATTACTGTTGTTTTTATTTATGTTGCATTGTTGTTATTTCTTGGTAATTGTTATAGTTATTGTTTTGGATATTATCATTGTTTTACTTAAGTTTTATAGACTTATGACTATACTATGTAATATTGCCTTTATATCAAAGTGACTTATGTGACAAAGCATATTTTAACACATATCTGTTATTTAACAGCAATAAAGAATCTGAATTTATTATTAGTTAGTAATAATTGTTCATTTGAAAGATTGATCTACTTGTATTGAGGATTGCAGTTTTTTTTATGCACTGTCTACAATAGTGTGTACTAACTGATGTAAATCTAATTTAGAACAAAAAAATAAGTTATTACGTGACTTTAGTGATGGGATTTGCCAAATAGAGGATACATTAATTTTACATTAAGCCTGTTTTAATTTCTGTTTTTGTTGGTTTACTTTTAATGGCTTTAAATTACTTCTGAATTACCACAAATAACCAATTAGGTAAGCTTCTTTCTTATTGAGCAGGTAATCGTTTATATCTATTTAATTCATCTTGGGGTAACAACAATACCTTATTGTCAAGTTCATTTGAAGAGCCATATCCTCAAGAATCAGTGATAGTTTTGACAATCAATAGGTCATAGTAAAAACGTTTTTGTTTCACCCTCCAATGATATCCTATTAGGAGCTAGGTCCTGACAGGATATTCAGACTTTGTTCAGCCTCTGCCAGTGTAGCGGGCAGGAAAAAGTTTCTTCTCCTGAGAAAACCTCAAATATAATCAATAACTCATTCCAATAATCACCTTCCAAGTGAACTAGACCTATTAATAAAATATTTATCTTTACTCTAATATTTTTAAATCTGTGGTTAGTCATGTGCCGCTTCTGGACATTCATTAGATGTATGAAACATATCGGTTTATAATGTACCCAGGTTAGATTCTACTGGCAGGTATAAATCAGCCAGAAGTCAGCAAACTTCTGGAGAATTATCATATTTTAATTTAAAGTTAATAATTATATTATATAATAGAAATTTAATGTTAGGTATTACTTTATATACAACGTTACCCTAACATATGTTAAGATATAGTTCTTTGCAAGTGGTTTGAAAATTAGGGAAATCCTGTATTTTATATTGATTTTACAAATACCACAATTCTTAAACACTGCAGGCCTTTATCTGACTGGTTTTTTTATAATTTAACATTACATTTTTATTGAACATTGTATATTGACATGCCCATTATGGATTCGATAAGAGCCAGCTATACTGGTGATCATATTGATTTCAGTGTCATGCTAAACCTCAAAACAGTTCTAAAACCCTTATTTTTGGCCGTAGAATTAAACAATATATCTCATTTAAAAACATGTTAAATAAGCATCAGATAATTTTTAGTTTTCTAAATATTGCTATTTGCTATTACAAAAGGTTTTCTGTTTTTTATTACATCATCATAAATATATTATAAAAAGATCTATACATTTTAAAATAGAAGAGACCTAAGAGCACTTTTGTGCTTTCTTACTCCTTCCTCATGAAAAAAAACCCAGTTCTAGCAGTTTTGCCAACCTCGCCTCTTCACAGAACATCACCACTTTTACTCTTTCCAGCATTTTGATTCAAATTTGTTTTTTTCACAATTGTTTGTCATTAAATTCAATACTTCACATGGTTCTGAAAGCACACAATAAATAGCAGATGATAATAATTACTGCCTATTGTACTGTTTCCCCACCTAAATTCAGTCTGTCAACAAAAGAGATGGGTTTCAAGGTCACTGGTTCAGCTGGGGATCTTAGTGACACCAAATTGTGGTGTTAATGGGGTTACAAAGACTGTCAGTTCTTTTCTAACCAGTCTACAATTGTTTCTCTTCTCCTTACTAATGTATCACATTCTGCCAAGATATGATAAGGTGTCCATCATGACAAAATCTACAGGCTCCATATTCTCTTTGACGTGTTCCTTGTACTATTTGTACTCTAGTGTAATATTTATTAAAAAAGTGCCGATTAAAATTAATAATTGACCTACTACAGAGACATAACAAGTTATGCGAAATACAAATTCTATTTAAACTTTTTGTACTGTTTTTTTTTTAAAGAAATGTTTGTTTTGAACTTATACTATGTTCTAAGAAGGCGTGTTATGAGTAGGGTTGTAAAACAGAATATTATTGTGTTTTTAGTAAAAAAAATGCTACATTTTAAATTCTGATCAGGACAACACATAAGGTTGTAAATAATATAGCAATAGCGTGATAGTAAAGTACACATAATGAGAGTATTATTTGAAACAGTAAACAATAGCTGCAAGTATTAAATTTTATTGTAAACAATTGCAATTTTTATATTCATAACTTAACTTCTTGTTTCAAACAAATATTTTGGAATACAACGATTACATATGCTTATAGCAATCGTCTTACCTCATTCAAATCCTTTATGTTAAAAAAAAATATTTATACAGTTACTCAGTATTAACACATTTAATATTTAGCTTACAACTACCAAGCATGGTTACACACCTGCCCCCGGTTCATTTTGGTCGTAGCCAGTCTGCGTATTAAAAGGCACCCCCTCTTGCACCATGATAGGCTGAGTGTTGTGGTGGAAAGTATGTTCCCCGGAGAGAGGGGGCAAGAAGTTAGGCTGCCCCTCCATGATGATGGCACCGAAATTTTCACTGGCAAATCTCTTCGTCCTATCGTTACCCTCACACATCTCCTTAACCGTAGCCAGATATTTCTAAAAAAAATGTTTTGTTCTAAGTAATCGATTTTAATGTAAATTAAATCATACTATATATTAACTAGTGAAAAATTAAAATTCATGGATATGTGTTAACCTTCTATGGAAACATTACTGTGTAATAATATCTTATAAAGAATGTATTCATACTTGTATTGGCCTAGGCTGGTGAAGGGAATGGTTTTAAACCAGACTTGAAAAAGTAGAAAGAAACGCATAGTACGCAAGAGGTAGGATCAATAAGAAACATGAATGCAATAACCATTTAAGGTACTGAAATTGATTTTGGGGTTGGAAAATATTTGTCAATATTGAATTTATAGCCCTTTAAGACAACTTCTCTAAATACAAAAAAGAAAAAAAACTTTTATTACTTCAAGTAAAATTACAGGCATTTTTTTATCAGGTCCAACTAAAAACATCAGAAGATGAATGTTTAATTCTTTATAGTGTGTAATTGAATTATCTTTACAGGTAGTGACATTTAATTTGTTTATAAAAAATGTAATTTCATTTAAAAAATATGCAATTGAAAAAATAATGTTTATTAGACATAAATGAATAAAATCATACCAATCCCTAAAGCTATTTCTCATGTATACACAAACATTTCACATCTTTATCTTCAGCCCTTTATTTTTGGGTGTAATTACAAAACTGCCTGCTTTAAATTCAATAGTTAGTTTGTAAAATTAGTTAGTAATAGTAATTAATTAGTAAATTGATTTTGCGTGAAGTGATAACAAAACATTTTATACTATTATTTTGTATTCAGGCAAGTTATATTTGCTCTTTGAATTTAACATAAAAACACATTTTCCAAACCCAAAATCAATTGCACCACCTTAAAGAGAAAAGAAAAGTAAAACATTTCCTAAAAAAGGTTAAAAATATAAGACAATTACATGACCAAAGGTCTTTGAGGCTGTATACAGCCCAACCCATTAAGTAATACTTTGACAATTATGTATATTTACTGGAATCATAATGAAATTTACTACTCTAACAAGCAAAGAATAGAAGTTTTAACAGGACTAATGTTAGTTGAATACTTTCAATAATAATAAAATAATAACAAAATAATGAGATGAATAGTATATTACACATTTTTAACTATATATTTTTTGAGATAGTACTTTTTAATATGGAATAAGGAATGGGTACAAATTCTTTTTTATTTTATTTTATTTTATTTATTTTTTTAAGAGTAACACTGGGAGATCTTGAGAGTATGAAATAACTTTTTTGGCAGGAAGAAACACAGTGGATTATGGGAATTCGGCGGTTCTCTTCCGGAAATAATCTACGAACTTAGAAACTATATTTGGAATTATGTGAGTCAAAGAATAACATTTTGTACAACACATCACATTTTTAGCTTTTTAAATCAACATATTTTGTTTAAACGTCAAGTATGCTCAACATTTTTGTTTCACATCAGTGCGTAAAATAATGCGTAATCATACGTCGTCGGAAGAGTGAAGTATATTCACAACATGCAGATTATAGTTGTTTATTATTTCTATTATTGACTACAGTAGATTTCACATCAGTACATTTATAATAAAAACCAGGAATAATGTTATAACAAAGCAACCAATATAATCCGTTGAACAAAACAAAACGACTGCAAACTCTAATAATTTGCCTACAGTTATATTTGTTCTAGCTTTGGTTTCACTTTGATAATGCCAGTGAGAATTATAAATGCTAATTTACCTTAAAATATTTAATATTAATTTATTATGTTGAAAATACCTAGTATATTATAAATACATAGTACAAAGTATTAAACTATTTAACCCTTAAAATACTAAATTTTAAAGTGAGATCACCACATAATGGTGTAACACTTTACATACTACTGTGTCCACATGTAAAAAAAATATTAACTAACACCATTCGGAACTAATGTTTCCCTATATAAAACAACCCAAATCACAGTGTTAGGCCAAGTTTAAAGATAAATTCACAGTATTTTTAAATAACAAAAGCATTTTAATTGTAAACACTCAAATTCCTTTTTCTACTTTTATACTCAAATTATTGTTATACTGCTATATCCTTTTTCTACTTTTCCATCAACGTTTTGCTGTCTTGCTAAAACCAGCTGTTGTATTATCACTATTCTAAAGTGAAGCTTACCTCGTGCATGGCATGTCTTGCTGGATCATGACGAGCAGGATACTTGAATGCACAGCAATGGAAGGAATAGGTGAGTTCCGCTTTCTGCAAGCTCTGTTTCAAAAACAGAATGTTGGGTTACTATTGTAGGATCTGTAAACATTCTTCAAAACCTTTTTATTTGAAATCAATTGCAGCTAACTATAAACGATTGTCTGCTCAAACTGAAGCATTTAAAAATATCTAGTTCCTATAGCACAATAATTTATTGTTGTATTTATTTCACAATAATAAATTTGAATGAAAGATATTTTTTGCTCAGTAAATGAAATTATATTGATGATATTGACTAAAAATCTCTACCTTTAGGCTACCCTTATCTTTTTTAACCCAAAATGAAATACATTTCGGAATTATACCACTTCACACTGTTGATATAAACTCTCCTTCAACTTATGGGTTATTTGGGTTAAATGATAGGTATTTTTGTTAACACTGTAAAAAAGACTACTTTTTACAAAAATTGTCCAGAAAGATGAACATGTTTTATATCTTCCAACTTTATCGTCAGTACATACATGTTTTGAAGTTCATTAAATTAGAGATGATAACATATTTTAGCATTTTAGATTATTTTTAAGCACCATAGAAACTCAGTAGGTTACAGTTCTACAAACTAATAGATCATTCAATAATATCGGGTACATTTAAATGAGAATTTTGCCCTATTATGAGTATACAAAGATCTACATTGATATAATAAGATAAATATACGAGTACCGTACATACATCTATAGAATCCATTTGCAGAAGGTGTTAGGGTCGTCATACACAGTATAAGCACGAGAAGTGGAAGTGTAAGGATCACAAAATATAAATTTGCCTACTCAAAACATTACAAATTGTTATGTTTTTTTTTATATAGAAATTTCATCATTTTATAAATTTTTCTGCAATACATATTATTAGTAGTTTTTTATAAAGTAGGTTATAATTTCCATAGATTCACGAAAGAGAAACGTATGTAGCTCATTAATACATAAATTGCATAAGAATTTTCAAGAAGCTTCTAAAAAAAATCTTTTCTACAAAGTAATATACTTACTTTTAGGTCATGAATGGAGGGGATGATCTTGAGGGTGTAAGTATCCGTTAGCCTCAACATTTCTAGCCCTTCCAGTCCCACAGTTGGCAGATAAGTGATGGATGTCTCAGAGAGGTCTCTGCAGAACAGTTAATAGGGAGTGTTTCAGTAATGTTGTGAAATATTTATGATATACAAATGTATCAGGGTCAATTAATCATAGGACATATTGTTGAAATTAAAATAAGACAATAGTCTATAAAATGTTGAAAAAAGTACATCCTTTATCATTAACGGTCCCCCAAAGCTTAAAAAAATAAGTAATAAGTTTTATCACGATTTTGAATAATATACTAATCTAATAAATACACTCATTGTGTAGCGATGGTCGGAAAGGTGTATTCAGCGTGTATGTTGAGTTTAGCCCCACTTCAGCCTTTGGTTACTTCAGCGTCTGAAATCTCTATCTATTCATGATTTACCAGACTCCAGAAGTCAATTTTATTACATCGTCAGATTTCAGAAGCTGGACTAAGGGGAAGGTTAAATTTGAGCTAAACTCAGCATTCACACTCATTGTGTTACAACAAAATCAACATTACTTGTTAAAGAACCTAACGACACATTCCGTAATCAATCTTTAAAAACACGATGATTTTCAAAATAATCAGCGACGCTAATAAATTTCACATATGCAGTATATTATTTTATTACAATATAAACCCTTTTGATCAAAACGTCTGAACTATATCTATACAAAAATAACTAAACAAAGCCGTCAAAATATATACACAAAGTCAAAGTGTTTGTATACACGGACGTATACAAACTACTTGATTGAAAATATACATTTCAGACGCTCCACTAAGGAGGTGAACTGGAGCTAAACTCAACATCCACATAGTATTAACTCTTCCCACCATAACTACGTAATGTGTAGAAAATTGGATCGGTTCACCGTGCTTAGTGATCGTGTCAGAAACATGGTAGTGCACTCAATTGAGCACCTAACGAGACAATGAGAATATCTCTTCACCTAGATAACAGTATACTGTGTAGTATGGGTGTCTCTAATGTTGAAATGATGCAGAGTTCGTTTCGAGCTTCTACGTCGCTGACTTTTTTCGATCTCTTCGAGACAAACATGACTCCAGATTCCAGGAGTCAAGTCTGTGAAAGCGTCAGCTTCCAGACGCTGCACTAAGAGGAAGGTGAGCTGGAGCTAAACTCAACAATCACATTGAATAAACCCTTCCCCTAATATCTAAGTTATGGTAAAAGTGTTTTTTTTTTTTTTTTCCAAAACTGAGTTGGTATAGATTTTTGTCCGTTTTTTCAGTTGCTCTGCATGGATTACGATCTTTGGAGTGAAATTTGTTTGTATGTCGTTTACTTTTATTATTGTTGTTATATTGTATAAGAGTTAGGCTATTATTTATTAGCTTTTGAGGAATGTAACATGTAATTAGTGTTATACATTTAGGTCAGTCTGGTGTCTTTCTTAACTTAACGAACAAAATAACCTTATCTTATATTCAGGAGATATTGCATTTTTGTTGTTTCTTGTTAAATAACATGCTACCTAAGTCAGTTCTGTTTTAATGTATGAGAACAGATTTTTATTTTGAATTTATTGCTATCTGTAATAATTATTTAAATTAGAAATTCTTGTCAACTCGGCAGACGGTCTTTTCGACCATTGCTGTAAAGTTTGAGTGTGTCGTGGTTACTTTCGTGGAACCGCTTAATATAGATGATTGGGATTATTGTAATAAACGCACTGTTTCATCAATTCATGATGGATATTAATAAAAAGACCGGAATCTAAGGAAGGCTTTGATCCAGGAAAGACTTCAATGATGCATTGACAGAAATGGAATCAATATTCAGCAAACTGCGAAGTTGTTGTGCCATTAGCATGACAAGCGTCGGATGTAACGTTTGCTAACAGAAGTCTCCAGTTTCTGTGGTATGATAATGGAGTTGCTTATCACTTGTGTTCGACTAGGACGAGAGAAGTGCTAAGCGGGCACATCGCTTCTTCACACCTTTGACAGCAAACAGAGTCAGTCCTAGGACAGATGCTGGGTGTTAAATGGCCAAGAATCTAGTCCTAATTACATACCGGGAAAAGACGTGGAAAATATTTTGTTAATAGAGTTTTAAATATGATTACGAAAATTAAATAAACAAGTAAAAAGGCCTGAATTGGAAAATGATCAATAATGATCATGAGTATTTTTATGATTATGATTATTAAATCATGATTAAAAATTAAAATATGACTAACTTTTATGTGGTCCATATTTTTAAAGTAAAGATTTAGAGGACGACGCTGCTGATACACATCCTGAATGGAGGAGAAGGAAGGGAGCGGAAATGTATTCACACATGTATAAACATTGAACATTATCTCTCTGTCAGGGCTAAGACAAGTTTGTACGAGTATGTTTACCATTACCAAAGCCGAGTGTGTCTTTCAAGTCTGTGGCGAATTCATGAAAATATAATATATAATGTGATAAACAGTAAAATTAATTTACACTATTATAAGGGTATCGTAAACGGAAGCCAAACCATATACAATTTTAATTACAACCACGTTAAAACGACAAGAAAAGGAACTACACTTGTAAAGACTATTAATAGATGCACGCACAAATGCGCCTTGAATTGTTTAATTCACAGATTCACAGATAAAAAATAAACTTACAGGTCTCTAAGGCTAGTTAGTCCTCTGAAGGCGTCTGGAGAGAGGTCGGTCAGTTCCCGGTTGCCTCTGAAACTCCTTTAAAGATGAAAAATACCTTCAGTAACATGTACCAATATTTGAAATATATTACTAATGTTCAAAAAACAAACCTACGTAACAGTAAAAGGTTGGGCATTTGGTATGATATTAACACAGCTTCATACTTCACTACAAGCTGTTGCAGTGTCGTTAAAGATGAAGTAGTTTTGGCATTCCTTAGGATTAAACTATACGAAATACCGGGTGTCTTAAAAGTCCCACTCCTCCCCATACTATTAACTTTCTTATGAATAAAGATGGAGTGATTTACTTTGGGATATGTTTATATGACCAACTGAGGAAATTTTTGATGTATAAAAACTTTTGACCTCTCTCCAAATGGGGTATTTTTGGAGTAAGTCACTTTAAATAAGAACCTCTAACAAGTGACAACTCATTTTAAAGGTATTATAAAAAAGATGGATGGCACAAAACTAGAGGTCTCTAATGTTATCCAATCAAATTTGGTGGCCAATTAAAGTTTGAACTGTTTTACAAACCCCCACAAGATTCAACAAACGAAGTCCTGGGAATACCAATGGCTGATTTTGTCATGTTATCTCTTATTGGTTACCAAGAGACACAGTAACTGGAATAAATGTATCTTGCATACTAATTTTCAAATTTTCATAAATAATAATCTCCTCAGTTTGTCATATATAAACATCCCCCAAAGTAAATCACTCCATCTCTATTCATAAGAAAGTTAAATAGGCGGGAGGAACTTTTAAGACACACGGTGTACTTAAACAACAATTTACGACATACCATTATTACTGAATTCAATATAAAACAAACAGGATTTTTCTTTACATCGTTAAGCCTTAAAATAAAATAACATTAAAATACAGCCTTTTAAATATAAGAATATTTTGTAATTTATTTATTTATTTATTTTATTTTCAATTTTACATGACAGCTACAGGACATGATATAGCACAAACAAAGTACAAAACCTTCAATTATTCCCAAAACAGCTATCTTAACTAAAATTAATGTACTCTTAATATGAACTTTAACATAACAAACTAAACTAAACTAAACTGCTGGCAGTTACACAAATTGATATTAAAATTTCTTTACACAACACAAATAAATGAACTCTATAAAATTTAAAAAAATAACAACTTGCTTCATTGTACACATACACTTCTACAATGAACAATAAATTAAATCAAAATAAAAGGTTGCTGCATATCTTTAAAATATTTTCCAAATTATCATTAAAAATATCTATGTTTGATTGGTTTAAATTAAGAAACCGTAGAGTCTTGTACAAAGGAAAGTTATAATGAGAAACTATTCTACATGTAGGTAAAGCAAATAAATTAAATTCTCTAAATATATGATAAAAAAAAAACTACATGTCAGACGATGGTAGGGGAACATTTTGAACACTTACTTTGATCACAGGTACTTAAAAATTGGTGTTTACTTGTAATACTTAATAATTTATATTGTTCAATTGTTTTAAAATTCAAATAGCTATAACTACTGAATGAATCCACCTTTTTAAGTCCGGTTTGCGGCATTGTACTCTGCTAAGTAAGACCTTCAATTTGATACCAAACTTGACCTATGCTGCTATTTAAGAATTTTGTCTGACTCCTTGTAGACCGTCCCCAAAGGGATTATCTGGTCGGTAATTGGGCAGATATGTGCGTTACTATCACCAGTAAGCACGTGTGAACTTTGGTATTTTTTTTAAATTGTGGTTTAAAAAATTGAAAAAGAGGTTCCAGACTTAATTGACACCCTGTATAGTTATTCTTCTAGAATATTTAACACGGCTTAAAAAAGTTCAAAATAATTTAAATTAAAAACTCAAACCTTGAATTTGTATTAATTGAATATTTGAGTCATACTGCACATATTTTTAAATAGTTTAGTAAGTCTAACATTGTTGTTAAGAGCTTTATAATTATGTCTCTACCTTTGCGCGATTATAAAATATTGAATTAATATTGGTGGATCAAACTATATAAATACATAATAACGGGTCAAACTTCTATAACAAAATTGAGCTTCTCCATAAAAAACGAGCAGAAATATGTACCTAGAATGTGGCAAATCTCGAATAAAAATTTACGTTTCAAAAAATTAGTAGGTATGAAATAAAATATTGTCCCCTCTGGTGTTAAGCTGAAAATTGTTTTCCCTCAGCTATGACGCTCTGTGGCGACAGATGGAATACTTATGTTAACATTGTATTGTTCCTGAATTTAGTTTTATCAAGTCCGTATCGGGAAACATAAGAATCTTGTACTGGGTCCGTATTAGGACCGATAATATTCATTCCAATGAGATCGGAAGTATTTGTTATTGGTTCAGAATTATCAGTTATTAAGATTAATGGTTAATAGAACTTTCTGCGATGTCGTCACTGTTATGCGTTTTCCAAAGTTAACATGTATAAAAGATGGAGAAGTTTCGTCTGCTGTGGACGATTATTTGATGTAGAAATATCGTAAGAGACAATTCTTTTACGATGTTACACAAATTTTAGAGTGAAGATCAAACGATTATTAATGATTAAATAATTGGTAATGATGTCTTTACAAAATTTAATTAGAATAACTTATACAATAAGGTATGCAGTGGTTACTAACAGCATTGTTTTCGTATCTGCAGTAACTAATTACATTTTAACGTCTCTCTAGTTATAATTACAAAATATTAGATTGGTAACTGTACTATAGTCTGGTAAATCTTGTAAAAGCGTTGTGAATTTATTGGGATAAAATAGCTTTATTTTTGATGGCCAAAAATCTCTTATCTTAGCACGTTTAGTAATATCTCTCCAAGACTGATAGGCTTTTGATTATCTGTTTTCAGGATATTTCTTAATTAAGTTTCTGCAGCTATTTTGTCAACAGAAGACAAAGAGGTAGGAAGGTAAAGATGCTAAGTTATATTTCATCCGAGTTCATAGGAGTATATGGCGTACCTCAGTGTTCACATCTTGGACTTATTATTTTTATTAATGTGTTTATTAACGACATTGTAAATGCAAAGTGTATAGATATTTAAAATTCTACGATTAAATCACGTTGTATTGCCTAGTTTCAAAATTTGATGACTGTTTTGCATAACAAAACAGTCCAGATTCGATTGCAGATTGGCGCGATAACAAGTGGCATACGCAGCATAGACGGCCAAAAATACATTTTATAAGGTGGCCAGTCCGTGTGTAAGCAGATCTTCGGCTAACTTTGGCCGATCACGGTTGAATTCATCTTTACCTACATTGTTATTATACGAGTAGTTATGTGGCTAAGCTTCTAGATATCACTTATAACTTGTTACGAATAGTTTGTGTAATAGAAACAAATAAAACAACTTCGTACGTACTGCCCTCAGAATACGATCGCAGTAGCGAATATGTTACTGGTTGGGCCTAAACAATGTAGTTCTAGAAATGTATAATAATGTTTTATTATTATATATGTAAATTATGCTATACATCGTTTATACAGAACGACCGACATGTAATTGGTTTATGTTGCTTATCCATTAAACATGGTCTTAATTATATATATCTCAGAAGCACTATATAATTATTACAAATTACATAGCTGTTGTCTGTTTAGATGAAATATTTTTATGGATATTTAAATACGTATTCTACAATAAACATTTCAACTTAAACAGCTTCATGATATTATCTGTTTAATCGATATTTTTGCAATTTTGATGAGTTTTAATTAATATTGTTTTGCTTCAATTTTAACAGAAATAAAAAAATCGATTAAAACTTAAAAGCTATAATTAAATGTAGGCAACGAATTGATAATGACAGTGTTTTCCCCAAAACTTTGTTTACTTTATACATCCATTTTTTTAACATTCCACACTCTTTTCACGTTAGAAAAATGCATTAAAAATTTACACATTTAAAGCCATCAATGACTGAAATTAAATATTTGGGCTTGAAATAATATAATTACTTTCAATCTAGGATTAAAAATAAATTTACAGTTCATCCATTTCTAAGATTAAAATAAATTTTCAGTGGTTGTGAATTTTAGTGAGTTATAAGTTGTATAAAGTGTAATGTGTAATGTATAAAGTTGTTACAAAAAAGCTACATAAAGAAGGCGGGGCATATGTAAAATTTAATTTCATTTCTAAGCTTAAAATTACAATTTTATTTCAAATTGCGAAACAGCCAAAGTCATTGAAAGTGTATTCGAATGAAATAAACAAAGTTCTTTGTCGTAATAAAAACTCCACAAAGGTTTTGCAATATCAACCGTACATTATGAATATGTAGAGACAAATGAAAGTAATATTCATAACTGCACTGTAATGTTCGTAATAAAAGCAGCGAAGCGAATACGCACAGGAAATTTATCCTCACATTGAAAACAAATGAACCGTGAATTTCTAGTTTTTTTATTAGATCAAACAATAATATGATTCTGTATGTTTTGAACACAAGCCTCTTTTTCCGGTTTTTATGATACTGAGTATATTAGAAATATCTACTATAACCTTTAACTCATTAATGGATTCTAGATTCATTCGTTCTCAATAAAAACTACACAAGTCACATACAGTACAATAAACTGTAGATTTCGATAACTACATACATTTTTGAGAAAAACGTTTTTGACACTGGCCAGTTGTCAGTGATTGGTTATTGCTTGTAGACCTATTTTGACACTTACTAGAGATAGTGTGCATTGAGCTAATACACAACACGTCGTGATTACTTATTATTACTTATGCGCGTCACAACGCATTGGTATGACGCTTATATTATCGTAGATTGTTTCGTTAGCTTTTCACCTGAGGAAGGGACCAGATTGCAGATCTCGAAACGTTGTGTTATTGGACGACGGATGTCTGAAAATCCTGTTCACAGCTCGTTCAACGTCAAAAATAAAATTTAAACAAAGATGCTGATTTTTATTCCTACTAATTCGTAAATGTCCGTGGTGAAAATAATTGACAAGTGACAAATACCAAGCTGAGAATTGGAAACACAAACAAAGCTGTCACTAAAAACTAACATCATGTAACACACGTTACAAATTCATAACAAGCCTACCGTTACGTAACCCAATTTGCTGAAGCCGACTATGTAATCAGGTTACTTTGCACGCGGTGTTGAGTTTCTCTGCACCCGCAGTGCAAACGTTTTATCTTTAGATTTTGTTTTATATATTTTTTATTTCGTTTTATAAGTTTAGTTGATAGTGAAAATGCCGTGAAGTTATTATTGGACATAATAATTCTCACAGCTCGTGAAAGTCAAACGTGAGAGGATTGGATTCCCAATCGAACAGACCAATAAATAAAACATCTTAGGATCCGAAGTTTTCTTGAACCGTAGCTCAGAAAAAGCGCCTTGTAAATATAACCCAATTACTTAGAACTTCGAGTTCGAAGTATTGGAAATTCAATTAATTCTTTACCTCTACAACACCTGTGATTGTTTTAAAGTTTAGACCACAAGTTCCAATACATTAATGCATTCTCGTTTTTCTCGCTCAAAAAAGTATGATATACAGTTGTTTAAAAAAAATTGTATTATGAAATTTAAACTTTGCAGATACTCGTATTTACATAAAGGCTAGCTGTAGTTGAATATCCTTGAGTTTAAACACAGACAAACGATGTTAAACTCAGACACTTCTACGCACCTAATTTTGGCCTTAGAATGATGGGTTGTTTTATTTTCAAGATACGAATCCAAAATTGTTTCGGTTATACCTGTTAAGTGTATAGATGCATATTAACTCTAATATTTAACGATCCAACTCCCATGATTCAACAATTACCAATAATGTCGTGAAAGTGTTTCAAGTTTAGTATTGTTCTGGTAGAACTAATTTTAATATGGGCAACAGTAGAGCAAAAATTAAAAGCTTCTAAAGGTTCATAATACTTGTTATGTTAAAATCTTTAAATAGTAAAATTTTTATTTAAACGAAAGAATTCACAACATTTTAAAATTAATTCTCTCTTCCACCCCCACACTACTCACTGATAATCCTACTGCTATTTTTAAAACAGTGGTTGAAAGATATGCTTTGAGAAGTGCCCATAATTATATAAAATGTATATATATATATATATATATATATATATATATATATATATATATATATATATATATATATATATATATACATGTAACGTTTTTAAATGGCCCAACACATTATGTTTGTCAGGTGTAGATAGAAGCCTATCTGTACACATTTTACTTTTCCGGACTTTGGTATTGCTATGATGTCAATCGCAGTAGTTCAGAAACTCGTCAATAATACCATAAACAGTAAATTCTTTATCAATTTCACTCATAAATTTATTTTTACTGCTGCAAGCTAGAAAATTGTTTTTATTGTTTTTATTCATAAAAATAAAAAATTAAATTATTTTTATCAGAAATGTATGAGAAGCAATTCTAAACCAAACAGCTTGAGATTTTTGACACTGTAAACTACTGTAATTCGGCTGTAAACTATTATTGCAAGCGAGTTCTCACAAGCTGGGTTTTCAAGGCTCTCTAAGTTTACAGGTGTACCACAACAAGAACGTGGATGGACAAATACTCACAGTTTTCCTATTTCTGATCCGTTGAAGGCCCATTCCTCAACCCGCGAAATCTTGTTGTAAGCAAGCAAGCTGGAACGAAAATAACATCAGACAACAGTTGTCTTGTTACTGTTCTTTGTCTAAACATCATAGCACTGATGTGAGTAGGCCTACAGAGTCTGTGACGGGTAGCTTATTATTAGGTTATTTAATTTTATTATTTAAATTACATTTAAATATTATTATTTTTTTATTAATATTAAATTTATTATTATATTTATTTATTTGTTAATATTGTTAACAATGGCCTTATTTTAATTAATTAGTCATTTCCAATAGTCATACTGTACATAAAATGTAAAATAATGAAGAAATTTGGTTAGCAGACACAGTCTAGTTACGGAACCTTCCCTAGATCACCGGAAACAGATGTTCCTAATTACCGATACCTATAACTCAGCGCCAAATACAAATATTTCATATGACATAGATTCAATGAGTAACTGATAGTGACTTAATGTCGTTGAAATGTGTTTCACTGTAATCATTCAATTGGTTTTAAAGTAATTATAATTAAATTATTTTGAAAAAAAATAGTTTAATAAGATAGACTTTTTGAAAATACCAGTTTAAAAATAATTGGTGCATCCGCGTATGTTATAAAATACTAATAAATAATCATGGAAATAAGTGTAAACTACGCTAAAAATAGAGAAGTAAGATGAATACTAAATAATTATAGTAAAAAAATAAGTAGTATAAGAAAAACATTCACAAATATTCTCAACTGATAAATATTTACACGGACCAAAATAAACATTGACAATACTTAAAATCACAAAATATTCATTCTTTTAACTATTAAAAATAATATAATCCGTTCCAGAACAATTAAGACAGCCTGTATTAGAGTATCGACTGTTTGCTAAGCATTATTGCCCCCGTAGTTCTAAAAGACTTATCACTAAAAAACTGGACTAGTATAATATAAGTAAAATATACAATTTAATACTTACAATTGCTCAGTTCTAACTCGGACTGAATTCTTCTTGAGACATTTTATTTTGTTGCTTTCGAAATCTCTGAAAAATGAATAGTAAAAATAAGACCTGACTATACCTGGATTGACAACAAACTATGAAATAAACTGCTGTGTTGAAGGTTTTGTCATTTTCATATAGTCGTTTTTTTCCGTAACACTGTATCGATATCGCTTTTCATATTTCTTAGAGAAAGGAATTTATATGTGTAAATTAAAAATTAAGTACCTGTTGAAAGTCAAGAATATAATTTTTGGGCTGCGTAGTAAATAAATTATAAAAGACTGTATGATTGATACCTTTAACCTATTATTTTACTTGATAAATAATAGCATTTTAATGTTTAATATATATTTTTTTCATTAGACGTGCCTTATTTTACATCATCAGAATGGTGGTCATTTCAATCTTCAAATTTCATGGACTTATATAAAAACGAATTCGTCAATAGGCGTAAATTATTGAGATATGCATTAAAAATAAACCTGTACATCATGTGCAATTATTTGACGAAAACAACTAAAAAAACATTATTAATTATTTACAAATAAATGGTATGTCAGTTAGTACGTATCGAGTTTACAACTAAATTTAAAAAGTACATTTACAATTTTTTATTACCACCACAACGAGTAAGCAAATTCGTTTTTTACCTTTTTTGAGAAGCTAAATTTTAATGATTTTTTTCTTAAGTTAGTTGCCAAGAAATTGCATAACAAATATAATAATCTGGTGCGATGTTTTATTTATTAAAAATGTACTCTCTTTATATAGTTTTAAGTAGAATGTAATAAATCACATAGCTGAGCTGAATTGGCTTAAAATTGAATTGAGCTTAAAATGTAAGTCGTTACGACATTTTAAATAAAAAAGCAAACTTATTGTAAACAGCTAGATTGGATGTACAACAACATGGATTTCCTTGTTTATTTAAGCTCATACGTATCACGAGGATTTTGTCCTTACAGTACGTTCTATAAAACTTAACTCATTTTTTGAACCTCAATTATTAAACAATTTTATACAGATTTCAAATTAAATAATATAATATTTTTTTCTTTTTACAGATAGGAAACTCTTAAAGTGTTTTGGCTTACACCATATGCATGATGAAGTTGTTCCCCAAAGCCTTAAAAGCCGGGATGTTCTCCAGTCCGGTGTGGATTACTCTCCTGTAACCAAGTCATACGCAAGTTATTGCTGTCTATTCATTAACTCTAAATGTATACTGGAGTAACCAATTCATACGCAAGTTATTGCTGTCTATTTATTAAACTTAAATGTATACTGGATTAAACAAGTCATATGCAAGTTATGACTGTCTGTTTATTAAACTTAAAATGCACATTCTTACTTTAATCTTAGCGAATTACAAAGCAAATGCATTTTAAAGTCAACGTTTATTCCCTTTTTGGTAACCATTTGTTCAAAAAATAAAATAAAAGAGAGTAAATATTTTTGAGATTTTACCATCTCAAAATAAAATAGAACATATCAGTTTCATATAATATCAGCTCAAACTTAAATGATTATTTCTCAAAAATTAAACCACGCACGGCAAGGTGAGGTAAGTGAAAAATGGTGCGATACAAAATTAATAGATACTATGAAAGAAAACATAACTAGAAGTAATAACTAATAATATTTGTTTATACTCCATAAAATATAAAATAAAATAAATAAATCCGAAAAGCTTAATGAGTCAAAATTTAAGTTAATCGCTCAAAACTAAAAACAACAGTTTCAAATTACTTTTGTACCTTCTTAACTGATCGAAATTACAAACGACAATTAATGTCGTTCATAAAAATCTACTAACTGAAATGCCTTACTCCGATTATTCTAATGTAATCGGTAAATAGCCTAAATCGGTTGTAATTTTAAGGTTTATATAACATATAGCATGACGAGTATAAATAATCATATAGAAGAAAATAAATAATTTATTAGTTTTAATTTAATTAATAGACTTGTCTTTATAATTTAATGTAACAAGTAATTTAGATGTATTATTAATCTATTTGTATAAGATTGAAAGGATTTATTAATTATACATATTGAAACTAAAGGTAAACGAAATAGTGCTGACATCTAATATTCTATAACGACCATGAATATTATCTTACTCTCTTATTATGATGGGTAATGATAAAAACACTACAATGGAAAACACATTTCAACTAAGAGCAGGTTCTATAAATGTATTATAATCTGAGCTGTATAGTCTAATTCAAATTTATACACACGTGTGTTTACTTAGTAAAATAGACTTATTAATTTAATACTTTTTTGTCTAAACAACATTCATAAAATATATATTTTAAAATACCACAAATAAAAGTAAAGTTTATTATTCTATGCTTTAAATTCTGGTCTCAAAGATATGTTAATGTAACGTCATGGAAGTACCTATGAATGATTATACTCCGTGTACGAAATTAGCAATAGTTCACAAACGTAATCCATCCGACGCACAGGAAATATCCAATTTCTCGATGTTGATGAAGCCATAAAGCTCTCTGACGGTCTACAGAGATTGTTCACGCTTATGAGTAATGACAGTGATCGGCTCCCTGATTACAACCAGCGTCCGATTACTCGGATCGCTCTATTGAACCAACACACCACCCAATAGCCAGAGACGTATCTAGGAAGGGTTGTACACAATGTACGAAATTATCAAATATATCACCAATTTTATATCATCTAACGCACAGGAAATATCCAATTTCTCGATGTTGATGAAGCTATAAAGCTCTTTGACGGTCTACAGAGATTGTTTCACGCTTATGAGTAATGACAGTGATCGGCTTCTTGATTACAACCAGCTTCCGATTACTCGGATCGCTCTATTGAAACAACACATCATCCAATAGCCGGAGAAGTAGGCTTATCTAGGAATGGTTGTACACAGTGTACGAAATTTGCAAAAATATCACAAATTTTATTTGTGAATTTGTAAATTCTTTATTGAACATATTCTTAGAGAACAGTACAATTTAAAAATTTATTTATCGTGTAAAATGGATGGTCTTGAAGCCAGAGTTTTAGTTTGTGTCCAAACTGCAGCCGGTCTCTCCTCTTCAGTTCTAGTGGGAGGGCGTTCCACAGCTTTGCTCCGACATACGTTGGCTTCTTCCCCGTGGGCGCTAGGCGGTGAGCTGGAAGATGGTAGTTTGCAGCATGCCGAGTGTTGTAGTCATGTTGCTGTGCTCCAGTCATCACTTCATCGGGTGATTTCAGGTGTACGTAGGTCACAGCTTCTAGGATGTATAGGTTGACCACAGTGAGAATCTTCAGTTCTTGAAAGGCTTGCCTGCATGATTCTCTTGTGAGTAGGCTTGCAAGGATCCGAATTGCTCTCTTTTGGTGTATTAGGACCCGTTGCAGGTTGCCTAGTGTGGTACCTCCCCAGACTGCAATACCGTATCGAAGATGTGATTCGTAGAGAGCATAGTATGCAGTTTTAGCTGTTCTTAGGTCGCTGATATGTTTCATCCTGCGGATCACGTACAGTCCTGCGCTAAGCCTTTTACAGAGGTTGTCAATGTGGTGTGTCCACGTCAGAGAGTCATCTATTGTCACTCCAAGATACTTTGAAGTGCTGATTTCTTCCAGTTCAGGCAGTCCTCCTACAGTGTCTTTGTGTCTTCCAAAGAATAGCTGTTTTGTTTTTGTCTCGTTTACAACAAGGTCATTGCCATGGCAGTATTGCACTGCCATATTAACCGCCGTGTAAGCAGCTATCTCTAGCTCTTCTTGATTTGTTTTCCCGAGCAGAAGCACAATATCATCAGCATACATCAGTGTACTGCTGAAATCCTCCATGTACTGAGGAAAATCGTTTGTGTAGAGGATAAAGAGGACTGGTCCAAGAACAGAACCTTGCGGCACTCCTCGAGTGATGGCTTGTAGTCCTGAGCATATTTGGCGTGTAACTCCTTTGGCTGTGTATTTCACTTCTGTCATCTGGCTTCGTCCTGTGAGATAGCTTCGGAACCATTCCAGGGATTGTCCTTGTATTCCAAGCGTAGCTAGTTTTGATAGCAGGTGGTCGTGCCTAAGGCAGTCGAAGGCTTTGCTGTAGTCAAGGAATATGGCTGTGGAAGTGTTTCCATCTTCGAGTTGATCAGCTAAAAACTCTACAAGACTTATCAAAGCAGTTGTAGTTGATCTACCTGGTAAGAAACCGTGTTGATGTGGAGTCAAAAGTTGATTCATTGATAAATGTTCTTAAATCCTATTAAGAACAAGCTTTTCAATTACTTTAGAGAAGGTTGGTATCAATGATATAGGGCGGTAGTTTGAAGGTTGTGTGGTGGGTCCTTGTTTGTATTTGGAGTAGACTTTAGCTATTTTTAATGCAGATGGGAATATTCCTTGGCTAAATGAACTATTGATAATTTCTGTTAAGGGATCGACAAGCTCCTCTTTGCAGATTTTCAGGAGTCTTGTAGAGACATTGTCGTAACCGGTAGAGGTTTTTACCTTCAATGATTGAATGAGTTTAGTCATTTCCTCTCTGTTTGTTGGTTGAAGTATCAAAGTTGGGACATTGAAATTTTCTGCTGGTGTTATTTTCTGTAAATTAGTGTGTCCATTCATTTGAATGGTTTCGTGGGCTATATTGGTAAAGAACGTGTTAAGGTGATCGGCAATCAGTTTTGGTTCCTGTACATGTTTTCCGTGGATATCCAGTGCTAAAGGTAGGGACTTCTCATCTTTTGATTTCCTTTCAGAATTTATAATTTGCCAAAGAGTTTTTGATTTGTTATCTGACCTTGACACTGTTTCTGCATGGTCTTGTTTCCTAAGGAGTTTCAGCCTCAAGTCATAGTCTTTTTTGAGCCGTGACATTATCAATTTGTCATTTTCACTTCCTGATATATTGTACCTTTCTTGTGCTTCGAGAAACTGTCTTTTCATGTGTATTGCAATTTGGTAAGTCAATGTGTATTTGGGTTTTTTTTAATTTTATACCTGATTAATGGACATGTAGAGTCTATTGAGTTTAGGAGTATTTTTTGAAAATTGTTGTATTTTTCTTCTATGTCCTTTGCATGGTAGACTGTTGGCCAGTCTTGCTGGCTAAGATAATATTTCAGGTGAAGTAGATTCCGTTCACACATATTTCTTTGTTCGATAGTGGGCGGTGGAGGTGATTTTCTATTACAGTTGATTGTGCAGAGTTGACCTGTGTGGTCTGATATCCCAGTGTTGACTATTTCTACATTGAGGTCCTTGAGCGTAATATTAGTACAGACACAATCAATTGACGTTGCTGAAGTTGGCGTTATTCTTGTTGGTGGCAAGTCTAGTCTCTGGATATCATGTCCGCTCAACATATCTCTCATCAGAGTGTATTCATGATTTTTTGTTATACTGTCAATGTTAACATCCCCCATGATGATTATTGGATTGTTTGTTGGAATACTTTCTAAGACATCTGAGACTATCTCCAGACTAGCTTCAATGTTTCCCTGATTCCTGTAAATTCCAACAAGAAAAATGCAGCATTTTCCAAGTTTCACTCTAACTGCTGCTACTTCACAGACCAGTTCCTCACAGAGATCATGCGTGTTGTGTATTTCAACATCATCTTATATATATATATCTTTATATCATATAACGCACAGGAAATATCCAATTTCTCGATGTTGATGAAGCTATAAAGCTCTTTGGCGGTCTACAGAGATTGTTCACGCTTGTGAGTAACGACAATGATCTGTTCCTTGACTACAACCAGCGATTGATTTTTGGGATCTCTTTATTGCATCAACGCATCATCCAATAGCCAGATACTTATCTGGGAGTATTTGTACACAATTTTTTAAATTAGCAATAGTACACAAACGTGAACCATCCAACGCACAGGTAATATCCAATTTCTCGATGTTGATGAAGCTATAAAGCTCTCTGAGGGTTGCAGAAACTGTTCACGCTTATGAGTAATGACAGTTATCGGCTCCCTGATTACAATCAGCGTCCGATTACTCGAATCGCTCTATTGAATCAACAATCCATCCAATATTGTAGGGGCGTATCTAGGAATACAGGGGCCCTGGGGCTAACATAATATTATCCACCTTGTTTAACACATCTAATATTTTAGTGGAATCTTTCCTTCCACATTTTTCAGTTTTAGGACCCACTTGTCTCGAGTTCTTGGACTATACCTTTCCTTCCTCCGAATGTTACCACGCATATTAATATTACTAATATACAGCTGATAAAGTACAGCACATATAACATTATAGATGATACTCACAATACTTTAAGGTGATTGGCCGGAGAGAACAAATGGTTGGGCAACACCCTCATGTTGGGCACTTGTGATATTGTTCTGTAAAACCACGTTAATGTTATTATATGTCATAGAGAGACTAAAAATTTAATAATTTCCTTTGTTTAAAATTTATTTGCCCACACTGTCCAATCCTTACATTAAAACTGAGACTCGATACGGAACTCTTGAAACATTTCGTTCTTCAAAATAGATTTTTGTATTCTGAAAATTTTTTTAGGTCATCCAAATCAGAATACTATATATATTACACTAAATTAATATAAGTTAAACTGTTCTATTAGTTATATCCTGCAACGTTAATAAGGTCAAGCTTTATAAAAATTAATTAATAAAGTAAATTACAAATTTGTGTTTGAGCTTAATGATAAATAATATGTCTTGTAGTTTCAAAATCAGGTAGTTTCGTTTTATACATTTTTCACGAAACGAAAAACACGTAAAATTGATTGTTTGTTGTAAAATAAAATATGTTTTTCTATAAGCTTATATAGAAGAGACATATAAGATTACGGCCTCAACTCTGTGTATAAAATTTTTAGAGAAAATTCATTTTTTATTTTCAATATATCTGGTTTTGTAACATATTCTTGTGATCTTTCTGGTTTTGTGGTACATCCTTGATATCTATCGGTTTTTTCATCAAACTCGAATTGATCTCAATTTCAAATTTATTGTGCTTTTTTGTGTATGAAAAGAAGTGTTTTGCAAAGTCTATGTGAGGCAAAACAGTAGTAATAATAAGGTAGTTAGATTTTATTAGGAACTAATAGGGAAAAAATATATTCACAAAGTAAATTGTGTATTTATTGTTCAATGAATTCAAACTAATGATTACATTGTTTCAAATTACGAAATAATTTGTATGTAAAATACGTCAAACAATAAAGATTTTTTTTATCTATATAACATGTTTTTGGAGAACAAACAGAGAGACTTCTTCCCGATGGTAGTTTTTCTGATAATAGAATTATGGTTTCATGTGAATTACATGCACTTGCAGTTACAGTTACTGCTCAAGCAACAACCTTGCGGGATAAATACTAATAAACACGATATTTCTGCGTTTGAAACTGATATCTATAACTATCAGTGTTTGCAACCAACCCATACTTTTCCCAACATTAAAATGAAGGAAATTTATGAGGTTTTAAGTATTTTAGTCTTTAATCATGAATATATTAATCCTAAACAGCAGTAAACATGGCAACCTTAAAATCTAAAATGGGTATCGATCTGGTTTTGAAACTAGATAACTCATACTATTACTACTTAAATATTCTTAGTTAGAACTGGGAATATTTGCAATAATTCTGTGTTACAAAAAAGGTTTTTGTGATTACGTTGTAACACAGAACGATGAAAGTTAACGTAATCCTGTTTTGATATCAGTTGTGAAATCATCAATAATGAACTTCACTTTTAATGTCATACTTTCTGAGAGGGTATAAAATAATGCAAAAGTAAATATTGAAACACTCTATTGTGCAGATTGCATTAAATTGTCAAACATTTATTATTCTAAATTAAAGTTGAGAGAAAACCTAGAGAAAAATTACTGCAGTCAAGTCAGTTTAGAAATAACAAAAGCTATTCAATCTTAAAAATGTGTTTGGTGACTTTTCATTATGACCTAAATCAATCAAACCCAAAATATATAAACCATTGTAAACTATGAAAAAAGGGGTTCTAATAACAAGTAAAATCATATAAATCACATTTTGTATGTAAAAATGTAAAAAGAGTATGAATTTATCTCACATAATTGAAGTCAGAGAATATTGTTTGTAAATTAACCTTATTATTATAACGCTTTTTTACTGAAATTGTTTTAGCAAAACTTAATTGATATGAATTAAAAAATATATTAGATTTTAAAAACTGTGAAATTGATTTGAAATTAATTTTAGAAATGCTTTAAACCAATCATATGGCTAAAACATTCCACTTCGCGTCACAACGCCACTTGAGATGTCAATAATGGTTACTCACACAGTCTGGATGTGCGGCAGATGACGGAAGACGTCTTTGTTCAGACTCTTGAGACTGCTCATCTGAGTTATGTATCTGTTGGAACAAACTTATTAAATTCGTCATTTCAAAATTGAGATTCAAATAAATATGGTGAAGTTTAGTTTAGGATGGGTAATCTAGAGATGACTTGAACATTACTGAAATATTCACAGATGTTAAATAGTCATTTTTTGTTAGAGGATGTGCATAAGTACTGACATATTCCTGCGAAATCTTTAAAGGTAGAAATACAATCAAAATTATAAAGAAATGTCTGAAAAAATTTTTATCTGAACCACTTCTGAAGTAACGGGATTGGATAGAGAAATGGCGTACAGTCATAAAATATTAGATGAAACGGTCATCAAATTATTATGACACATGAATCAGACTATAAAGGGTGAAAAACGCTTTAAGAAAATTGTTTTTTAGTTTCTTATATATGTACATATATAGTAAAAGTACAGATAAATGAAAACGCCGTATACATTTAACAAATAGAAATATACAGGATCAATAATTTAAACAGTCAGTTTGTTAATATCTTTAAGCTCGGGTTACCTTAGGGTTGCAAAGGGCAAATGCATACCAAGGTGCACTGGAATTAAACCAGCTAGGGCTCGTCTTAGCCACCATAGTTGTTATTCCAGGGGTTGTCTCCCGGGTGCAATTAGAATTAGTAAGGAGGGTCTCGCTTGTAAATTCCTTCTCATTGGATTACGCCTTCATTCCATCTAAAATTAGATCTAATTGCACTCGTAAAGTACTCATATATATTCCTCACATATCAGAACAATACAAACTCGAAATATTATTATGTAATATCGTTATTTATATTTTATTCAGCTATCATATCGAAATACTCCAAAGGAAAATGAGATCTATTTTAGAGTAACTTTTATACGGACACAAAATGTATCACTTATACTGTATATTATCATTTATATCATATATATTATATTACATATTATTATATTACGTACATTTATTTTATATACATGTATATAAATGATACATGTTGTGTCCGTATACAAATTACTCTAAAATAGATCTCATTTTCCTTCAGAGTATTTCAACACACACACACACACACACACACACACACACACACACACACACACACACACACACACACACACACACACACACACACACACACACACACACGCACGCACGCACATATTTGTGTGTGTATATATTTATATATAAAACATTGTTTTGTGTAAGAAATCAATTTCGCCCTTTAGGACAAATTCAAACTCACCAATGAAGGTGCAAACAATTGAAATCATAAAGTGAAATGTAATAAGAATAAAGTTGACAAGTGCACTTATTGCAACGTACTTTTTTTTAAAATACACGTGGCTATATATTTATTTGTCTAATTGTATGTCTAAGTTGTTTGCGAATGACAATTATTATATTGATATGATAAGTGCTTAGTGTGAGTTTCGAAAATGTATCTAATCTACAAAATTATATGACAACTTCAAGTACACATTGAAGGTACTTCTATAAAACTATGGATTGGTATAGATTAAATTACATCAATTAATCAACCTTTTAAGTAAATCAGTTGTAAGAAAACTGAGTAATTTTGTATTTAAATAACTAACGACCATACAATAAACGCAGCGTAAAAGAAAGGTCATCGATTTTCCAATATAATGACATGGATCTGCAAGCGCAATACTTGCTCAACAGCGTTTTCCTATAAAATTGATGATTTTGTGTTTTATCCCTGAATAAATATTACCTCACTCAATTATTTCGGTTTTAGCAAAATTGTTTGAATGACACTCTACTATATATATATATATATATATATTTATAATAGTATTTATAGTAGTATTTATAATATAATATACTCTGCCTCCTTTTCTTCATTGCAAAACATTTTTAGTAATAAACTGAACAGTTTGTAAAAAAAATGAATAAACATGTTTGGACTCTTATATGCTCGTATTTCACAATATTTTGACTTACTGTCCAGCCTTTTTGCGGTTTTGTTGTCGTAAACAAATATTATTATAAAGCTAAATTTCCGCATCGGCTACTACCATGTAGACGAGTAGAGACAACTACCATATACCTCCCCAGTACGACACCTCTTCACAAACTCTTAGATATCACGTTTGTAAACTTAAGTTTACATTCCATATCTTCGCAAATGTTTATTAAAAATCCTCAGTGTATTAAAGATTTCTTTTCTTCATCAAATCTTCTACAAATAAAGTCAGGCTACTTAGTTTTCTAAGGTTGATAGTTTAATATATATTTTTATGTTTCAAAGTTCATGTGATTTCGAATTAATGTTTAATTTGCACTGAACATACTTAATTTGTAAAAATTTACATAACACTTTTAGAATAATAGTTTTAGTAGCTACTATTGTTGAGTTAAGGTATACTTAATCTAACACTACAATGAGATAATGTAGGATAAATATTTTAGCCTCATTTTTTTATTTTACGTTTTACAAGCCACGCAGCCTTTTTCACACTAGCCAGATACAGCAATAAAAATACAAAAATAACCAAAAATAGATAAAAACGCACAATTTTATTGCACTAAGTTATACAACCGGCTGTTAGTGTACAATACGTAAATGACAACAGGCTCCTAAGATTTGAGAGCCACATTTCACTAAGTACATAACCTGGATATCCTTGTAAGGAATAGAGACGTTTTTGTAAGAATGAAATTAACATTTTTTTAAGACAGTTACCATAGTTTTGTTGGAGGCTGGAATGGAAGGATATCGAAAGTTTTAAAATAGAAGAAACAATAATTTTATGTTAGATTATATGTTTTCAGCATAAAACTAAGCATCCGACATAAATAATATTTATACCACCGACCGTCAGACAAAGTAAAGTAAAATAAGATCTGGTCTTATTTTACCAGGTGAAGTAAGAGTTAAGAAGCCCTCTCTAATTCTTAAAGTGAGGACCAACGGCTTAAAGGTGACTACTTCAACGGCCGGGCAGGCGGTCTGCAATAAGCTCAGCGGTCACCCATCCAAGCAGCAGCCACGTTCAATGTTGCTTGATCCGGTTATCTTGCGGTAACCGTTGTACCCGCTACACTAAGCTATTGGCAAACGATTACGAGAACTGGATTAAAGAGACGAAACTTTCCACTTTAAGGGTCCGTACTTGGTTAGCTGTTGTGGTTGTGTTGTACTTAATATTTATGTATCTATCCAACGATTGGTTTTAAATGTTTCATGGAAACTAAAATTTTATATCAGAGAAAAAATAAATTACACATCTTGAACATTTTTGATACTATCCCATTCCACCCTACACAAAAACTAGCGTGGTTGGCGATAGGTTTCTTTCTTAAAGAAAGAATTTTTGTCGATTTCAAGAAAACCTAGGTTTTGTGCGTATATAATACAAATGGTATTTTGCCTTGTAAGAACGATGATCTAATCCTGAATGTTATAATTCTATTTATTCACAATGAGCGTTTCCAATTTGCAATTCGTACTATTTTAACACATTCACTGCGGTGGACGAGCATGCTCGTCATGCGAACCTGGCGCGCCTGGCGGTGGACGAGCGAACTCGTCATACAGCAGCTGCTTTCATATTGCCCCAGTGTGAGCTGAGCAGTTGCCTGGGAAGGCTGTAACACTCATAGCGAGGTGTGCCAGTTTCGGTGAGTCCAGTTGGTGTGATTCGTCCCCGGTTCGCCATTTTCGTTTGTTGTGTATGCTTTGCGATATTGTGTGAGTGGGATTATAGTGTCTGTTGACTGTGTAAGTGTATGTACTCATAATGGAGGAAGACGATAATGTTATTGACGATAATTTTTTCATCTGATGAAGACAATGAGTCGAGTTCGAACAGTTCTAGCGACGGTGAAGGCGGCATCCCCCACCCCAGTGGGCTGACACGGCCAGCGGACATGGCTGGTTTACGTGACCTGCCGTTTACTGGTCAACCTGGCTTGCTCGTTCCCATTCCAGGTGACAATAAACCAATTGACTGGTTCAATCTCCTTCTTGACACCGTTGTTTTTAGAGAGATATTATTAGACAAACCAACTTGTATGCCCTGGAACTATTTTGTGGGCCCCACCACTACTCCCGCGTCTCGCATAACCAAATGGAAGGACTTAGTGTTGGCCGAACTAAGAACATTCTTAGGCCTTCTACTGTTGACTGGCAACGTCAGATTGAATCGATTGAACGATTATTGGAAAACTCATCGGTTGTTGAACTTTCCTATGTTCAAGGAGTACATGTCTCGAGATCGATTTCTTGGCATTTTGAGATGTCTGCATTTATTCAAGAGTTGATACCCCTGATCACCCTGAACCTGCTAACAACCGGTCTTTTAAAATTCAAAATATTGTTGAATATTTCAAACAATAAGATGCGACAGATCTATTATCCCGACCGTGAACTGACAATCGACGAAGAGATGGTACTGTGGCGTGGCAGACTGGTCTTCCGCCAGTACGTAAAGGGCAAGCGCCACAAATATGGGAATCAAAATTTATTCCCTGAAAATGAACCCGAGGGACTCATGCTGCGCTTCCATGTTTACACGGGGAGTCATGACTCTTGTAGTGGCAAAGGTCATACCGTCAAAGTCGTCATGAAGCTGATGAGGGACTTCCTGGGGAAAGGCCATTCCCTGTTCATGGAATAATTTTTATAATAGTTTTGTCTATATCATCCAAACTTTTACGTCATTCAAACCTACACTAACCGGCACCCTACGCATCGACAGACTCCATACACCTCCAGCGGTGAAGGCAAAGGCATTGGGCAAAGGTGAAACGATAGCAAACTATGCCCAAAGTGTCATGATTGGAAAATGGAGGGATAAGCGGACGGTGACCTACATCTCCACACAATATGACAACGAGATGGTCCAAACCACCAACCGGAGAAACCAAAAACGAACGCTGCCAAAACCAATCATGTACTACAACTCTTACATGAAGGGGACTGACCGCTTGGACCAAATGGTATCGTATTACCCCTGTGAGCGCAAGACCCTGCGATGGCACAAGAAAATTTTTGTGCACTTTCTCCAGGTTGTTGTTGTAAATTCTTTTTATCTGTACAACATGTACAACTCAGATAGGCTGTCCCTGTATGACTTCCGAGTTCGTGTACTTGAAGACCTGCTCCCTCCAAAGGAAGCCCCACTGCTCATCACACCGACTCGCAAACAGCATGCATCGTCTCTCCAAATCAATGAAGCGCAAAGGAAACGGCAAGTCAGTTACCCGGAGGTGCCGCGTTTGCTACCAAGAAGGCAAGCGTAAGGAAACAGTATACTATTGTGCAGTGTGCCCTGACGAACCAGCTCTGTGTGAACTCGGTTGCTTTGATAAGTATCACGAGGGCAAATAAGTAGTTTTTAGACTTTGGCGGTGGGTGGGGATGTATATTAGTTTTTTTCTAATTTTTTACTCTGAGAGGGGGAGTGTTAACTGTTTTTGATGTTGTATATTTTTCAAAACTAGTATGTAATATATACGTGTAATTGATGTACTGTCTACGTGTCATTCATGTACTATATACGTGTAATTCGCGAGTGTTTGTGCCGAAACCTAGTGCGCAGCGAGCACATACAACACGGTGACCGGCACACCGGTGCGGATGACGAGCAAACTCGGCACGGACATGACGTCAACCGTTCCGGCCAACGAAGCTTCCGGGATACCTTGGACAACCCTTTCGGCTATCCTGACTCCATTTTGGGTAAGTAAAAAAAAAAAAAAATCCCGCATTTTCTGCCACCAGTAATTTTGTCATCCGCAGTGAATGTGTTAAGTAACCAAATATTACACTTTTAAAAAGATAAATGATCCAAAATCAAAAAGTGTAATAATAAAAAAGGCTATTTCATTTATTTAAAACTATAACAAAACTTACAGCTCTTGCAAGGTATCACTGTATGGAACAAACGCGTTCGCGTTGATCTCTTCCATGTCTTTCAATGAT
The DNA here is from genome assembly GCF_021130785.1 of Homalodisca vitripennis. Lineage (NCBI taxonomy): Eukaryota > Metazoa > Arthropoda > Insecta > Hemiptera > Cicadellidae > Homalodisca > Homalodisca vitripennis. The sequence goes on from NC_060207.1 coordinate 193,820,225, forward strand.
ATCGAACTGAAACAAAACATTCACATTGAATTACTGTAGTAGCTGCAAGTTGCGTGAAATATTTAATTTTTGCTATTTTTAAATATAGTACATGCAAATATAAATATTAGGCAACAGTATGGAAGGTAAGCTAGGAAAAATAGGGGATCTAAATGTATTCAAATAAATTTAAAATGTATTTGAATGTGGATATTAGATGATTTTAATCCTTCTTAAGTAAATTTTACAAATTAACGAATAGATAAAACCTATTTTGTGGAGTTTCTAATTTTATACTTGGGATAATCCTTATCGCACAGTTTTAAAAGTAAGGATAGTAAGTTTGAAAAAGAACTTACATTATTATTTTTCTGGTTTTGCAAAGCTAATCTATTAATTGCATTCCAATTCACCAAGCATTATTACGGTTATTAGATTTCACCGAGAAACTAGAAACTGATACGTGTACTAATTAAATATTCACTATCCATCACCACAGCGCACATTAATATTGCTAGTATTGCAGATAATTTATGGAGTATGAATAGGATGATTACCTCAGCAGAGTCTAATTTCACTGGTTGAGTAATATTACTATGTATACAGTGCCACATGAGAGATCAACAATCAATAACTTATGTTCGATTTTGATAGTGTTTCACGGCTCGTATTCAAATTATAATAATCTTCAACAAATTCTAACTTTCTTTTAATTTATCTGTACTTGTTTATCTTACTTACATCTCTGTGTAAATATGGTCAATTACAACATGCTTTCAACTGGGATTTTCTCCTCAAAATGTGAAGATATTTCCGAATAGTGAATTGTTTTTTTAAAGAAACTGCATTTGTTTGAAGCTACATTTTCCATCACATGGTATTTGAAAGCCTCAATAAAACCCCCACCATTACATAAATTATATTTTTTTATAAAAAGCGAAAGCCTTGTTAGCCAAACAATAAAAGGTCAAATATGAGTGTTATTAGCTAAGCTCCCCCTACAGGAGTTTTGACGTAATATTACGTTCATAGCAACTGTGTAAAATTGTGTTACTGACGTAATATTACGCATCTTTATAATTTTTATGTTTTATTCTATTTTATGAGCGTGATATTGCGCAAAAAATATTTCTATGACAACCACGCGTCACGCAAGTAGTTTTGGCGTTTTTTACATCATTTCAGCACTTCCTTGATCCTCTCGTAATGCGTGTTTGCACCTTGGTGAGTTCGCTGTAGTCGCACAGTGCAGACAGCTGCTGCGTGTTGTTACGTGTCACCCGTCCTGGAGTATTTTATTGTTTTATTTGTAGTGTTTATTATACCATGAAAATATCTGACGCACAAACAGACGATTGGCTTCGTTTGAGTGATGATGACAAGGTAACGGATAGTGAAAATGATAATGGACTATACATAAAAACTAAAAATGACTTGAAAAATACACTAATGATATAAAAAGTATATATATCAAACTATACAAACCTTTAATTAAAAGCAAAAAGAAAAATTCTGCAAAACGGCATAATTTTAGGCACAAAAACAAACCCGTTAAGGGGTTTAAGGCTTATAACTTGAAGGAATGGAAACATTTCATTTCAGTTTGTGTGTATATCTTTATATTCCCACGTTATTCGACATTTTGCGTGAGGTTTCATTTCTACATAGGCAACTTCGAGTTCGATAGTAGTAGGTAATTTTTACAATACAATTTATATTTTAAAACTTGTTTAAAGTACTTGTATAGACAAATAAAAGTCAGGCTTAGTACGACATGGCATACGATTTTATCTGTAAAAAAAGCACTCCTAATAGTGGATTTCTGTATTTTTAAACAATTCCCATGAAGGTGGTAAAACCTTTGGTCGGTTACCTTACTGTATTATCTTTTATTTTCACCAAACATGGTATCAGTGGACGATAAAAGAATATGAAGTACCCGCATATCCAGATTCCTGTCACTGATATTGCTATCTTTTTTGCCGATTGAACAACAAAGAATTTTCTTCCAGACCACATAAAATCATCGAGTGTGGTTTTAAGATAAGCTTTCTGAAAGGGAGGCTACAGCTACTACCAAAACATAGTTGTAGATTGAGCGTATAGATTTGATGAAAAATAAATAAACATTAATGTCTCAAATTGCAAAATAATCCCAATTTTTTGTTTCTTGTGTATCGTCATTAATTTTTTTTAAGTGATCAAGTTAAAAATCCCATATAATGCGTAAGCAGTGTTCTGCTCTTTCTTCGATCGGAATCTTGGACTCAAGATAATTCTGCGCTCTCTTCTGCGAAGTAATGGCGATCATTATAACTGGCATAACTGGTACATTAATCACTATATTATTAAACTGAGCTGTAGCAAACATTTTTACATTAGTATTATGGGTACCCGTGATAGTAGCGAGAAAATATCAGAATAAATAAATTTTTTAAAACAAACTCAAAACCATCGTTCGTACGGCATTTTTAAGATGTAATGCATTATATTCCATCTTTAAAATTAATTTGCTAATAATGGAGCCAGTAACAATAAACTTGTAAGAACAATAATACCCAAAACACACGTACACGCGCGCGCGCGCGCGTACGTACGTGCGTACATGCTTAAACACACACGCGCGCGCGAACACACACACGCGCACGCACACGTCCACACATATATAAAGGGTGTATCAATTAAGCCTAGGAACCTCTTTTTTAATTTTTAAACCACAATTTAAAAAAACATATCAAAGTTCACACGTGCTTACTGGTGATAGTAACCGCACATAATCTGCCCAATTACCGACCAGATAATCCCTTTGGGGAAACGTGTCCCACAAGGAGTCAGACAAAATTTCGTACCATATATATTATTATGTTGTTCTTTATATTCTTAACAACAAATAATCATCAAGGCCGTTCACTGGTGTAAGATACAACGCGAAACCTATTATCTTTTAATTACTATGTCGTATCTGAATTGAAGCCAGGTACTTCAAAGCACACAGCTTTCTACATCAGTGAACAAGTGAATTTTCCTTATTTGTGCCTTGTTTGAGAACAATGCAACACCTCCCAAATTTTTTAACCTACTTGTGAATATTCATATTAGAGAATTTTAATGGTTTGTAAAGAGTAACCAAGCTAAAAGATTTTTCTAATTATGCCAAAAAATATTGTTCCATTGTTTATTTTTAGTTCTTTGAGGGTTTCCATGTTTGCTGTTTTTCATTGTTTTATTTTTTGACACAGGGAGAGGGTTTGCACAGACTGATGCACTCCATGATTTCTTAAAACATGCCGGTTCCCATATAACGCGAGTTTTAGAATTCAATTGATGAATTAGTTAATAAACGTTATATTTTTCCATTTTCACTTTTGCATTCGCCAAGTGCACTTTAATGGATTTAAAATATTTTTAAGGCCTATCCGTTGGGTTTAATTATTAACTTAGTATAGTAGTTATTTTTTAGATTTGATTTAGAAAAGAAGTATGACTGTGAGACATCCCAATAGTAGACATTGGTATTGTTGTATATACATTTTCAATAGAAAATTTTAAATTTGAAGTTTTATCTCAAATAACATTTTATTTGAAAATATTTCACTGGTCCATAAAATTGTCACCTATAATTTTAATATTGAAAGTATTTCTACACTTATACGATTACAAATCAATTACCTATTATGGTTGAAGTTGGAACATCTTTTAGTTAGACAAAGCACTATTTAATGTATACTTTGAAATATATAAATTGAAATAGAAATTGTTTTGATCAAAACACAATCCACGTTTTATATATATATATATATTAATATTTAATATAAATATATATATATAAAATTTTAATATATATATAATATATATATATTATTATATGCAGAGTGCCTCTCGAAACGTTTTTTTACGCATTTGGGACTTTTGTATTTTAGAAAAGAACGCACTACTCAATATATAGAAACAATATTGAGTACTGTTTTGTTCCCCCAGCAAATTGTTTTTCATTTTCGTCTTTATTAATCAAAATGTATGGTAGTTGTAGCCTATATATGTTAAAAAGTCATTACGACCAGACAACGATTACGTGTCATTATTATGAATAGTTTTGACATGGATCATGAGACCATAGGCTCAAAGGATGATGTAGAATACTTTGAAAAATATAAATGAATATGGCTTTGTGATTTATAAAAGAGATTCAGAAGAGAAAGCATGAGAGTTGAAACCAAACTGGCAAAACAGAAGGTAAACATTTGAAAAAATGCTAGAAGAATCAAGTAAGGACCAAATTGTGAAACCGAATCGAAACTTTCAACAAATTAGTTGATATGGGTATTGAGATTCACTTCAATCAAATGTCTGTTACAGTATGAAACAAGTTTTTGAAAATATGAAAAGAAAATATGTAGAAAAGTGTTGGAAAAACAGATTTGCTCACATAAAGCAGTACTCAAGATCAAGTTGCTTAGAAATATAGTGGAGTACCCTAGGAAAAGAACGAAATATTGAAACAGATAAGGTTAAGACCAGCTTAAGGAATACTTGTAGATGAAATTGGTAGCCCAAGAGGTGAAAGTGGTCGAGATCAAGATATATTATTGTTGTTTTTTTTTTTTTATTTTTTTTTTTTTTAATTTTTATTTTTTTTTTTTTTTTTTTTTTTTTTTTTTTTTTTTTTTTTTTTTTTTTGTTTTACAAGAAGAAACATTAAGAGGAACTCTTACGTAAATATAAATGTAAAAAAAAAAATTAAAATAAATTATAATACAGATTTAGAAATGGTTATGGATTAGCGGATGTGGTTTACAGGAATGAAAGCCTAACAGCAGGCGAGGCACCATGTTTTCAACACAGCAAGAGTTTTTTGAAGAGGAACTTTATGCAATTTGTTTATGTGAAGAACGGTGTTATTTGTGTGGAGGAAGGCTCCAAAGCGATAGCTCTAACTACAGTGGAACATGTGGAAATGAAAATGCTGCACTTAACACAAATAACTCCATCAGAATGAATTAAAAATTTTGGAAAAATTTTATTTAATTAAAATATTTATACAAAGGTAAAATATTGGTTGAATGTTGCCTTAGTAACTGCATTGTATTATTGTGTTCTAAATGTATTTTCAACCGTTAAAGTTTCTTAGTAACAATGTTTTCAAAGATTGCCTAAAAGATTTAATTATTATCCAGCAAAATATCTGGAGCCTAAGGAAAACAATGGCATACTTTTACTAAAACTACAGGAATTGACAAGAAGTCCAGATGTAGTTGTCTTGAGTTAAATTTGGGTAGATGAAGAAGGAGCAGATTAATATGGGATACTAGACTTTACATGTTTTCTAAATGTAACAAGCAGAAGCTTGCAGATGGAGTAGTTATTTATGTAGCTGACTTTATCTGGCTTGTTGCCACATTGATAATGATGATGTTATCTCGGCTGATATACTCCACTTGGATATAATGAAAGCAGAAGCTTGCAGGTGGAGTATTTATTTATGTAGCTGACTTTATCTGGCTAGTAGCCACATTGATAATGATGATGTTATCTCGGCTGATATACTCCACTTGGATATAATGAAAGCAGAAGCTTGCAGGTGGAGTATTTATTTATGTAGCTGACTTTATCTGGCTTGTTGCCACATTGATAATGATGATGTTATCTCGGCTGATATACTCCACTTGGATATAATGAAAGCAGAAGCTTGCAGGTGGAGTAGTTATTTATGTAGCTGACTTTATCTGGCTTGTTGCCACATTGATAATGATGATGTTATCTCGGCTGATATACTCCACTTGGATATAATGAAAGCAGAAGCTTGCAGGTGGAGTATTTATTTATGTAGCTGACTTTATCTGGCTAGTAGCCACATTGATAATGATGATGTTGTCTCGGCTGATATACTCCACTTGGATATAATGAAAGCAGAAGCTTGCAGGTGGAGTAGTTATTTATGTAGCTGACTTTATCTGGCTTGCAGCCCCATTGATAATGATGATGTTATCTTGGCTGATATACTCCACTTGGATATGATGACTGGAGTATATTTAGTTATCGACTCTGTTGGAATCAATACGTTTCATGATTATTCAGCTAATCATTTTAATGATGAATGATATAGTTGCTTGTACCGATAAACTAGACCTTAATAAGCTGCTAAACACAATGAGAGATATAAATTAGGAAATAGTTTACAATTAATCAAATGTCTCAGTTCCTTTTAAAACACAAATATAACACATTTCTGTTTGACAAAACAAATTGAATCCATAATAAAATTAAAGTCTCGGGTGAATAGAAAAAGAAATGTAATGAAATTAATAAGCAAAACATGTTTTTGTATAGGAAATGTACTTTCTAAAACCAAACTTCTTATTGAAATTAAAGAAGTAAAACAGACTTTTTGAAGAGCTTGATTTCACGAACTGGTGGTGGTTCCCGGAGGTGCGGTTGTCGCAGTCACAGCTCCTGAACTATAACTATTCAATTATGATACTATATGACATACTCACAGGGCATGCAAGTGTCCCTTGTTGATATCTTGTGGGATGTGGTCCATCCGCTCCCCCGAGCAGTGACAGTTCACGAACTGGTGGTGGTTCTCGGATGTGCGGTTATCGCAGTCACAGCTCCAGGAGTCCGCCATCAGCGCCAGCTCTGACAGCCACAACCATGTCACTGCGGACACTATCAGGGTGACGGAGGTCCACCTCATCCCTGGGCAGAACAAGGGATTTCCTTTCATCAGTAACTCAAAATTTAATAACAATGACATTAAAACGTAATGAAACAAGTCAACTTTTGTTATGAAACAAAAGCGATATTTGTTAAAGTCATTTCAATCAACCTTATACTTTCTTTTGCTCTGTTTACTTATAATCGGGCCAAAACTACCAGTTAATAAAAAATTAAAATATTTTAACAGTTGTACTACGCAGGGATATTACAAAAATTATTTGCATAACTACCAATAAATATTTCAATAACTATAGTTGAATGCAGTTAAATAGCTTTTATTATAAAGCGTTTCTGTTCAATATTTTACCTAATATTCAGTACCAAATTTGAGAGTCCCAAAGCACCACTCTTGGCTACACTACAGAAGACAGTAGTATAGTCAGGAGTATATGTATGAGGGTCGTTTAAAGTAAAAATATATTTAATAAATAAGTATTATGGGTAAAACGTCTCCTTTACCCAATAACTCATCGAATGGACCGATCAACAATGTTGAGCCAGATTTAGCAAATACCGTCCCGGATACAGCTACATCTTATACTAATTCCGCTACTAAATACATCGTTGAACACGGAACGTTGTTTACCAACCATTGCTAGTTTTATTCAATCTCACCACAGGGTCAAGTAGAGACAAAGAAAAACATATTGCAGGAAAAAATAAGTCAGTGCAACAAATTATCACAACAATTCACGATTCTATTGTTTACGTACGTGAACAGCTGAATAACGTGAAATACTCGGTCTGCGCATGTACTCATGACACATAAATGATTTGTGTGACTTAGATGAATTGGGAAAGAGAACATTTATTCACGTAACACCCACTTCGTGGCTGCTTCTGCGTATTATACTACCTTGATATTTGCTCAATGGAGAACAATTGAAGAGCCATTACGGTCAATATGTAACAGTTAACATCTGACTGTGACTTGAGGCATAGACCAGTAATTCTGATACACGCAAGTCGTACTTTGTGAATGGTTTTCATAAAATATATCTCAAAATATCTATTTAACGAAATAAATCATGGTTTAACATAATGACGTACTTTCTACCGAAGTATATGGGGTGTAAAACAATAAATTAAAATTAGCCTTCAGAGTTAATAATGATCATTTATTGTAGTAACACCCTGATGTTATGTACTGACATGGCCTGAACACTTTTTTTATGTCAATGCAAAGTTTCCAAATAAATTTCCTAATAAGAACACTCCTCTTTAACTGGACAACTACAAATCTTAGCCCTACGAAGTAAGGATGAATGTTGACCACGAAATGATGCTGCCTAAAACTACTTCTGCACAAAAGTTGACCATAAATTTCTGACCACAAAGCAGCCTAAAGCAAATCCGAACTGATTATCCGGGACATTAATTAATAAAATAAAAACAAATTCACCAGAAATGCTACTTTATAGACACAGCTCGCGGGATACCAACACACTAGTACCGTAAATGTCTAACTTATTTTTTTTTTAATGTGCTATATTCTTGTACATAGTATACCATGCTTGATCATAACATACATAACTGCAAACCATGATATAGAGAATACACTGAGATATATTCAACAAACTGAAAAACTTGACTCGCTTTGTTTATCATCCAACGTCAGGGAAGATGATCTATCATAACACGAAACTCATTAGCTATTTTAATTATAATGCTTGAGTAGGTCTTTCAGGCTGCGCTATGGGGTTAATTGAATATTCAATGTTTAGGTAAAGATAAATTGTAGGTAAAGAGTTTGGTATTTGGCGTTATTGTGTGTTAAATAAATTAATGAGGTCGTCAAAACTACCTGGCTGTTCCCTCATAAAGAACTGCTTCTGCGTATCTTCCAACGACCAGGCTCCGATACAAAGGAACAGCTTCAAGAGTTCAAATTTCGACAGCTGCCGAAAACAACCAAAGGCCAAGATCTCAGGGGCTTTCGCATTTCAGACCTCATATATAATCCATGCTTAAGTAGAATATTGCCAAGTAAAAAGCTATTTAGCAACTTAACCGATTTACCATGATGGGGAGGAATGAAAGCACAACGACATCAGAGAATATCATTGACTGTAATTTTGCTGTAATTTTTTAAATAATATATGGTCTCCGTATTTTTTACAAACTAACGGGCAAACAACAGTTTCAACAACAATAAGTTATTACCAAATCATTTAACACATGTATATACACAACCAAATATGGAAATTTCCACACGACATCAGAGAATATCATTGACTGTAATTTTGCTGTAATAGCTGTAATTTTGTTGATAATGTATGTCTCCGTATTTGAGCATTGACAAACTAACGGGCAAAGAACAGTTTTATCAACTTAAAGTTACTAGCAACGAATTTGACACAAACGTATGTAGCGCTAAATCTCCCAACTTGCAGCCGTAATGCGTAAACAATATTAGTAACGGTTTGACCGCTATCGGACCCGATATCACAATTTTCACGTAAAAATTAAAAGAATTTCGCACGTAATGGCGTTTTACGGCCTACCCAAGGGAAATACAGCAAAATATTACTTGAACTTTCTTGTAGACCACATTATACACTAAATATTGTTTGATAATGTGGACACAGTTGAGGACACGTAAATTGAAAACCTCAAGTCCGAATTTAACCAACAACCGAATCCCTCCTGTCCCCGAATTCCGCTCATCCCCGAATTTAAGGCACTTACTTTGGGGGCCTGGGGGCGTAGCCCCCAGCGAGCCGAAGGCGAGTTATATTAATAAAACGGTAGACCTACATAAGTTATGAATTCAATGATGGAAAAGTTAATTTTCTTTATTTTTCTCCATTACTGAGGAATTAATTTAATTTACCGTTTCAGTGGCCGTGAATGTTGGTAGTAGACTGTGCACTTTTATAAAAACAAAATCTTAATAGTACACAAGACTGATAATACAGTGCAATAACTACGTTTTAAGAAGAATCCAGCAGTAATTTAAAAGCTGTATGCTTAATATAATTTTTTTGTCAATATTATTAGGCCAAAGCACTTATGATATTATTCCAATATTACTGAAGATTCGGGTCTGAGATATATTAAAAGTTTGTATCACGTACATTTAACCATCAAAACTGGTTAAACCTCAATTACACTCAGTCCTTAGGTTCACGACGTTGATGTCATGAAACGGTTGATGTCTCTAAACTTTGAAAAATTGTTCGTTTAGTTCACGCTGTGTCAAAACATTGCCAAAACAAATATAGTAGTGCAATATTGGCCTTGGTGTGGAGGACCGTTTTTAGGCTGGTGTGGAGGAGATGTTTACAGTTTAAAATCTCTTGAGTCTCTCCACACCGAGGCCGAAATATCTCAAGATAAAAATACCGTTGGAAATATTTGACGCGTTATGAATCAAAAAATCTTACAGACAGGGTGCAACAGTTAAAAATTTAATTGAATAAATTTATCAGAACAATAAATATCATCAGAACAAATAATTATATCAGAATTTGCGTATGCGTTTAATGAAACTTTTCTTTGAGAATCAAGTCCCTTTCTTGACCAGCTGTCCCCTCTTAATCAAACAAGGCTGAAACTCGTGGTAACACTCAAAACCAAGCAATTCAAAATATTTCAAATATTTTTAGTGAATGTTCTCCACCGCTCTACTTCGTTTTTTATAAGGGGGCTCAAAATTTATGAATTTTAGTATGATCGTCATCGGCCACCGACCAGGATAGAGGGCAGTCCTGACTGCCTACGATGTACATGCTTATCACGTATAAGATTTGCTTCTATATGGACACCTTTCTTTATAATCAGACCTTACTACTTAGTCATTGTACACTCCTGACTGAACATTAATAGATTTCTGATCATGCCTGAAGTTAGTTACAATAATGAAGAGAAATATCCGTCTCCAAACCTCAATCTGTTTCGTTGTACCAACAGAAATATTTGGTCTTGACCTCCAGCAGCAAAGTTCTTTGGCAAAATACCTGAATATTTATATCACTGATATTAGTAGTTAATTAGGGAGATGTGCCCATATCAAGTATATATTCATGCGATAAAAACTTCTTGGCGGATCTCTTCTCATGTGTTGAGCTAAGCTTCCAAGGTTTTGGACACTAGTTTGAAAGATAAAAATGAAAAATTCTTTGTTTATACAGGCAAAGTTAGGGCCGCATGGTCCTTTCTTACAATTAACCTGCGACAATGTAACATTTTTAAAATTAATTAAATATCACCTTAAGAATAAAAAAATAAGGAAATAATTACATTTAATTTAAAGAATGTGGAGGAATTAATATAATATTTTGACAGACAAAATTGAAATTTAAGAAATTTAAAAAATTATCAAATTTGAAATTTTAAAAGCATATAAAATTAATATACTTTTAATATAGGAATAAAACTAAAGTATTTATTATAACTAGTTATTGCTAATAAGTCCTAACTTTTATTACATACAATCTCACATTCATCCCTCTGCCAGTGTCATGCCCACAGTACCTCACACCGAATCTGCCCCGGCTAACCGCTTGATACATATCTTTCAGTTACACCACAGACCGGGAACGGCTATCGATGGAGGCAATTGTTTGGGGAAGGGCATTCCACAACCTACAAGTCCATTACATGGAGTGACTTATCAAACACTGCAGTCCTGTGCTAGTTGGAGTGTCATTGTTATAGATGGTGAGTTTTTCAAAATATTTAATAAATTTACCATGCAATATATTTTTGAGTTTCTGATCAAATGAACAGTTGGCATAGTATCCTATAAACCGGCATGATGGAGTATCGAACTACACGAGAGAAAGAAGTGAAAATGTTATCGTACAAACGGAAAGATAGATGGACAACTTCCCTTTGACTCCAAAATCAAGAGAATTCTACTTTGGCCCAATCAAATGTTTGCACCAAGTGTCATGTCTCTAGAACCTTTCTATCAGAAATTAGAACACAAACTGCCAGGTGGAGGGATAGACCTTTCGACCATAAAATAGTACAGTTTTTCCTTGGATCAAGAGGGATATGTGTAACATGTGTCGAGTCTCTATGACCTTTTTATCAAGATACTCCACACAAGAACAGACAAAAGGACAGACTGCCCTTTAATATTTTGACCGCGAAATCAATACAGATATTCCCTGTACCAATAAAATCTCTGTACAGAATTTTAAGTATATTGGAATTTTTTTTATCAAGAGTTATCGCAGATAGGTAGACGGACAGACAAACAACGCACGATGTTTAAAAGGATCTGTTGAGTTCTTAATGACACAGTAAGTATTTTTTGTATTTATAAGATTAGGCTTTTCAATTTTAAGCCAGCTAAATACACTTTATATTCAATTAGAGGCACTGATCTTTATTACCTTTCCAATGGGCCATCACAGATAACCAGATGCGGCTTTGTTTAAGTGATTGGTTGAGGAACAGTAAACCAACCAAATCACTCGTGAATGTATCTTGAATTTCAAATTGGGTAAAATGAGCTAAATAGCAACGTTAGTACAAAACTGTACGTTGAAACTTTAAAAATATAGGGTTACCTTAACATTGAATAAAGTTTATCCGATTTAAAATTATTATACAGTGAATTCCTGTTGAATGTATTTGTTACATAATCTATTCTTGTTAAATTTAATTGTTATATAGTCTATTACTGTTTATATTTATTTATAATATAGTTGAACTCTTTTAATATTTTATATAGTTTATTAGTACTAAACCTAAATCTAGAATTTCAAGTAACCACAGTAAATAATCCAGCTTTGTAGATATAATTATATAAATAAGAGCAAAAATATAGCGTCATAAAAACTTAATCAGGCTTAAACAAATTTTTGACTCTGGAAATAAAATAAATTGATATAGTTTAGTATTTAAGCAAACATTAGAAGTTTGAGGAAAAGTTTAATAATCTTGTAACAGAATTAGGTACTATTAAAAATAAAGTTAATTTTATTGTTCTTAGGGAAATATGGATATGTAGTAATGAAACACATTTGATTAATATACCAGGTTACAAACTATTCACGAGTTGTAACAATAGTTATAGAGCTGGTGGAGTTTTATGTTTTGTAGATAGCTCAATCGATTGTAAAAGTAAATAAATACCCCTTACAATGTGAGGACAGCTGATACTACTTTTCTACATATTGTATTAGAAAAGACATATTTTCAAACTAAAGTGCATGTACAGATTACATTTTTTATCTGAAAAATTATTGTTGTCTAAATTATCCCACGTTATGTCAGAGATTAAAAATAATTTGATATACATTGGGGATAGAAATATCTTATTGGATACGGATACAGCAACGCAAGCTACACCAGTATATTGAATAATAATGGGTTCATATCATTATTAAATACTCAAACAGGAATAACAAACAACTCTAAATCATTTATTGACTATATTTTTGTGAGACATACATCTACAAATTTTTGTCTAGCGCTGTGTTTAGATGTAGGTATCACAGATCACTGTATGCTAGGACTTTTTCATAACTCGTCACACACGCCAGGGAATCAATCAAATAGCAATGCAAGGTTTAATAAACTTATACTTGATTTAAAAATATTGTCAAAGGTGAATTTAAAAATACTGACTGGCTCAAGGGGGTTAATATTTGACACAAGAAATTTTAAGTAATATTGTTAATAACAGTAATAAGATAGTTTTGCAAGACTTTAAACTAAGGAAAGGTAAGTTATTGAGTCCCTGGATTACTAAGAATATTCTTAAAAAAATAACGAAAACGTAAAACTTTATAACATTTCTAAGAGACGACCGTATGATATAACATTTCAAAATTATTTTACAACTTTTCCAATACCTTAAAACTGGATGTAGATTGAACAAAAAACGCATTTTATACAAACAAATAAGAAATTGTTAAGGCGATGTTTCAAAACAGCAGAAAATTACTGTCAATTTAACAGGAAATGAGAAGGATAAGTGCACTGCCTTATTGAGCTAGATAATACAACATGGGTAACTGAATTGAGTGTTATCGCTCAAGAAATCAATAATCACCTTATCTCGGTACAAGCTGGTCAGCCAAGTACAGTCACTGCCGAAACACTATCTCCTCATTACGCTCACCATAACTCGTTTTTTAGCTCCTACCACAATAGAAGTCAAATCAGTTGTTTTTAACTTAAAGAACAACAAAAGATCAGTAGTTTTGGACAAATTCAGCGTTAGTTTCTTGAAATACATAATCAATTATATTTTACCCGTATATTTTATTTGATTCATAACAGTTTTAGTAAAGGCGTCTTTCCAGAAAATCTTAAATTAAAAGTGTAGTTGTACCTATTCTAAAAAAACATAATTCATATAAATTGGACAATCTAAGCCTATAAACCTCCTTTCAACCTTTTCAAATTTGTTTGAAAAAATAATGTTGGTACGGTTGGACGTTAAAAAAATCCGACGTACATGATGAACTCTAAAAGTAATTCACACGATTTTATTGTGACACGACTATTTATCGAATTCGTTTTGCAATCTTGATATTATTGCTTTTTCAATTCTTTTAATATTCTCAATCAGTTTTAAATTTTTATAAACGGAAAAATGGAAACATAAAGAATTGCAATGCTTGGAATTAAATGTAAATTACTTACCTATAATACTTTATTTATTTTACCAATACAGAATACTAGTGTAGTAAGAGCGATTGATTTATAGATCACAACTAGAATATCTTTACCATTTAAAACAATATTTTGAAAAATAAACTCCACCGTAGTGTAAAGGTAGTGGTTGTTTTGGCTCTCTAACTACAGATACAGTTGCCGGGGATGTCAGAAAGATTTGCAACTGGGCTGGATCGTTACCCATAACAACTTTTAGTAAAATAAATTAAATGCTGGCGTAGAAATAACCCCCTAAAAAGCTCCACACCTTGAAACGCCAATTTAATATTTTGTATTTTATTTTTAGTCTACCTTATTGACTCATCATCATCGTTATCTAATTTTTGTCATTAACCTCAACATTTTAGTGTCATATTTCAACCTTGCAACCCTCATTCACATGAATTCAAATTCGTGCTATGGTTACATATTTATACATTTTTAACATATTATGTATTCTCTTCAAGAATAAATCCTCATACAATAAAACATTTGATTTTAGATCGAATTTTGCTTACAGATTATTTTAAAAAATAAAGTATACTATTAGAAATAATTACAATGTTGGTGTATATTTGTTACATTCTCCATTTTAGTTTCCCTATGAAAAATAAATCTATTATTAAATGCGTAAATTTCCTTAATAAATATTCTTATTTTTAACAACTAACGGGTTTTCATAATAACTGTTTTTCCCATATATTAGGTGCAGCCAGTTTCGTTGTTGCACATACATTTTCTGTTTAGTACTTTATTTAAACTTAATAACAACAACAATTGAGTAAACAAATTACATAAACAAAACACTTTAATAAGAATTACCGATTGTGGTGATGCCATTAAACAGTGATATTAAACAATGCGGCTATAAACGGTAACTAATATTGTTTAGTTTACACAGGAACTGTACGAACAAAACCATAATTTGCCATTAGAGATGAGACTGATCAATTCCAGTTTTGTTCCACTCAGTAAACATTAATTGTTTCAATAATGTATCATTGGCTTGCTTCCATAGCTCAATATTAACTGTCTTTCATAATGAACTAGTTCTCTATGTGGAATAAAAAATGCTAGAGTTTGTTGCTTTTATTTATTTATCTATGCAAGTTTCCAGTCAGGTTCGATGCGCTTCGCATTGTTTACAAAAATGCCAAGCCACTTAGGCGGCTGCAGTATAATAAGCGGCACAATCGAATTACAATCGAATCATCGATATTCAAGACCATCTAAAAAGACGGAAAACAAAATTTCGGACCAAATTAAGTAATACGTATTTCAAATAGCAATATCGTTCTGCTGGTTTTAAATCTTAAAAATTAATATATTAACGACAGATAAAAAACTGCCTTTGCTATCCATATCTATACAATTTTACAAACAAAACAATAACATTTATTTACCTTTTACTATTTTTAAGGATAAAAGTGTCTGACTCCTTGTGAAATAAAGAACACTCGTACATCGTCATTATACCTGTCGCCATAAGTCATATACCGTACCCCTGATTTTACTTTTAATTATTTTGGAGCAATTATGGCGAACTGAATTACGTTTATGCCTTTGAAATTGTATTATAGTAAAGCTATACTTTTATATTTAAATATTATTGTATTTGTTTCAGATTATATAAAATAACTAAACTTTATTGAAATTATGTATGAGCATTGTAGTACTTACGATTACGTTAGCCAATCTGAAATAGTGTCCCTGCAGTACTGATGCCGTCAAAACTACATTAATTAATTAAAAAGTCATAGTTTGTTAGATTCCAACTAAAACAGTACACGATTTTTGAGATATTTTTAATAACAAATTTAGTATGTTAAAAAGTCTTCTTAAGTTTTTTGATACGTTGTGTTTGTTCTAACTTATCTTGCAACGAAACGCTATTTGATTTTGTCCTTTAATTCTAGTTTTCATCTCCTCACTACAAACTGCATAATTCGGATTTAAAGGAGCAAGGTTATTATCTTGTAACCATTTAAAAAATTTTCAATGTGTCAAAAGACATTTTGAGACAATAACTGTATGTCCATCGCCATTGTTCTTGCCGATGTCACTATTCTACAGCTGTCAATGACGTCACTAGGCTACTCGGTACGTAAATTAAATAACGGCTGGAAATGATTAATTGTGAATATCTATAGGTCCAATGTTGTATTACATAATATCGATATTTATAATCGATAATCTTAATTCGATTGTGTTGGTGGCCACTTATTATACTGCTGACCACTTAGGCTAGAAAAAATCCCTGCTTAATTATATAAGTAATAGCTTGAAATAAAATAATTTTGCGATAGATTTTTTGTTGTATCTATTTTTAGAATTTCTCTATCACAGCCGTTTAGTGTATAAAACAAGTTTATAAACTTTCACAAGTTTATAAATATAAAAAATACATGTTTGTACGATCAATTATAGCCATTTAGATAATTTGGCAACTGAATAACTTGGCTCAAGAAATTATGGCTGCAATATAATAGTAAAGTATTTGTTCAGTATACTGTATATAAGAACTTAACAAAATGTTAAACTGTAATATTGTCAAGGATTCCTAAAGTTTTTTTTGTATAACAACCACACCTTCTCATACTTATACGAACATTGTAACCATCGGTAGCCAGCTGTTTGTGTTGATACAGGTATCGATTGGTTATAATGTAATTGTATTTCCAAGAAGCATTTGTCATCTCGTTGACTTCCATTTCATATTGTTCAATAATAAATAGTTGTAAGCTCTTACGTCTCGTATGTGGACCTTAGAAACAAATTTTGTCAGAAAAATAGACTTTATTAGTTTAGTATTTTTTGTGGTTTTCAAACGTATTGACATTTTGAACTATTACAAAGCCTCAAAGATAAGAGTAATGTTTTCTTTCAAATGTATGTAAGTAAATTAAGAGGATCATTGAATGAAGTAGAAAATACTGTTCCCGTGGGTAATGCATTACCCATACTGCCAATAGCAGTTCCAATAAGAATTTAATATCCACAGCGCACCTTCAGGCACTGGAGAGCGAATCAGTTTCATGAATTCTAAATTTGCCAATTACTTCTGAAAATACAATTCACAACATATGCAATACATCTATTACTAAAAGAGCTTGTTGTAAAAACGATAGCGATGTTTTGCAACAAAACGTCTTGACAGTTTAGCGCCAGTTAACGCTGCATGAATGATGAATAGATTCTATTTCCATTTGGGATTTCTCATTAAGCCTGGCGCTTTGTTTTAAATGTGGTATTAATCTCAAACCGTACTTCGTTATTGAAGTCCATTCCAAGTTCTAAAGCACTACTAACTAATAAGGACGAGGACTAGTCAGAAAGAGAAATATTATTGCTACTCTCCAAATTATAGCACGGTTCAACTATAGCTCTATTAGGACCGCTGGTCAGCTCAGAACATGATAAAAATACATTTATGTCACCCAGGTTTATGTGTTCTTGAGCATTACAGATTACACCATAGCCGCGTTGCGTGTGTTACAGATTACACCATAGCCGCGTTGCGTGTGTTACAGATTACACCATAGCCTCGTTGCGTGTGTTACAGATTACACCATAGCCTCGTTGCGTGTGTTACAGATTACAAACGCGGAGTGTGCGAAAACGAGATATCAGTAATTACTGTATAATGGGTTTCGTCCAGATCTCATATTCTCTGACTAGTTGTTAACATTATTGTAAGACCATACGAGGGTCTGATGGTGCTTGAATAGCTATGCTACAGGTTATACTGAAAGATATGGAATTTAACTATGAAACTTAATTACCGATTTGGTACAAACTGATATTTACAAGCAACAAAATAACAGTATATTTAAACATAAAACCCAGTACAATTGAAAATATTAGCAAATGGACGTACTTTTCATTCTTCCCTCTTAGTAAGTATAGCCAATGATAATGATAAGATACATAGGTTTCGTTATAAATTTCTTCTTCGATGAATAAATGAAACTGTTGATGTGAGTGTACCTAATCTTCTTACAGTTTGCGGATGTTCCACAAACCAGTCTGTTCTGTAAAGAAACAAATAAGATCTTTATTTGAGAGTGGATTTCAGAGCGCATAACTGTTTTACAAATCAAAGATTACATTCTAGAAGCTCTTTTCTTATTGGAAATTATTTATAAATTTAAAAATAAACTCTCTAATAATATATTTTTTATTTATGTGAGGCCTTTCGTGCTCAAAGGAACACATCAGATCCACATAACTGAATGGTTATTATTGGAGTGTTTGCTTTTAAATTTATAAATCAACTCTTGTCAATAGCTATAATCAAATCTAAGTTTAGGCACCTACATATAAATTATAATGACCATATTCATATGAGCAGTTCAATAATTACTATTCAGCTTCCAGTTATAGAGATGTGTGAGCAAACGTTAGTGCGGGTGTACATTTGGCCACAATGGTCCGATTTGGAGTTTAAATTCATTAGCAATTTTCATATTAGTAAAACTAGAAGTACTATAGCTATATAGAAGCAAGTAGTGAAGCTTTGATATTATTAACAGAAGTATGCACAGTATCCTTAGTCGAACAATGAAGAGAAGCTATATGGGGACATAATTCATAACCGAGACTACGTTTTATATGATCGGATTTATCTATGGTCAACTGAGTCGATTTGCATACCTTTGAGAAATACCCCATCTTTCCACAGCAGTTACAGGTGGCGTTACTCAAAGGGCATTTGATTTGTAGATGCCAATTGTCTCCATTGTAGAAACACATTTTAGCTTTTGCTGCAGCTAAATTATTTATAGAAGTCTGAACAGTATCCTTATTCGAACAGCAAAAAGAAGCTGTTAAGGAGACATAATTTATAACCGAGACTGTAAGTTTCGTACAGTCAGATTTACCTTTGGTCAAATGAGTTGATTTGCATACCTTTGAGAAATTCCTCACCTTACCACAGGCGGTACAGGTGGCGTTACTCACAGAACATTTGATCAGGAGATGCCATTTGTTACCACAGTAGTTACACATTTTAGCTTTTACTAAATATACGGTAGTATCTCTTATGATATATGAAGTTTTTTCATTAAAATTGTGTCCTTAATACCATTAATCGCAGGAGTATATTTAAGTATTCTTGTGACTGCTGAATATTTAGTTTTTTTTGAACTATAAGCATTTTGAAGTGATAGGGACAGCTTTTCTAACGTTTGCCTTATGAAGGAGGAGTGTAAGAAACTGATAACACCGTCTCGTATCCATTCATATTTATGGTCCATAGTAACAGCTTTATAGTTATAATCATTGCTTAAGATCTTTAGTGACGCAAGTTCTGGTCATTATGTTCTCCAGCTTCCTGTCATCCATTCTTAAGTACCTGTTTTGGAACTAAATCCACTCTTGTTTAAAAAATACCCATTTTAGTTTTGTTTTAATTCTTATTTAAATTATAATATATATATATATATATATATATATATATATATCGATAAAACCTTTAGAATTATAACCAACAACAACAACAATAAAGAATAATCTATAGTGTTTGCATTTGATCAATACAAGACATTGTTACATATATTGTTAATAAACTTGTATCAAAAATTATTTTACTAAATTTATGTAAAACAAAAACGATATATTAAAATGCAAGAAGTTAAACTTTTATGTTAGATTTATTTAAAGAACTAATGGTCTAGGAGACGTGAGACATATGCATTACATACTGGGGGTTTGTTAATGGCAGAGGGATTTTCCTACCAAATAATTCGATTGGGACTAGAGTTAGATTTAATTGACGCTGAAATTTGGAGTAACAAAAGAGTTATAAATATAAATCGATATTGTTTTCCCTGATTATATGTTTTAGCTTGACACACTTAAGACCATACACATGAATAACAGTTATACTTTTAGAATTTTGATCACCTACATATCTGAAGAAACATAGAATAGAGTGCAGCAATGGAATTGGTTTTAAATATTCTACTATTTATAAGAACGATATACTATCTATTGTTGCATACATTATGAATAAAACGATAAAAATTTTGAACAAATACGAAAGACCACCATCTTAGAGCTATTTATCCAATAAGTTCGTGTTCACAAACTCGTGTTATATTGAGTAAGTCCTAGCATATAGTATATATGTTTTAATAGGAGATGGTTTTGTGGCTTGGGAATCATGACTTGTTAACATTTGTAAACATTAACCGGAATATCTGTTATGAGATTACTTGTAGTAGGCGGAGATTTGTCTTAGATGTACCTGAAATGCACTCATCTCAATAACATTACATCTGATGAGAAATATTATTTCCAAGTAAAATAGGAATTCTGTACAGAGGAAACCTAAATGGTAACCATAATTCATAAACTAGGAAATAAAATTACCAGCAAATGTTCCGCCGATAGGCTTTAATACACTTATGTCAGAAGAGGAAAAATAAGGGGAAAACCAAACAAGGATAGAAGATCTATCACCATTTGGAACAGTGCAGGAGGAGTAAAAGTTATTTCGCAATAACGGCCAAAGGCTTTGTGCAGCGGACAGGGAACGAATAAGCTACGATAAACTATGAATTTATGTAGGTTTAAACCAACATTGTAAAAGTTTAAGGGTAAGCTATGTTTTAGTTAAGTGGTTGACACTAATATCACTATAACAGTACACGTGACTCGTTAATCGATTGTTATTATCGAACGAATCCATAATATCCAACTTTTATATTATAGAATAATAATACGCAACAATAAATATCATAAATAATAATAACATAAACAGCAAGAATAATACATTAACATTTTTCATAACATAAATTTAACAATAACATTTCAAAATAACAAAACCAACTGTGGCCTAAATAGCTTGGCCTATTTATAGCTTGTTTGGATAGCAATGAGCAACCACATTTGTGAAATGGAGAAAAGGTTACTCCCCTGTGGGTTACCAAGAGCCAAACCAACATGTTAAAGCCACTTAAAAATGTTGGTATTCAATTGAATTATCTCACAACATTTCCTCATATTCATCACATATTTAAATTCTCAAAAAATAACTACTTCTTGTTGTTTATTGTTTACATTAAAAAGTACTGTAACTAATAAGTTAAAATGGTATATTAAAATAAATAAATTGTAACATCGAATTAATAATTCGGATAACAACACTCAAATCATTCGATATAAATATTCAAATGACGAGTGTAGGCCACTTATTAAAGTCTCCTCAAATTTCATGAATTTGTGTCCTAATAATTGATAAATATTAACAATTAGAAGTTGATAACGACTATATTGTCTCATTAATCTTACATAAACTCTAAAGTAGGTCTCTTAAGGATCAGAGATATTTTACAATCGATTGAACGCAGTTTACACAGTTATTTCAATAGTAACCACCTTAATGTGAAACTGATATTGTAATTTGGTTCAGACAGTATTCGTTATAAACATTTCCCTCAAATTTCATGAATTTGTGTCCTAATAATTGATAAATATTAACAATTAGAAGTTCATAACGACTATATTGTCTCATTAATCTTACATAAACTCTAAAGTAGGTCTCTTAAGGATCAGAGATATTTTACAATCGATTGAACGCAGTTTACACAGTTATTTCAATAGTAACCACCTTAATGTGAAACTGATATTGTAATTTGGTTCAGACAGTATTCGTTATAAACATTTCCCTCAAATTTCATGAATTTGTGTCCTAATAATTGATAAATATTAACAATTAGAAGTTCATAACGACTATATTGTCTCATTAATCTTACATAAACTCTAAACAAGTAGGTCTCTTAAGGATCAGAGATATTTTACAATCGATTGAACGCAGTTTACACAGTTATTTCAATAGTAACCACCTTAATGTGAAACTGATATTTGTAATTTGGTTCAGACATCATTCGTTATAAGCAGTTTTGAAGCAAGGATCTGTTACTCGCTCTTTATAAATCTAAGATAACTTTGATGTAATATTGTGTTCAAATAAATAAAAATAGACGCTCCAGTTTTCAGTAGAATGATTGTCGTTATTTCTATCTTTACTGACAAAAGTTATTTCTTTGTCTGTAGAAATAATTTTGTATTAATATTCTTCAATTGTTCCAAAGAAAGTAAAAGGGGTGTGATGACATAATTATTCTACAGTTCAAATAAAATACGCAGGTATAGAAATACGCAATTTTTACAGTGTAATCTCAATGTAAACTCAGTTTCTTTGTATAAATAGCTCACGATTACAATTACGAAAACTACGATATTGCAAATTAAGCCAAAATTAAAAATACGATTTTTAAACTCAAATTCTTATATTTGGTGCAGTTTACTTCTTTAAATGTAATCATTGTTAATAGTTGAAATTTAGTAAAGATTTTGACTGTATATGATAACTAACCTCGCATCCATGTTGTGGCAGAAATTTTGTGATAATAGCAGATCTCCAAACACCACCATGGATTTATATGCTGAGAGATTTGCAATCAATTCGAAAATGTTAATAATAACCCTATTTTTGATCAGTTATATTTAAATATTGGGTAGTTTTTATTATTCTCAGAAGTTATTGTTTATAAAATGTTTTATAATTTTCTGCTATTTATTTGTGCATATTGTTTCAGTCGTTCATAACCAGAACGCCACAAAGTGGCAAAATATTTTAGCAATGAATGACATGTATATCTTCTCATATATTTACCTAATACAAATTAAGTTACTCCAGATTTCCAAATTTCTTCAGTAAAGAAAATCAAGACGGGTTTAAAAACTAATTAATGTTTATTCGAGACTTGATTACTCTATATAAATTAAATTAACTGCTTCTATGGCATTGTAACTATAATCAACCTTGTATACATAAATCGATGTTGATTTTCCAGTTATTAGACATATTATTAATACTCATGGTGTTGTAATTTGATTTGAACTTCAGTCAATTACACAAGATATAAAATATGTGGCAGTACGCCTAATAGATTTATATATAAAATTTAACTTATACTACACTATTACTACTTGTTTAAATTTAAATTTAAGATTTAATTAATTTAAACATGCATTTGACACTTAAATAAATTCAAATATTAATACTAATTAACACTATTAATTTATCATTTCAGTTATAAACCGACTTCCCATATAACTTGAAAAATTATCATAGCTCATAACTGGCTGAGGGTTAGTGAAGCTTATCACTCGTAGTGGTGGAAATATTTCATTTCTGTCTCTCTGTTAGTCTGCCATGAAGCTTCATTTCTATATTATGAATACTGAGTTAGATTGTGGTGCATGCCGCTCCATTGGATTTAGCTAAACGTTAGCTAAATTGATTTCATTGGTTTATGAAATAAACCAATGAAATATCCATCGTAATTTTAACGAAATAAATAGTAGAATAAATAAATTTGTGAACAGATAAAATATTTATAAAAATAAGTGATTTTAACATTTCATCTATAAACACGCGCAGCTTATACATACATTGAAGAGAAAAAACTAATAGACTAGAAATTCAATTTAAAATGTCGGTAACAAGATTTGATTTCAGCGCACTTTTGCGTTGTAGACCCGCCCTATCTCAGGGACATGTTATTATTCTAACGCTGCTATGAAATCCAAGTCAATGAAAAGAAAAAATGTGAATGCATCATTTGGCAAGATAACTCGAGAAAGATAATCGGGAATTTTACACTGTCAAGAATGAGTTCTATGACTGTGCGTGTCCAATCATGGAATTTGTCTGAGTGTCATTGAAGCTTATCACTCAGTAGGCTGACACAATTTTTTTTTTCTGCTGGGGGATCTAAAAACCTTTTTTTTATATAATGCCTGTCTGTCTGTCTGTTCACAGAACATCTCGAGAATGAGCTACGGATGTGAAATTTTGCATGCAACCTGAACAGACAGCTACACGACACTTAGTATATAAATGTCCTGGAAAGAAAATGTCTAAGAACAAATACAAACTAATTTGAAATAATCAATACTATGACTTCTAAGAAGACTAGGAGATTTGACAACATGTTCCAACAACAGACTTTGTAGAACTTTAAGAGACTGGCATCACAAAAGCCATTAATCTTTGAAGCAACTTTATCAAAGGTCATTGTACAAAACTTCCCCAAACACAGACTGCAAGAGACAGCGTCACACAAAGTAATACGGTTTCAATCTCCATTGATAAATATATGTTTACGAAATTCACAACTGAAGAATATTAAATAATTAAACATTAATTAAAAACTGTATGTAATCCAATGATAACTGTTTTCTTTCAAATTTTAATTTAGCCACAGATCAGAACTCACGTTCTGTCGATAAGAAAATTAATCCATAATTAATTTATTGTACTTACTTAAAATATTATACAATATTTAGTTTAATTATGTTAATTATTACAATTTTAGTTTATTTCAATAATATATGTAAGGGTAGACAAATGATTAGGATAATTATAAAACCATCATAATAGTTTTATGATAGTTAATTTATTGTAATCTCGAATAAAAAGGAGGAGGCTATTATACGTATAGCTCTACACCAGAACACAATTGTCTCTGGAATTAGAAACTATACTTTAGACGATTCTTGCCTTATAAGTAACCGTTTAATTTTGTTAATTTAATCTGATGTAAATTGTGTTCTGGGGTAGAGCTAGAGGTACAGCCTCCTTCTTTATATCCGAGATTACAATGAATTAACTATCATAAAATAACTATAATATTCTTGTAAACGGACATGTTGAATTAGTTTTTAATGTTTCTCTGTGAAACGATTAATAGTGTAATTGATTTTCAACAGTTAAACTTCGAAATATTAGAAGCTACGTTTTACTAAAAAGAAATATTGATGTCCTAATAAACTATTCAACAACACCTTGTTTATTTATTATTATTAAGTAAGTGAGCGGTTCACACTTCAATTACATAAGCCTATGACCTATGATTATCTCTTACTACAATCATTTTAAAAGCCGCTTTAGAATTAATGCACGTTAAAATTAAAGGCCAAGTTCATATTCCACCTTTGCACGTCTCTAATAATGTAATGCGTTACTTTTTTGTCTGACATTAATTATTATTAGTTTGAAAATGTTATTTATCTATTAAAGTTAAATATTTAATATCTTCACGAAACCACTTGGTATTTGCTTTTAATGTTAAGGTCAAGACCAAAGGAAAGAACCAATAACTATTTAAAATTAATATATTTGTATGAGCCAGAAGGAATAAAATGTGTTTAAATTAAGGAGAAGCCTATTTTAGGAATAACGGTGACATAATTCTTGGTTGAACTTTTTATGAGGCTTGATTTTTTAACAGGAGTTATTTGTTTAAGGGAATGCGGATGATGAAAACAAATCTAAATACAAACATACCAGCTAATTACGAACCTCACCACCGATTTCAGTACAGATATATTTGAATTTTGTTGTAAGGTATCATCCGCTGCGACGTAGAATCCTCCCAGTTCCATATCCTGGCATCATCAATCGGATGCAATCCAGTCGGCCGGCCATATATGACGTCACTAAACCGTATCGATGAGGTTTTATAACCGCGCGGTATTAATATAACAAAAACAAACCATCCCATCCGGTTACGAGGCCTGCCAATAAGGTGTCTAAACAAATTAAAATCTATTATTACTTTAATATTTGTGTGACCCAAACCTGAACATATCAACACATATTATGATTATCATGAGATTGTTTTTAAAGAGAGCCCAATCCCCTTTAGAGCCTTATTCTACCCGTCCTCATGGGCCAATGGGCCACTGGCATGTGCGAGGATCTTATCAAAAAGAAGAAGGAGGAGAGTCAATACAGTACACGGTCGATGGTACTGATAGAAAGTGCAACAGTTACAGACAGGATTTTAACCTACACTATCTCTAACACAGACCCAAAGAATATTTATCTGTGACTAGCCTGCGATTATACTCAATGCTGCACGAGAGTTAAAACTGGAAATAAAATAACCATTCATTTCGTGTGAGAACTGAAGCAGAGGTAATCATGTGAGGGTTACTTCACGCATCCATTCACGCTAATAGATGAGAACTATTTGGTCACAACATCTCTGAGGTAGAAAAATGTTGTCATTAGTTCCTTCTGCTTTTCCAATACAAGTTTCTGAACATCTTGCTGGTAGTTTCTCTCGCGTAAATAAAATTTCCAGAAACCAAATTTAAAGCAAAATAAAAGAAATATTATACTACTAAAATTATTAAAATCGATACATAGTTTTGAAAATTATAATAGACCAGTTTTCACTTTATTCATGTTTAAACTGCGTGTTTATTTGTTGGAAATAGTATTTTGTCCTAGATTGAATATAATAACTTGTATTATATTTTGCCTTAACAAAGACTATTTTATTTCAACGATCAGGTTCTCTCTTTATGGCTGTAACTTGGGCCTGACATTTTTTTCGTTAAATAGTAACGATGCCAATTTAGAGCCTTAAAGATGTCCTAAAGGTCGAAATCGGTTGTTCTCCTAAAATACTTTAATTGTAAGAGAAGCTTAAATACTTACTGTTAAACAATTTGTGACCAATACTCGTACTATCGGCTAATTTGTGAAATAGAATAATCATAACTCATTGTGAGTAAACAGTACACTTCTAGAACATACCGATTACTATGATGCAAATTGACCGCGTTATTTAATCAAAATAGGCTTGCCACAACGCATTGTGAGTTCTTTGTATTTATTCAAATACCTTCAGGAAAATGTTGAATTTATTGACAGCTTTGATGTAGTAAAGGTTTCAATAAGTGTTTCTATCAATGAAATTGTACAAATATGTTTAATAAAACTTAAAAGGCAAATAATATAATTTCACATATATTTTATTATATCAGATAAAGTTTTAATACTTTAACAAAATAATAACCGATTATATAAATACAAATCCTAATATTTGTCTAATAAACCGAGATAATATGTACTATTATACAATATAATATAAAATATTTTGTATTTGTAATAGCTATAATCGACGAGGTTATATCTGTTGGCTGGAGATGACTTTCCACAGCAATACATAAACATTATTAACGCTAATTAGGCTAAATCCTATTTTAGAATTATGATTACGTTAAAATATTATTCAACCAATGTACATAATCGGAAAATCTTAGAAGATAGTCATACATCAACTGGTTCAAAATTAATTTATTTTTGAAATATCAAGCTGTACATCAATACAGCTAAAACTTTTAAACGGAAGCCTATGTTAAGTATCAGGGTAATTCTAATTCTATGTTTACTATATAATATGTCTCGTCTCATCAGTGCCTAATGCTACCACTTATGTCAATTTTAAGGTAGTTACTACACTTACTACACCAAAGGCATTTAAATTAAGCGACCAAGCGTTTTTACATAAAAACTGCCAAAACTCACTTACAAGTATATATTGACCTCTCCGGGAATCGAACCCGTAACCTCTCGGTTAGACAGCTGCAGTCTTACCCCTACGCTACGGAGAATGTTATTTTTCCATCCTACCTTTGTGTTTAAGAAGTTAAAATTATAAAACATTACAATCAGTCTGTCAACTCGCATTTTGACACGCTCAGTTGGAGAGGAGTTTCCAAATTTATTAAGACAATATGTTAATAGTTCTTTGAGCGGTGTTGCCGCACAATTATAAAAAAACTCAGTTGTGATTATGCTCACTATCATACGATTTTTGCTATGGTTGCAAGCAATCTATATTAAAGGAGATTTGTGAGTTTTTATAAACATTTGAATATGCAATACTCCTTACGACGTCGAAAATGGTTGATATATTTGGAATAGACATTAAGAAAAAAAATACGTTTAAATTATTGTGTATAAAATTGGAACTGCGTTCGATTTCATCTTATTCAATAATTGTATATAAAATTTATATTAAATTTTAATAAATGTAGAATCTTAGATGAAATTAACTAGCCGTTATTAACCTAAAATAAATAACAAAAATGTTAATTTAGTTTTGCTTCAATATTTTTAACACGTTCAATTCAAGACATTTTCATATATATATATATATATATATATATATATATATATATATATTTTCAATAAATATTGAATCACAAAAAGTACTTGCTCCGCAGGGACTATATATATATATATATATATATATATATATATATATATATATATATATATATATAGTGGTAAATATAACAATACTATTTAGATCTTATACTTTTTGGAGAAGAGTGAAAAAATCCAGATGTTAAAATTAAGCAATACACTTAGTTACTGGTTAAAAATGTGTTGATTAAAAAGATCTTTGTAATAATTACGTAGTGTCAAATAAACATATATGATACTTCTTTGTTTGTTTGTAAAACGTATTTATTTTTCTTTTTAAAGCCGTACAAAGGATATTGCGAGTGATATAAATAATGATATTCCGCATTTAGTTTCAGCATTATTTATTTCAACATATAATTTTCAAGTTTTTAACTGTAATATCGTAAATGTGAAAAAATTTAGTAAGTTATATCATACTGAACCAGGTGTTTTATAAGTAAAAAACACAATTAAAATTAGATTGTTACAAATACATATTATAATTTACTCTTTACGTTTAGTATATAATTGTGGCCAGTTTGTCTAAAACATAAGAAAGTTATAGCTTTTAGAAATTAATCCTAAACTAAAGTAGGCATACAACAACTAAATCGTATTATAATTTTTTCATAGTAGCAATAGGAGTAAAGTATAACTCATAATTCTACTAGCCTCTTATTAAAAAAGCTTATTTCCTTAATATTTAAAAATATCTGAAATAAATTAAACTTGCATAATAACACAGGAGCAATAAATCATCCTCGTTATTACTTATTTTTAATAAGAACTACACATGTGTTAATACAAAACATGTTTACTTAGCTATAAATTACATACGTGTAAAGTAACAGAGATAGAACTAACTAGAAGATAAGAGTATTTTCCGTGATTGCACGGAAATAACTAGGACGGCTGTGGGCAAGCCATTTCTCCCAGATTGCATTGTGGGTATTTTTTTATTAACGCAGGGACGGAAGTAAATAGTGTAACCATATTTTCGCTCCAACGCGTTGTTGGTGTTTCATTACGTATAATTAGATTCGTTGAAACTTGATATTTTGATATTTTAATATAGGCTTAAACTTCATTTTCTGAGTATCCTCACTTTAAAACATTATGAACTTGTTTAAATGTTTTGGAACCAGGTAAAAAGCTGAACAACAACGTCTCATATCCGTTTTTCTGACATACTTGTTCCTAAGAAATTGTTAATCTCAGAATTTTACAGTATACAATTTGATTTAATGAACACAAAATAAACTTTAGCCGTTTGCCAATATTTAACAGCTTATTAAATAAATGAGGACTATACACGTTACGTACATTAGATTCAACAAAATGTATCATGGTCAATGTAATTGTAAATGTAAACTACATAACACACTGCTCTTGTACACGTAGGCCATGAAAAATAAAGTAAGTTGTTTTTTATGAATAATAAAGAGATACGTACACGTTTCCACAAACAGCTGTAAATCATAAATTAATGTAAATGTTGATTATAGGATTTTAGAGACTCTTTTGGGATTCTTCTTAAATTATTAAAATATACACTTTATATATTTAAAATATTAATATTATATGTGATTCATGATAAATTGTGAATTTTGCATTGGCAATAATACATGCCAAGACTACGCTGTTACAGCAAAGCGATAAACGAAAAAACTAGATATATATATATATATATATATATATTTCATAGTGGTATATATATATATAGTTTTTTCGTTTATCGCTTTGCTATATATATATAATTCGGCGGAACAAGTACTTTTTGCGATTCAATGTTTATTGAAATTAAATAAGGCAATTGCTATTTATACAAATTTAATGTGTGTGTGTATATATATATATATATATATATATATATATATATATATATAGTTTTTTCGTTTATCGCTTTGCTGTAACAGCGTATTTTATATATATATATATATATATATATATATATACGTAATATATACGTATTTGACACCCATATTTGAGTCACATTTATATTTTTTGACAATATTTTAAAATTTTAGACAAAGAGTTTAGATTATCTTTAAATATAATATAACAAGTTGCTTATAATTTTCTTTTTCAAATTCCTAGGAAACACAAGTGGATTCAAGTTTTGAATTAATTACTAACACTCTGAACCAATATTGTCTATCCTTCAGTTTTAATGAAAACTTGTTCCATGTAATAACCAGAAAATATTTTACGTAGGGAAAAGCTCTGCAGCCATTATGAAAAATTGAGATTATTGTTTGTCTTAGGTTATTGGTTTTCCCTTGAGGCGTTTGCGTCCTTTGATTTTGATCTTTAGCAACTAATTAACAGTGTTTCCATTTTATAGTAGACAAAAACCTAATTAAATCTAAGGTTGCCGACTGCTGATACATTGGGTTTATAATTTATTTCAGTTTCATAAATGAGCTGTGATTGTTTAATGCGTTTTATTAAAATTTTTTATGCTTTAAAATGGATTTCCTTAAGATGTTTTTATGTGAATATTACTGATAGTAAGAGAAACTACAAAAGAATGGTTAGTTAACGAAGTGCGTTGTACAGCCAAAAGTAGTAAAAATGCCACTCGTAACAATGAAACTGACTTCGAAATGCGTTAAGAATTAAAAAACTTTTTAGGTTAATAACATTTTGGATATTGTTTGTCTAGTATTCAAGAAGAGCCATATCATATTGTAATAGAAAATTAGAATTCCTCCTTAAGGAAATGATTGCCAATCGTGATAATTTTGGCAGTTTAAAGTGATAGTGTTTTTTTGCACAGATAATACGTTTTAGGTACACGCACTAAAATTAAATTTTAATAATAGTGAATATTATTTTATATCGTTGTCAGCCAGAGAGATAAAAGACTGAAAATGGCCATTTCAGCTTAGGATTAATGATTTAATTCTAAGGAATAATTTCTGGAAGAATTTTATGAGACACTAAATTTAAATTTTGTATTAGGAAAAACCAATTTAAATAATTTGATAAGTACAATGTACTCAAATAAATATATTTTTGATAAAACAATGACAAACTACTAAAACGTGCACGTTATTAAAGTTTTTAAAAATAAATCATTAAGTTTCGAATGTAAGGAAGTTGTGTTAATAGTTAAAGAGCTAAAAGAAATTTTACTGGAACCTATTAATGAACCTGTTAAAGGAGATAATACTTTAAGTTGTGTAAACTTTGTCTCTATAGGCGATATAATTTCGTTGAGCCGGATATTAGAATATAAATAGATTGGTTAAAACTATAGATGCTATAACTAATTATCATACAGATTTTATGTTATTGTTAGTTTTGTTAAAGATATTGTTAATTTGCTTACTATTAAGCATTGAAGCGCGTAAGTTTAATGTATTAGATGGTTTAATAATATTTTGTAAATCTTCTTACATTCAAACTGGTATGTAGACAGATTGAAAATACATAAAAAAACAAGTATTTTTTC
This sequence comes from Homalodisca vitripennis, assembly GCF_021130785.1. Classification (NCBI taxonomy): domain Eukaryota; kingdom Metazoa; phylum Arthropoda; class Insecta; order Hemiptera; family Cicadellidae; genus Homalodisca; species Homalodisca vitripennis. The sequence continues at coordinate 193,852,060 of NC_060207.1, forward strand.
CCCCCGTTGGAAGTCAGCATTATTTTTCCAACTAGATATTTAGTTATATACAAGCAACACACACTCAAAAAACGAATTAAATTTTCTTAAGGGAGAAAATTTGTCTTTCTAAATTTTTACTCCATGTTTAGGCTACATTCCAAATTAATACATGCATCGTTGCGTCATTCTAAATCAGTGAAACCCATGATTTAACTCTAAATTTAACATTCATCCATTTTCTTATCTATATTGTTACGTAAAATATGTATACGGTACACGTAGAGTACATGTGGTTGTGGTTGAGAACATTTCAGTGTTACAGATGTATTAACTCACCTGATCAGAACGTATCACGTTAATCCTCGACAAGAACAACACCACAGTCACGCAGAAATATAACCTTGCCCAACCTCGGGCGAGAACACACTGAGACAGGGTCTGGGTGCCAGAGCGCTCGGCAACAATTAACACTCGCGTATCTTCTAGAGCTGAAGATGATTATCGAGTGGTTAGCTGGAAGCCGCTATTCTCGGCTGGCAACCACTGTTTTGGCAGAGGGGGGGGGGAGGGGAGAGTAACAGAAACTCGCTGAGAACTGTCATTGCAATATTTATGACTGATCGTGTTGTGCAGCTGTTTACTTCGTTGCGGAGTTTCACTAACGTAAACTCGCGCGCGTCGAGACGACTTAACGCGTTTATATAGTACAAACCAACGGCAGGTGTAACGTAGAAGAATACTGTTTCTTGGCAAAATATTTACATTTGCGTGACCTTTTGTTTTATAAACAATTATACATTTTTCCATATTTAGGTCAAGTTATACAACACTATTAAGAAACACAAGACGATGACTAGTATTATTGTAAACACAACTTAATTAGTTTTTAAGCATTAAAAGATCCTTCGACTTCTCAGGTACTCATAAAAAATATATATTTACCCACATTTTCTAAAGTGGTCGCTTTTGCGAGCTGAACAAACTTAAAACCGACTGTCAGCCAAAAGATGTAAACGATCTTCCAAAAATTTCAACAGACCTCAAAGTTACGATGTTTGCTGATGATTGTTCTTTTCTTGTTTCCAATAAATCCCCACATTTGGCTATATCGAATTCAAACATCCAGTTGCAAAGTTTAAATCAGTGGTTCAATTTAAATAAACTTAAATTAAACATCAGCAAAACTAATATCATCCAGTTTCATCTAGGGAACACAAACCAGTTTAATATCCAGGGTCTTATCAAACTAGGAAGCGAGGAAGCCAAGCAAGAAATCTCAGTTAAATTTCTGGGTTTATATATCGATAATAGGCTCACATGGGGCGGCCACGTGGAACATGTCTGCAAAAGGCTTCGAACCATGGGATTTGCTCTCAGCCGTCTCGCCAAGGTCTGTAGCCAAGAGGTTCTACGAACAGTATATTTTTCTCACGTTCAATCGATTTTGAGGTACGGGTTAATGTTCTGGGGTCCATCCAGTGTAGTAAATTTTAATAGAGTATTTGTCCTCCAGAAATGGTGTTTGCGAATCATCTCAGGACGTAGGAGATTCGAAACTTGTAAACCTCTTTTCGGTGAATTAAAAATACTTACTCTGGCGGGTCTGGTGGGGTACGAGCTATGCTCTTTTGTTAAGGGCAATCCAAAGCTTTTTGTAAGCAATGGACACTACCATCAGTATCCGACCAGATCAAGAGGGCTGATATCTGTGGCTGCACATAGTACTAGCGCATTTGAGAGGGGTCCATACCACTTGGGTGCAAAAGCTTTCAATGCATTGCCATTGAATATTAAAAATGAGCAAAATCTACGTTTATTTAAAAAAAAAAAACTAAAGACACACTTTCTTGATAAATGTTTTTACTGTGTAAGAGATTTGTTAAGTTAGATATAGTTTTAGTATTTTGACGTGTAATGTAAAAATGTATTTTGCATTTACGAATAAAGATCTTGAATCTTGAATCTTGAATCTTGAAAGATAAAAGTAGCCATTTTGAGACAAATATTTCTTTTCCGGAGGTTAGGCATTTAATAATCGAGTCGGATGGTATAAGTTACGAGTTTTAATCAAGAAAAAGTGTTAATAAAAAATTTGGTGTGATATTTTTAACCCATTTTGTTACCATCCAATTTCGACATACAACAAAGATTATCGCGCTGATGATCTATTTCTTTCTTATGGGATATTATTTCATTAATTTCACGAAAAAAATAGGTTATGCCTTTAAACAGCAAAAAACAACGACAATGGGCTCTTGGACTTCAAAGGAATAAGAAGTTTGAGAATCGACATTCTCCGCGTCATGGCGCGTAGTAATGATTCATTAAATTTGAGACATTTTTATTTCATTAACATAAAAAATGTCAGCTTACCTTATAAATTAAAATATATATACTTTACCGCCTATTTAAGTCAAATCTAAACTATAACAGTATTGTTTTATCCTAATACTTTTTTGTTTCTGTTTGAAGGGATCATAACATTTATAAAATCCATCAAACACATTGAGGTCTTATACAGTTTTTAATTGTATAAACCAAAAAGATATTTAATAAAAGCCTTGCCACCAGTGAAGTTTTTCTAATTATGCACCAGGCAATGCATTAAAATGATTGCTTAAACTTTCTCCCAAGGATATCGTGGAAGGCGTTTGTATCACCTTTATCAAGAAAATGCTGATTGGCCTATGGCTGCGGTAATGGAGATTGCAAAACTATTACGGCGATTCTGAGAGATAATGCCTTCCACATGCTCTGATCACATTATCAAAACGTGCCTTATGGCAAACGCTATAGGCTTTGATCTTTCCCATGGAGGTGTATACATACTTAGTGAAGTAAATCACTTTCCTCTAGCAAAATTTGAATTGTTTAAAGCGACTTTAAAAATTGCATAGGTACTGGAACTATGAGGATAAGGCCTTGTAAATGGGAGTCCCTATATTGCCCTTTGTGCTTTATTAATATTTTCCAATAATAATTCATTACCGTTATCGTGTTCTTATGAGAATAATAATCTGTGGTAGAATTACTAGGAGATAAATATTTTCACTAACAACGCATAGTGGACTCCTGTATTGGGCTTAGAACTTATCGTCTGTTGTTATCAAATGATTTCTTCACTACATTAGTAGTAGAAGGATCGGAAACTGTTTTAGAGACCCAGCAGGGATCACTTCTGCCTGGTTTATACCTTCCAGTTCAACCTACCACTGGGCACAGCAAAAACCGATGTGTCACTTAAATCTGGGTAACCTTATGGATGTCCAGGAGCGGCACATCACTAACCGAAAATGTTGAGATTCTGGGGTTCATGGGCAATTTGATAGGTCTAGTCTACTGTAGGAGATGACTGTTGGAGTTGGTGGGATTTGTTCCCTAACTATCAGAGGTTCTTGCTAACCTCAACAAGGGTATGCCACCCCCTGCCTGCTTTGACTAGAGGGGCTGGTTCAGAGCTTCTTCCGGGGAGACATGACTTTGAATGTAGTGCCCTAATTCTTCCTCGTGGATCTCGATAGGAGGCGGCCCCTACTCCCTAACCTTACCCATCATGAATATCCTGTCACTCCGGAAGCAGCACAAAGTTTCTTACAGGACTAAGGGCAATTTAGAAGCTTCTTATCCTAAGAGAACAAAAGAAAACTGTTTTTAGATCCTGGCCCAAGAGGAGATTTTTTAAAATGAGTTAAAGTTTATGCTTCGGAAACATTTCGGCTCAGATTCAAACATGGTAGAAATCACTAAAGGTCTTTTGTATTTTCCAGAAGCTCAGCATTTGAGTTATTTCGAACTAAATTCAGAACCATAGGTAAAGTGAGGTCTCAAGATAGTTACCTTGTTCTTTGTTCGCCTTATTAGAGCATCCGATCTTATTTTCATTTGCGGGCGGCTATTTTCTCAGAAAAAGAGGCTTAAAAACTGCACGGATATTTCGAGTGACAATCTTACAGTATAGGTATTTCTACAGACTATTCACTTTGTACGTTATTTCGTAAACTAAAATAAACCGTGGAAAAGTCGCTTGTCATTGTCCTGTGTTAAGCCAAGGATAATTTTGATATGGTTGGCACCTGTGGTAAGACTGGTTTCTTAAAAAAAAACGGGTCGGTTAAGTTGTATGAATGCTAAAACTTCAAATAGTTAAGCTCTAATTTCTCTCATCAGTTTGTTAAAAGCCCCTTGTGACATAAGTAAGTAGCAGTAAACAGTCTATGAAAAGAAAGAAAAGAATCGGTTTCAAATTTTGTAGCTCTGGATTACACAATAGGGTTCAATAGTAACACACGATACCTTACGCTGTAGCAAATAAACCAGACAGAACGTTGAACAACTCTCGATGTAATAGAACTAAATTGCAGTACCGTTCTATTGCACCGAGTCACAAATATTTAGCCAGGACAAGAAGTGGTAATGAACTATCGTTGTGGTGGAACTACAGTCTTGGGAAGGAAAACACGTACACGTAGAATATAATTAGACTACATTCTTTCCATTTAATATAGACTAAGTATAGTATACCAATATAATTATACACCAACAATATTATTTCATCTTATGTATTTTGGTTTTTAACCGATTAATTAAATATTTTTTTTATTTTTCAATTCGAAACCGAGTAAGCTATGTAATTGACGTAAGGTTTTTCGTTTCGTATTATATAAAAAAAGAAAAGTATAAAGAGTGGTTTATTAGGTACCATACAAAAAGATTATTGGCTCCTATAACCATATACGTCTATTTTGGGTTATTAAAAAATCACCTACCTCCTTAACTATCTGTTTCTATTTGTAGAAAGATACAAATGTTATCTGTAATGTCCAAATTATTTATTTGTGTATATGAATGTTATCTGCAGTGTACTCATGTCTCAGCATATATAAATTCATAATTTAAGTTTAATTACTATATACTATAAAACTTAAAGGATTCAACTAGGAAAAACTTATGATCAAATTCTTTACATATTTTCCTTCACAAAATTAAATTATTATTTTGATGTCACTACATAATAAACACATGAAAAATGAATCAAAACTTTAAACGTTTTTAATGGTTTTTTGGAACTGAATGAATGTATCATTCTGATGAGCTAAAATCCCCCAATAGTAAATTTTTTCTTACCTTTAATATAATACATTTATAGTTGTATGTTTCTGAACTCACGTGAGAAATAAATATCTTTTGGAAGAGCATACTTAGAGCCAAAAATAAAAATGAGCAAGCATCAGCAAATAACTTCTGACAGAGTAACTAGCGCGTTAGAGTAATTAATGGTATTTTCTGATTGAGAGTAATGTTATGAACTAGTAGGATTGGAACATTACAAGGTGTGGTATCCGTTACGAAGGGAGTACTTTTCAAAAATTAAACTTTTATCGTGCAATATTAGTGGTTTTCCGAAGTTTATTTGGACTGTACTTTTAATCCAACATTATTAGAGAATAATTATGCAAAAATAAAAATTTTAACTTTCTACTGTAATATGCGTAACAAGAATATAAAAAGAAGACACAGTTTCTTGATTTCATTTTTATATAAAATCGTTCATGAGAAAAATTCTTCAATTGAATATTAGTTAGTCGACGCATTCTACCGAGAGCGGTCTTTACTAAATTCAAACTTAACTTTCTCAGAAACGAATTGGAGAAACAAAGTTACTAGACCTGATCGTTTTATTGTTATATTGTAATTGCAAACACTGCAGTAAAATGTATTTATTTTCTTGTCTCCTTTATTAAAAATATAATATTCAGTTAAGAAGGGGAGGACCCATTATGATATTCCAATAACAAAAAAAGCAACAAACAAATCAGTAAGGAAGAAAAATAGTTCTTTATTAACATTACACTTCCGGCAGGAGGATATTGAGTACGCGTGTTGCTAAGAATTTTTTTTTTATTTTTTACTCTTTGATTACTCCCTTAAGGTTAAAGCTGTGTTCCTAGCTTATTGATTACAGCAGCACCCTCGTCAGCGTCTTAATTACGAGGAGTCTTAGACATTTTAAGTTATATAATACAGAAGAAGCGTATCTTCAAAACCTTTAAACCATGTATCGAAACACCTGTTTTACGTTTAAAAATTGTATTCAATTCCAAAAGGGTGGATCTAATATGACGGAGAAATATTTGAGCTAAAGGTGGTTTGGAATTGTACTATGAAGAAATAATAATAATAATTTTAATGTAAATAATTAGGGACATTTAATATTCACTCTGTCTATTTAAAAGAGTGGGGAGGGGGATATTGACTAGTAAATATGTGGCACGAGATATAGAACAAATCCACTGCATAATAACTACTTAGCTGGCTTACCCTGGTATACATTCCAATGTTTGTAACAACAGTGCAAGATTTGTACAATTAAAGTCAATTGTAGACTTAATGTAACTGTGGTTTTAATCAAAGTTTGTAGTTAATTTGATTTATGGTGTCATTACAATACAAAATGAATGTGTAAAATGTTTCCTGGAAAGAAAGTTTCTTTCTGCATGCGGTTGTTGGATGGCGAGTTTTCAGTCATCAAATACCATTTAAATTTAGATCACTTTTAAGTCTGCAAAAGCGGACGTTACCTCTTTTTCAATCCTTCTTCTCGTATTGATGTCCATGTCGTTCATTATTGCTTGAAATTTCAAATTATCATTAGGTTAATAAACGTATTTTGCAACACACGAGCTCACAAAACACAATTTCTCGATCGACTAATTACTAATCAAAGCTTCCTATTCAAAGTTTAATCCCTCGAGCCCATTCCATTCGGTAGTTAACTCATAGACGCAGAATGAAAGCAAACAAACAAACAGTACACCCTGCCCTGCATCAAGGCTCGGTTAAGTTTGTTTTCTTCGCGAAATAGCGGATCGTGCCTTTCAAGCAACAAACAGCACTAAACTCGTGAATTTGTTGTAGTAACACTCGATATTACCCCGGTATATAAGAAATGTTTTAAAAATATATATTAATTTAGGTATATTAAATTCAATATCGATTCCGTCTAAATTATAGTATAGTTTTCAGATGTCTAATTAATATGTTTTATTGCTACAAAATAATTTATTTAAGCTAGCACTCTTTACAAAAAAACACAAAATCGGATCCTCAAAACCTTTTTGAATGCGTGGTCTTCGGTCGTATAAAATTACAACTAGATCCAGTTATTCGCTGAGCGTTGACGAAAATGGATTTCTGTCTTTGTGTGTGTCCATCTGCATAAACGATATCTTTCGAATGAGTTAACTTCAAGGGTTAAATTCGGTTTGAAACGCAATCTCTTCTATTAGTTCTATATCTAGGTTGAAAATAGTAAACATCGATCCATTGGGATTCATTCTCCGAGCTATGATGTAGTACCTGCTTTTCGCGAACGTGAAGCTATTTAAGCAGTTAGTGCAATCAATACATGAATTGTTTACTTAAACTTTTATGACAGATTCCAGCCCTCGAAACATCGTCTTTTCTGTAACTGTAACACAATGGGAGCAAATGTCATCCTCACAAGTCATTAATTTTCTTCATGTCTGTTCAATGAGTACACTGGTGTATATTGGATGGGATCTATTCATTGCACATAACTTCACTTTTCTCTTTTTTGCATGCCGAATGAGGTATGTAAGTCCGAGGCTTTCAAAATATGCGTTTTAGAATATTTACTTATATATTAGAGTAAGATTTAATTTGTCCTTACTGCCTAAAATAATCGCCGGGGTTGAGTTAACCTACGAACCTAGACGTTAAATCAGGTGATTATTTCCCATTGGCCGATTAACATCGTCTGAGGTCACGTGATCGTCAGATCTATCGGCATAGTGTCTGCTGGACGTTCCCGGGGCAGTGTGTGGTTGGAGCTGTCCATGATATGATCTATGGCGTTGGTCTTTGTCCATATCTCGCAATTTAGTAGTTTTGACAAGTCTTCCTCAATGTAGGCTGCGATGAAGCGTTTTCTAGATTTTCCTTATTGTAAAACCCATCAGAGTTATGGTGGAGTTTCGTTTTGTCTGGAACAGATGAGTTCCTTTTGTACCATGTGCCCCAACCCGACGCCAATGACTGAAATGTTAGCGGAGTCACCAACTGCCCATCTACCCATGGACATCGAGTCGATCCCCCATGGGAGACCCTGTGGAGGAGAAAAATCACGTCGGTGAGTGGTATCATTTTTAAACCCCTTTCTGTAACTTGTTCATATCCTCAATCATCGTCTTGTTTTAATGTTTTAACCCCTTAGCTACCACATAGTTCATTACTCCTGAGCCCAGTGTATCAATATCGTTCAGGTGTTACCAAATATACATGTCTTCTAATTGACGTCATATCCCAAAAATGTGAGAGTAATTAACATTGAGATGAATCTCATCTCTGTACCCCATTCCGGATTGCTGCTTTAGGCCTGCGGGTTCTTGACCTGATTACTTTTGTTATGCGTATCTTTAAATTTTAAGATGTTTCTAAACACTGTTAAGATCAGTGAGGTACTGAAATAAATATATACCCCACTTTGCCGCTCTTAATTAAGCGTAATTACGTTCAAATCACGTCTTCCAAAAGGGACGTTTTCGGACTTCCTGAACTTTATAAATTTGAACTGTAAGAAACCAATTGTTAACTACGTAAAACAATTACTGAAAATACAAACTTTTCGTGAACATTTACAACGTTTTAACCCTCTTGATTAATCTTATACTGTCAAAGAGTGCAATAGCTACTGGCTGTCTGCAATAGTCTTCTTAAAAAAACTCCTATGACCAAGATGGATTATAAAATAGAATTGATAAAAAATGTCTTATTTTAACACTCGTTGACATTATTGCGTTAATTACATACATATTAATTTTGGTGTATGTAAAAAAATACCGAAATAGTTTGTTTGATTAATTTTAGTTTATATTTTTTATATAGAACTTATTATTATTCTGTATTCTGGAGTTACCAAGTTATTTTTTTCCAGTATAAATGTATTTTTGTAAAATACAAAAAACTTTACATTTGCACCTAAATAGAATTCTGAAAGAATGCCTAATGAAACTTTCTTTAAGTTGTTAACTGACACTACTAAAATATTTATGAATTTATATATAAAAATATTATATACTAACAAGAGTATAGTAATGCAATTTCGTGAGTTCTTTAATTCTTCTTACAGTATAATGCATATTTCAACTACCGTGTCTATGGACGGAAAGCTGTACGTGATCTCAGCTCTGCATCGAGGATTCTCAACACCCTAATGAAGATTCTGAACGTCTCCTGGCTTACTCACATAATCCATGAATGTTTTTTTAAATTTTAACTATTTCAGGTGAAAGTCTGATAATATAAAAAGTAGTATTGCTTATAATATAACAATTAGTACAGTAATTTGCTTTATCACAAATTAATTTCTAATTTATAATGTGTCATTCCATATTTATATAGATTTCTTTACTTAAATATTGTACATCTACATTACCATTTTAACTGTAATGTTAAAGCTGTACAAATATAATGAGTTATATATTGTTTATGTTTTATGACACACTACAAGCAATAAATGAAACAGTCAAATTCAATACTTTACTACACTAAATTTGCCAACATTCTGTGGTGCTTCACTGTTTACTTTTTAGTTCTAAATACTTTATACAATAGAGTTTTTCTAATTTTCTGGCGGTTTAATAAACACAGACAAGTATTTGGTGGGAGAGACAAGTGTTCAACCTATGTATGAACGTAAAATCGTATAAACACGTTGTAGGCGAGATTGATCAGAGAGGGAACGGGGAATCAAAGAAATGGTAATAAGACCAAGGAGCATTCTTCGACCGGCCTTTTATACTTTCCAGCTCGGGTGTCACCCAATTACGTTGATTTTTTTATTCAGAGAGGCGTGTTTTAATAACTTAGGTTCTGCCACTTAACTTGCTTTCCGGTGATTATGAATTAAAATTTAAAAGCCAGACTATCAAGTAAAATACGGTTTCTGCGACAAAGTCATTCACATAACACTAGTAGCAATAATTAAATCCTACACGAGTTCAAAAATGGAAACATACTGGTCAAAAACATCCGTTTTAAACAACCAAGAAATCCTCCTGTATTTAAAAAATCCAGAAGGATTTTTAATGCTTTTAAACCTGAACATATTGGGGCACTTACTAACCTCTAGCGATAGAGTTGGATATACACACAAAGCGAGCAATACAAAATACGTAAATAAAAGTAAAGCCTACTTCCTCACGCATTTGTGTATGTACTTCCTTTAAAGTTTCAGTTAAGGAAGAAAGTCCACGATATTCTTGGGAATTTACATTTGTCATTCTATACGAGTAAGAATATTAAAAAACCTGTTTCAAGAATGTCTATGATAAAGGCTATATAGTGCAAAATTAAATCTATAAGACTTTTAGTTAGTTTATACAAAAAAGGTTTCTCAGTTTATACCAAGAAATAGTGTATACAATTTCTTTATAAAATTTCTTGTTTACACTTCATAATAGTAGTTGCTATAAGGAAGATATTATTTGTAACTGAGACTGTAAGTTTTACATAATCGGATCTACCTTTGGTCAACTGAGTTGATTTGCATACCTTTGAGAAATTTCCATCTTACCACAGGATTTTGTATTCTTCATATACAGGTGGCATTAATCTCACTGTATTTGAATCGCAGATGCAATTGTTTCCACAGTAGTAACACAGTTTAGATTTTGCTGCAGCCAAATTATTAATTAAAGTTTGCACAGCAACATTCGAACAAGAAAAAGAAGCTATTATGGGAACACAATTTATAACCGAGACTGTAAGTTTTATATAATCGGATATACCTTTGGTCAACTGAGTTGGTTTTTCTCACGTTTGCAAATACGAGTTAGCAATCAAATTACCATGACTATGCTAGCAATCAAAATCTAGAATGTGATAAAAGAGAATATTAATGAGTGATTACTGTTATAAGTCATAATAAAAATATACTTTATCGAAGAGCAACACTTCACTAATATAAAGAAGAGTTCAAACTAGATTCAGCCTAATTTAAATCATTAAGACTAATTACTTGTTTACAATTCTGAATTTCTTCCCTTGCTTTTCCACTTAAAGCAAATACCATATTTTTCTAATCCGACTAATTCATTACTGACCATAACTAATTGTCTCAACATATTTTAGATGAAATAATTGAATCTAACATTGGAGATGATAAATGATGCATCATACACCCCTCCATCACTTAGCTAGATGCAAACTTGGGCTAACTTTAGGCAAAGTTGTGTCTGTTGAGGAAGTGACTCCTCTTGTAAGGTGTTCCGAGATATGTTCGTATAATCTCACCTGTGAGTCAATATACACAATATCTTTAAAACAACTGAACTAGTTTACAAAGTGTGGTGCCATAATAGTATGTTTCTTAACGGAAATATAAATCATCACTGAGGATGAAATATTTTAATCATTACACTTTTAGGACTAATAGATTTTTTATATTTTCTCAAAAATATTAGGATACTAAATTATTTTATTAGTGATAAGCAGATTTGCAATTGTAAAAGTCACAAGACTAAAAATCCATGTTTGTACCATTATTGGTAAAATAAATACCAAAACAAGTAAATACTAAATATTAAAGTAATTTTTCAACTAGTCATTAAAGAATATTTCCTTTTTTTAAGTAATACACAAATTAGCTAAGAAAAATATAAATTTATGCAATACATACTGTACTTGTGTATCTGGAAAAAATGATTTACTAATGGAAGACCTACTATTAAGCAAGTAAGTAGCAAAGTACTAACATAGCAAGTACAATATAAACTGCTACAGTATAAAACAAACCCCACAAGAATTGAGTGAACTTTTGTCAAAATGTACAATAGTTCACGTTCTACCTCACTGTTAGGATCTGCAGTGTTTACCCTAATGAAACAGTTACTGCGTTCAGGATAAGCATCATACAAGTAACAAAACATAAAAAACAATCTCTACGTTAAAGCACGGAACATCAAGAAAAACAATGTTTGGCAATCATTAAGTACGGTAAACTGAACAGTTATTCTACAATTTATCCTATTAAATTGATAAAAGTCGTCTAGTTATGTTCAAAGCATATCCTAAAAATTCACTGTTAGCAGTTTTTATATTACTAAACTTCACAACGTCCTTTAGAGACTGATCTGTTCACGGCAACCCGAGCCATCCCAGTTCTGCATTACCAACAGTTAACGCTGGGACGACAAATAACTCCTAATGTGACTGCCGATATTCGCCAAGGCTGCCAATCTTGGCAGACTCCTAGAACTGTAAGACTGAACTGTTCATGGCAACCCGAGCCATCCCAGTTCTGCATTACCAGCAGTTAACGCTGGGACGACAAATAACTCCTAAGGTGACTACCGATATTCGCTAAGGCTGCCAATCTTGGCAGACTCCTAGAACTGTAAGACTGAACTGTTCATGGCAACCCGAGCCATCCCAGTTCTGCATTACCAGCAGTTAACGCTGGGACGACAAATAACTCCTAAGGTGACTACCGATATTCGCTAAGGCTGCCAATCTTGGCAGACTCCTAGAACTGTAAGACTGAACTGTTCACGGCAACCCGAGCCATCCCAGTTCTGTATTATCAGCAATTAACGCTGGGACGACAAATAACTCCTGACTACCGATATTCGCCAAGGTTGCCAATCTTGGCAGACTCCTAGAACTGTAAGACTGAACTGTTCACGGCAACCCGAGCCATCCCAGTTCTGTATTATCAGCAATTAACGCTGGGACGACAAATAACTCCTGACTACCGATATTCGCCAAGGTTGCCAATCTTGGCAGACTCCTAGAACTGTAAGACTGAACTGTTCACGGCAACCCGAGCCATCCCAGTTATGTATTATCAGCAATTAACGCTGGGACGACAAATAACTCCTGACTACCGATATTCGCCAAGGTTGCCAATCTTGGCAGACTCCTAGAACTGTAAGACTGAACTGTTCACGGCAACCCGAGCCATCCCAGTGCAATATTAACTGTAATTAACAATGGGAAAACATACCACTCCGAAGGCCACTACCGATGTTCGCACATCGTGCCTATCATGGCAGACTCCTAGAACTGTAACACTGACCTGTTAACGACGACCTAAGCCATCCCAGTGTAGCTTTAACGGTAATTAACGCTGGGACAACAAACAACTCCACTATCGATGTTCGTCCAGAGTGCCAATCCTGGCAGACTCCCAGAACTTGTAAGACTGAACTATTCACGACGACCTAAGCCATCCCAGTGCAATATTAACTGGCAATTAACGTTGGGACAAACAAACCACTCCGAAGGCCACTACCGATGTTCGCACATCGTGCCTATCATGGCAGACTCCATAGAACTGTAAGACTGAACTATTCACGACGACCTAAGCCATCCCAGTGTAGCATTAACGGCAATTAACGCTGGGACAACTAACAACTCCAAAGGCCACTACCGATGTTCGAACATCGTGCCAATCCTGGCAGACTCCCAGAACTTGCAAGACTGATCCGTTCACGGCGACCCGAGCCATCCTAGTGTAGCATTAACGGCAATTAACGCTGGAGCAACAAACAACTCCGCAGGCCACAACCGATTTTCGCACAAACTGCCAATCTTTATGGACTTCTAGAACTGTAAGACTGATCCGTTCACGACGACCCGAGCCATCCCAGTGTAGCATTAACGGCAATTAACGCTGGGACAACAAACAACTCCACTATCGATGTTCGTCCAGAGTGCCAATCCTGGCAGACTCCCAGAACTTGCAAGACTGATCCGTTCACGACGACCCGAGCCATCCCAGTGTAGCTTTAACGGTAATTAACGCTGGGACAACAAACAAACCCACTATCGATGTTCGTCCAGAGTGCTAATCATGGCAGACTCCTAGAAGTAAGAGAAGCACATTTTCCTGATGAACGTTACAAAACCGGTTGATTACCAGATTTAAATAGTTCGTTAAATGATCCTCTTTCGAGTAAGGCTTAATTACGGCCACTGATACCATACATACCGTAGTCAACGTTTAAACAGCAACACCTGCTTGTATCTAATGTTTTAGAACATGTTTGCAACAGACTGCATTAGGATCGATCACTTGGGAGTGTATGCCATGATTAATTGCCATTTAGCAGGTTACATAGACAGCAGTAAAGAAGCTAAACAAACTCAATGGCACAGACTGAAATAGCTGATTATGAGAAACAGAATAAATAATGCCAGCCAAACCAATACATTTCTATATTTAGCCAATGATAAATTTCTAACATTAAAACTAACAGATATGTTACATTAATATCAAGTGATGAATACCATGATATTTGATGATAGATTGTATGGAAATATAGCTCATACCATTAGCTGCCAATAAAATGTAAATTACATTGATTGATATGAAATTAATTAACTTTTAATTATTGCACTGCGAATTTCTCTGAAAACCGTAACACCAAAATTTGAATAAACAAAGTAGAAATACGCCACACCTCATGTCACGTAACTGGATACGCTGAAATTGCATGCAAAATTTAAAGTCTATAGCTCATTTCATTTCCGTGATGTTCTGCGGACATATAGACAAACATACATAAAATACATGTGAATCATAATAGAGAAATTCTGTCAGCCTATTTAGTTATAGACTTCTATCACCCTCATCGAAATTCCATGATTGAACATGCACCATCATATAATTCTTTCTTCAATATGTAGAAATTTTAATTCATACAAAATTTAAAGCGAATACAAATTTTTTCGTCACTCTGTATGGTAATGGGCTAGTTTTTAATACAAACCTGCGAAAGTCATCGTTTCACTCGTAGCTTTAGTTAGCTGATGAGCGATAAAATATGTTATATTTTCTTATGGATGAATAATTGCTCGACTATTAAATTCCAGATAGTTTTTAAAAGATTCCTGTACCTGCATTGTTATGAAAAGTATCGTTCAATTTTCGTCTCGAAGTTCTATTACGGTGCTGAATAGCACTTTCCATGCAATCCCGCTCCCCAATAGGTTACTTGCGAGACTAGTAATGAAACGTACTTTCTCTAGATATTTTATCACATAATACGTTAATTATTTATTAATTTAGGTTCCATAGCATTTTTTAAATAATATAAATTCCAATGAGGTAGGGACACTACTTCAATCAAATTTCAACTCTGACTTTCCACTCTATTATTTTTATTTTATTCTATGACGAAAATTGTATATGCACGTGGTAATATATTTTATGTTACGACTTCATATCGTAGTACTCAGTGTGAAACATTTATTCATTCTGCTATTTTGTGGTTGTCATCATAGTTACCCATAAGACCAATGTATAACGTAGGCTAACGTTGAGCCAAGACCTGAATATGAACTCTATGTTGCTTGTATAGAAATAAAGCTTCACGCAAAATCTCAAATCTCAAGAGTTAACACTATTTGTTTTGAGTTTAAATTTTTGACGTGACAACGTCTTAAATTAGGTTGCGGCTCGGAGTCACTCATGAAAAAGTGTAACGCCCGGTAACGTTACGATGCCCGTCCAGTGGGTCCGCCGCACGGGATCCGCACGGGATAAAGCAGATAACTATGTTTATTCGTGAAAATGTGGAGTGCTTAGATTCGTCATTTACAACAACTACAACAATAAAGGTAAATAATTGTACACTGATATTTCATTATCGTAAACTATGATTGATTGATTAATTGTTAGATTGACACAAAAGTTGAGAAACTGAGTTTGTAGGTTATGTCATACTATTGACAAATGTTGATAGTGTTAAGTAAATTATTAGTTTAAATCACTCTGCAATCAATCGTAATTCAGTCGATTGAGAAGAAACAGCGCGTATTGCTAGTCAAACATTTAAAATAACAAATTATAACCTCTAACCTGTCATAACAGTGCGACCAAACAAACGAACTAAACCGACCAATCACCACGCGCGGAGTTAGAATTTAACTGTGTTTAGCAAGAATTTCAAATTCCAATTTTAGTAAATGTTTTATTCAACTTTACCATTTACAATAACAAATTTTAATTAATTTCAAATTATGTACAATGTTTTAGTAAACAAAATATATATTTCTATAGTTAAAATTTGTGCAATTCTTATTTTCATTCAATTCCTTGTCCCTATTGTGCAATTTAATAATATTCATATCAATAAATATTCTACCGAGAAAAAGACGTTGTCACGTAAAATCTTCGCCCGTAAAACCGACTTTACAGGCAACCATAATTTTTACTTTAAGTTTAGGAACTTGTGTTCTGTTTACTTCAGCATGTTTTCAATTGAGAAAGACACATAAGTTTTTTTATTCATCCTGGATTATGTTTTTTAGGTTGTAAACTGTTGTCCAGATTCATATGACAAACTCTAGATACTATAGCGATCTAGTGGAAGGTCTAGCTAGACATCAACAACCAACTTACTTATTGAGAGACGAGATTTTGTGAAAAATATTAACTTCAGTAGTCTCATCGAGCTACTATATATTAAAATTTGTAAATAAACAATAAAGAAATATATAATTTACTACATATATAAAACCTATTCAAGTTCATAATTTTTATTTGCCTCACAGTTCAAGGTTATTCCGTTCAAAATTTCCAAAGAGTCTTGTTATAGCTCTGCTGTTAGGCGTTTTAGAATAAAACTGCAAAAGGTTTTAGAATAAAAGTTTATCCTTATTTATAATTTGCATATATCGCAAGATTTCCAGATGGTGAACGCACAAAGTTTATTGATTGAGCGTTAGCGAAGCCTATCATTCAACGGGTTGAAAATATTTCATTTTTGTATGTCTTTCTGTCTGTACACACGATAATATAAGAACAAATTGGGGTAATAGACTTCAAATTTTACATGAAGCTGATATGAAAGTTATTAAAACAGCGTCAAACTATAAAGAACAAATTTGGCTTTAACTGGCGAAGTCTCTTTATATGGTATCTTAGTGTTGGATTTAGCACTACCCATTTAATCGTAACTAATATTTTATTCAACTAAAATTTGACGAAATAGCTAGGAATTTCATCACCGTAGTCATTGGATAGCAGTTGAACGGACAAAGACTCGATCGAAGTTTTTTAATAGTTGACCTAAACTGTAGAAAATAATACATACATTTTATAACACGTGTTTACTGTTTTAGTGTTTTTACAAATAAACATCAATATAGTAAGCACGGCGATAGAACTATGAGATCATGAAGCTTCATGCAAAATTTCAATTCTGTGAGTAATTTCGTTTACGAGATATAGTGCAGACAAACAGACAGAAATTAAATTTTTTCTGCGTCTCGAGTTAGAAGCTTTGATATAGCACAGCTATAAGTATGACGATAAGAATATGAAAGTTAGAATTATTATTGCGTTATAGTTGCTACTATTCATACTATAGTTATTATTTTTGTACTGTAATTAATGTTATATCAGCTCTTTATGAATTGCCGATAAAAAAACTGAGTTGTGATGAGAACAATGATAGTTGAGCCAGTCTATCAACGACGACATGAGAAAGGGTGTCAAAGTAATTATCCTTCACACTCTACAGTTACATGTTTTCCCTCGCCCTTTCAGTACACAACCATGGTCTCATCTCTCACACTGCTGTCTCATTACCCTTACTTGTCTTTGACCTTGACATCTTGGCTCTAATGTTAAGTGTCTAGATAAATATGGTCTAGATTAAATTAGTACTATTACAGCGATTTCTACTCAAAACAATTGTGATGGAAGTAAAGTTCTTTCAAATGAATGTTTATCTTGAAAATTTGACGCTTAACTGCTTTATCTATTTTTCTGTTTGAGATTGCAATGATGTTGATTTCTAAGTAAAGTAATTTAATTGCCTTTAAACTACATAGAAATCATTAACAATGCAATTTCAAACATATGGCAGTTGAATGGTAAGATCGAGTAGTAGTTGCTACTTCATTCGGATATTTTAAATTGCACTAAATACTGCCAACTTAACAAATAATAATTGTGTTTAATTAAATTAACCATCCCTGATGAATAAATAATATATTCGTGAATAAAATTGAATTTATATTATCAAGAACATCCAATTGAACGTGCCACCTAATTTTTCATTATTGGCACTTTTGAAAAATTTTCTCTTGTATAATTATTTTTTATTTTCTTTTTACAGAGGAATAATTAGTTCTATTTTATTTTATTATACAGCACTTTACGTAGAATATAAAACTACTTAATTTTCACTTGCCCATACATAATTTAGTTTTTTAATCGCTGTTTTATATATATATATATATATATATATATATATATATATATATATATATATATATATATATATAGGGAATGATATGTTACTAAATAATTCCCTAATTAAGAAATTAAAGATATATAATTAGTCAAAATAATAGTATTGTATTTACAGATAGAGGATGATAACTCTTTATAATAATGACCAAAACAAAACAGGTGGTCTATATCTTTTACAATATTAAAAATAAATTATATTTTTAAATCAGCTGACCAGCTGACACTACATGAGCCCCCCTAGGGAGACTGGAAGTCAGGGATCAAGCCGTAAACGCACATTGCGACCAAATCTGGTAGCGTACTCTGGTGTTGCGTTGTCCGGGTCTGCAGCAGGTGTACCGATGCTGGGTACCGGTGTGTGGGCGCTTCTTGGTTGAGGCTGTGGGGAAGGGTCAGGTAGGATGTAAGCAGGCTTCACTCTGTCAATGCTTACTTTAGAGGCTTCTATCTGCGATCTGGATGGTCATAGTTTTGTCGTCACGGCTGAGCACTTTGTGAGGTCCGCTGTAGGGAGGTTGCAGGTTTCGACGCACAGTATCGTCACGTAAGAAAACATGAGTGCATGTTGATAATTCCTGGAAGACAAATGTCCTGAGGTTTGCTGTGAGCTGAGCCAGAGACAGGTTGAAGGCGAGATGTTTGACGTTGCAGCCTGACAAACAAGGTCAGAGATGTCTTCACTGCGTCCCAACCCCGGAGGGGCTGGCAAGGAGTGATCCAGGTAGACGTAAGGGTTCTCCGTATATACTAGTTCAGCAGAGGACGTTGTTAAATCTTCTCTGTATACGTATCGGATACCAAGCAGAACTAGAGGGAGGCTTGGAGCCAGCTTGATTCTGGGTGACAGATGATGGCCGCTTTTAGATGACGGGTGAAAACGTTCGACCATACCATTGGCTTGTGGGTGATAACTGGTGGTCCGTAGAAACGTTCAATCCCAAATGTAGAGGTGAGACGTTTGAAAAGTCCAGATTCGAATTGACGACCTGATCCGTTGTGATACGTTTCTGGGCATCCAAAACGGGATATCCAACAGTTCACCAAAGCTTCGGCGACTTCCTCAGCAGTGAATTTGCTGAAGTGGGTGAACTTCTGGCCATCTGGTAAACTGTCAATAACGGTCAAACAGTATCGGTACGGGCCAGCTGGTGGAGAGTGATCCAATTATGTCTACATGAATGTGACGAAAACGAGCAGATGGTGGGATTGACTGTTCCAAGTGGACTGTGAACGTGGCGTGAAACTTTGGCACGTTGGCAGAGCTGACAAGTTTGGGCCCAAGTGCGGCAATCTCGCTGAATATTAGGCCAAACAAAACGTTGAGATATGAGGCGAGCTGAAGCTTTGATGCCGGGATGACTTAAGGTTGTGTAGAGAGTCAAAAACCAGTCGTCTGAGAGGAGCAGGTACAAATGGTCGGAGTGAAGGATTAGAAGTGTCACAGAAGAGGTCAAACGTTTGAAACCAGGGACTGTGATTCTCTTGAGCTTCAATGCTGTGTCACGGTTCAAAAGATCTTGAAGTTCAGTGTCCTCTCGTTGAGCCTGCGAAAGAGTACAGTGGTCGACAGTTGTGATTCCTGAAACGGCATCGACACGTGAGAAAGTATCGGCAACGATGTTTGCAGATCCAGATATGTGCTGAATGTCAGTAGTGAATTGGGCAATAAATGATAGTTGATTGACTTGAACAGGAGGAAGTTTATCTTTTCTCTGTTGGAAAGCAAATGTAAATGGTTTATGATCAGTGAATATAGTACAACGTTGAGCTTCTAAATTGTGTCTAAAATGATGTACTGATGAGTAGACGGCATAGAGTTCACGGTAGTAGGCGGGCCACTCTATTTGTCTTGCAGTAAGTTTTTTGAGAAAAGAAAGCAAGTGGTTGCCATTCATTCTTGACGAGTTGTTGAAGGCATGCCCCAACAGATGAGGTGCTGGCGTCAGTGAAAAGTCCGAGTGGAGCGTTTGGGTCAGGGTGATTGAGCAGAGTGTTGCTTGAGAGAGATTCTCCTTGCAATTGATGAAGGCCCTGTTCTAACTCGGTGGTCCAGGTTATCTTCTGATTTCCTTTTTAGGCCTGCAAGAGCAGAGTGAAGTGGTGCTTGGTGTTGAGATGCAGAAGGAATGAATCTTCTATAAAAATTAATCATGCCCAGAAAACGACGTAGTCCCTTGGCAGTTTTCCGGGCGAGCGAAGTTCTGAAGAGCGGTGATGCGATCGGGAAGAGGTCTAGTACCACTGGCAGATACTTCGTAGCCTAGAAAGGTAACTATTGGAACTCCAAGGACACATTTGTTAGCGTTGACAAGGATTTCATAGTCTGTGAGTCTTTGAAAAAGGATACGGAGGTGATCTTGATGTTGTTCGGATGTTTGTGAGAAAATAAGTATGTCATCAATGTATGGGAAACAAAAATCAAGTCCTGAAACCACTTCGTCGATAAATCTCTGAAATGTCTGTCCAGCATTTCTGAGTCCAAACCCCATGAAGGGAAATTCAAACAAACCGAAAGGTGTGGTTATGGCTGTCTTAGGGATGTCGTCAGGGGTTTACTGGTATTTGGGTGTAAGCTTTTACTAGATCAATGACCGAAAATGTTGTGCACCCACGAATTTGATGAGTGAAAGTCATGAATGTGACGTACCGGATAGCTGTCAGGAATGGTTCTAGCGTTTAGAGCACGGTAGTCACCGCACGGTCGCCAACCATCAGTCTTCTTAGGAACTAAGTGCAGAGGAGACGACCAAGGTCCATCAGAGCGTCGGGCAGTCCCTTCTTGGACCATACTTTCGAATTCGGCTTTGGCGATTTTAAGGCCGATCAGGTGCAAGACGGCGAGATCGGCAAGAGATTGGAGGGCCAGGCGTCGTCTTGATGAAGTGTAATGTATTGTGCTTCACCTCACGAGGTGTTTCCAGCCGGACGAGTGAGGGTAGGAAACTCAGCAAGCACAGCGTGGAATAGAGAAGACTCGGTGAGGGTCTCCACACTAGGAACAGAGGCATCAGAAGTTTGACATCTTACTGTTAAATTAGTTGTTGAGTCAATCAAGCGTTGATTGCGACAGTCAGGAAGAAGTCCGTAGTGAGCAAGAAAATCAGATCCAATGATGGGCATGGTGACATCAGCGATGATGAATTTCCATGCAAAGATGCGTCGCAAACCTAGATTTAGACCAAACTTTCTAAAACCGTAGGTGTGAATTTGTGATGAGTTCGCTGCAACCAAGTCGTAGTCCACGCGTTTGTGGTCTGTTTTGTAGTAGGTGACGTGGGTAGCAGCAGAGATCAGAACCAGTGTCTATGAGAAATTTAGTACCAGTAACCCGGTCACTGATGAGAAGGCGTCGTCCTCCAGTTGAGCAGCAGTACATGCCATTATTGACTGCTGTTGAGAAAATTTACAGGGTTTGATACATTTATTAGCTTTTTTACCATATTTAAAATGATACCAACATATATCGGAGGAGCTAGATAATGATTTAGAACCATCCTGGCCGTGTAAGTCTGAGCGAGACCCAGGATGATGAGCTGAGAGTGCTGTCTCGATCTGAGAAATCCTATCCGTCAATTCCTTTATGACCAAGGTGAGTTCTGAGTCAATATTTACAGTTTTTACGGTTGAGAGAACACACTGTAGATGGCAAAGTAAATACACTTACATTCGGAGTTGCGGTGCTTTGAACTGTACTCAAAGGGATTGATGGGCTTACCTCAAATATCTTGTCAGCAACATGAGCTAGTTGCTCTAGTGACTGTTCTTGAGGTTGTGCCTGCAGTATTGCTTGGACTTGGCAATGGTAGGCGAGTGATCCATAGTTGACGAATAAGATCCTCATGTACTGGAGTGTTACGCGGAAAAGCGATAGTAGATGACGAAGGAATTGAGATGGTTTACGAGATCCCATTTCTTCCTCCGTCAGAATTTGTTTTTAGTCGTTGATTGGTACTGAGACAGAGCCTTTGGATAAGTTCGGTTTTGAGACGCGTGTAAGGGTTGGCTACAGGAGGAGCTTTAATTATATCCCTTACCTCATGAGCGTAGCGACCTTCTAGCTGACTTACCGCGTATGCAAATCTTGTATTCTCCTGTGTAACATGGGCGATGGTAAAACTGAGCATCGACTTGTGCAAAGCATAGTTCCACATCTTCGGGCCAAAAAGGGTGGAAGTTTGACACTTACCCAATTGACGGACACGTTGGGGAGAGTCCTGCAGTTTGTATATCAGGTTCCGCATGTTCATTGTCCTGGTTATCAGGATAGTGAATCTCTTCAGCATTGTTTTCTTGCTGACCTTGAAGATGACGTTGCAGATCTTCAACTTGAGTCCGCAAAATGTCGTTTTGCCTTTGCAAATCTTCCATTGAATGTGAATAAAAGCGGGTCTTGAATAATATGTCCTTTCATTTTCGGGGTCACCAATATAGGGAATGATATGTTACTAAATAATTCCCTAATTAAGAAATTAAAGATATATAATTAGTCAAAATAATAGTATTGTATTTACAGAGAGAGGATGATAACTCTTTATAATAATGACCAAACAAAACAGGTGGTCTATATCTTTTACAATATTAAAAATAAATTATATTTTTAAATCAGCTGACCAGCTGACACTACATGTATATATATATATATATATATATATATATATATATATATATATATATATATACACACACACACACACACAAGGTGTTTGAAAAGTATGGGTACGGCTTAATATTTTACAAACCATAGCAGATAACATCTATAAACTTTGCACACTGTCATATGGCTATGTAAACTATTTTTCCTTGCTATTACCATGACATGCCAACCATGGGGGGACGGCCCACAGAGGAAAACATGGAAATCTTAAATTAAAGCATGGGTCGAGTGATACCTCATTTGAAAGAGCTCACTTAGTAGAGTTGAATGCCGCAAACCGAATCTCAAAAGGTTTATCCAATCAGAAATGGCGGGTTGTTTTAGGTACACATTGTGAAGTACATTATGCGCTGCCATTTCTGACTGGATCGTCGTATTCTGATGCGGTAGGCGGCGTTTTACTCTACTACCCAATGTGTTTTCACTGACTTTTATTAATTAGCAAATTATGTCATAAATTTATAACACAATAAATAAAACACAATAAATACCGATGTTTTTTAGTTTTATTTATTTTATTACCCATGCTTTAATTTAAGATTTCCATGTTTTCCTCTGTGGGCCGTCCCCCCATGGTTGGCATGTCATGGCAATAGCAAGGAAAAATAGTTTACATAGCCATATGACAGTGTGCAAAGTTTATAGATGTTATCTGCTATGGTTTGTAAAATATTAAGCCGTACCCATACTTTTCAAACACCTTGTATATATATATATATATATATATATATATATATATATATATATATATATATATATTTTAATTCTCATTACAATCTTGAATTGTCTAAGCCATTATATTGTAAACATTTACATCATGTTTAGAATTTAAACTAAAGTTATCACAAAATAAAATTAACTAAATTGTCTTCTGTGGACGAAGCAAGTAAACTACAAGTAATATATGTAACTCTGTTCAACATCTAGTTCTAGACCACAACCTGCATCACTCGTATGCTTTCGAAACGATCAATACTCTACAGTATTGTTGGTTTAATCGAGAAAACACTTGAGTTGAAATACAAAGTTATGGATGACGGAAACTGTAGCCTACTCCATCTTTGAGGCGAGAACATTTCCCTCACAAGTGCACTTCTTACACTATGTGTATTTCCTCATATTCACTGCTAGAATACAATATATTGATCTAAAAGCCTTCCTTAATTATCATAGGAGCCTTCCAATACTTTACGATTGTTAAATACGTGAATTGTATTACAACCAATTTAATATTGCTCATGTAACTCCAAATTAACATTAGATGTAATTATATCAGATTAGATAATTAGGAATAATTAGTATTATGAACTTTTCGGCACATAGAAATATACATAAAATTCAAAACAGTCCGACTTTAATTCGCAACAAATTAATTTCCAAGCCAATTGCATACATTTCACGAAGAAAATGAGTATTTATTGAAATACATTACTGATTTGTTCTGTATAGGTTTTTGTAAAACTCGATCAATCAACTTAATAGGTCTGTAACAATCAACGTTTTAATTTATACCTATTTACCTTACAGTTTTATGGACCTTAATGTTGCTTTCAAAAAGGCCTTTAGGTTTAAGACACCGATTTCTCTGTTTTTCAACGGAAAAAAAAACTTGTAAGATTGCCTTATTATAGAATGGTAGCAAAAATACTTTGAAACTACAAAGGATTGCTTGCTTTATTTTGACGATGGACAATATGAACTATTAATTAAAATTAAATACTGATTATTTTGCGTTTACTAATCGTCAGTATTAATTAATATATGTATGTACTACATGTACATATTGAAAATTCCACCACAAAGATTTTAGATTTTTTACGAAGTTTGTAGAAAAAATGGCATTTATCTTTTGCTATTCTTATATTCAGAATTAATGTAGTAATTTATTGAACAAATTTGGACAAGCGACCAAATTGGAAACATCGACAATAGTTTCTGTTTGTTGTGGAAGTAATTACGTTCTTGTGTTCCCTATCATTAAAACCTTCGGTTAGGGGTTGTCGAACACAGCTCTAGTTTGATTACAACTTTAATCATTAAGCCACCACTTGTTGCTTAACAGGTTGTATGCAAAATGTAAAGTCTCTAACTACATTTGTTGCTATGTCTCACGTTAAAAGGTCATATAATTGTACGCAGTTTGTTTAAGAATGTATTTATACTGCGATTTTTTGTTGCCATCATCGTTACCCAAGGTAAAAGGTTTTACTAACGCTCAACAAAATCCAATGCAATGGTTTGTACGATCATTTTTGCACGATCTCGATGATGAATAAATTTTAAATTGTATATAAATAGAAGCATCATGCAATGTTAGGTTAGTTCATTTTCGAGATATCACACGGATAGACAGACAGACAGAAATGAAACGTTTTCAGCCCTTCGGGTGATAGGCTTCGCTAACGCTCAGAAAATAAGGCTATGCATAATATATATTCTTGATTTTGAGTTGGTAAATGATGCATTGGAGTATCATATGCAATAATTAGCTATGTTGGTGATACTTAATTACATTTAAAACACACAAAACCAATACTTAAAAACTTTTATTTTTGTGAGGCCTTTCGATAGCAAGGCTATCTTCGTCAGACACATCACAAAAGTATGCTATCGAAAGGCCTCACAAAAATAAAAGTTTTTAAGTATTGGTGTGGGTGTTTTAAATGTAATTAGATTAATAGTAGTCAATACAAGCTCCATCTTCAATATATTGGTGATACGTCAAAGTTGCATTAGCAATGCTAAACTTGCAGCATATTGGCAGAGTGTCTTGCACTACAGTTTTAGAATTATGTCGTCTCAAAACGTGGACAATCTTATAAAAACTTATATAACTTAATGTACCAATTCGGTTCGTTCTTTTTTAATATTCGTTGAAGTTAGAAGAAGGCCTTTATGGAGAGAAAAACAGATAAGGTTCCTGAAATGTTTTAGAATTCAGAAAAATAATGATAATCATTACAAAATACAATCCAAATTTAACTCACAAAAATTAATAGCTAATAAAAGTAAATAGCTATTGTTACTTTCTACTGAATTTTGCCAAAGAGCCAGAACGTTTGTTTACATTTAAAGTATAGACAGCTTTGAATGTACAGTGATTGTACAATAATGAGGGACAAATTACAAAGTCGAAATTACTCTCTAACGTTTACTACAAATTGTACCGGTGACGGAATTAAACCATCAAATATATTAGAAATAAATCTAAACGCTGTTATAAAACCTATCTTGATGAACAAAGCTGTGAATGTTTGCACATAAGGTACTCGAAACTGGCTGGCTCCCTTGACATTGTGTTTGACATTTTTACTGTGGCTTGGAATAAAGCGGGGGGATGGACACACAGTAACTTTTCAGTTTTACGTGTGTATATTTTCTTCTTCGTTATAGAAAGGAAAACTCAACTATAAACTTGAAATATTCTCAGACCGATTGCTAGATTTAATGGGACCAATTGGTAGCAGTACGCTTTTTGACAGAAGTAGGTCTTGAAAACGAACATATGTAGACATATTTATAGCCTACATTTTCTTTGTCAGGGCACCAAGATAAATTGAACTGCAGTACCGTTTATACAGTTTGTACATTAGACGTAAAGTAAATTTAAACGATGGGAATAGCAACTTTAGACCGTCCGTTGACAAAAAGGCCCTAAACATAAGGTTTCTTAGTCCTACGTATGTACATGCATGAATATCCTTTCTTCAACTGGATTAGGCAAAATCAACTTATGACACTGGAAATATCTTATACCGGAAATAAATTGCAAGGACGAAAGACAAACGCTTTTTTACAATATAATTTACGGTGTTTGCAGTTTGCAAGTTTGTACGAGTATAAGTTGCGGTAAAAGACCAACAGCATCACGAAAGACCGACACATGCTTATGTCCACAAAGGTAAACAAACCGCACTGCAGTGTATCGGGCTTTTGGATTCGGCGGCTTTTGGATTTCTTCTTTGGTAATGCTATTTCCAAAGGCAGGAAGACAGTAATGCAACACTGACAAAATTAAAGTCTTAACAAGTTTTAGTTTCGCACCACCTGGTAGGATGGACCTGTACCTTTACAAATCTCGCAGCCTTCCCAAAGCCAGTTGAGTGACATAGATGATATGATCAGAGAAATTGAGATCACTATTAAGTATAACGTCCAGACTCTTGACAGTATTTTTCACCTTTAGAAATTGACATCCAATTTGCACATCTCCTTCAATAATTCTTTGAACAATATTGGGCGATGCAATATGGAATACTGTGCACGTCTCAGAAATCAATCTAAAACCGTGCCTCAATGATTACTCACCTACACTCGCAAGATCAGAGTTAATTTTCTCAATATCTTGCCCAGCCAAATTAGGCCCATTGGAAAAGTGCAGTTGGTGATCATCGGCGTATGCATGAACATTGCAGTAATGCACGCAACTGGAAAGATGAGCAGTGTACAGGGTAAAGAGGACGGGCCCCAGACAACTCCCCTGTGGCATCCCTCTTGGCTATGGGGAGATAAAACATCTTTTCCCAGCCTGAAACCTTTTTTCTAAGCCAAGCGACTGCACTTTCCTGAAACCCAAAAATGTCTCGGCTTTGCGAGTGACAAACTATGGCTTATGCAATTGCAAGCCTGACAATAATTAAGCATGATAAGAGAGGTACACAGTCTCCGCCCTTTGCCCCAAACAAGTCCGCAAATATATATTCATCAGTGCAGTGCACGGAATATGATTCTTTCTGAAACCAGACTGTAAAGTCGGGAGCCGTCTTTCTTTTTGTATATATTCAACTAAAATAATAATGATAATGAAAGGTTCTTTTGGAATCCCTATCAGCGTTTCTTACGTCTTTCTCTATTTGTTAAAAGTGAACAAAAAGGTTTGAAAAAGGTGCACAGATTTTTGCTGGCGCCCAAATCTACCTTACAACAGCAATGGTGCCATAGTCTAATTCAAAATAATTGCAATGAAAAAAAACTAAAAGACTTTCAAACTGTTCTAAAATTAATACAATCGACATAGCTGCTTGAAATGTTTGATACATAAATTTAACTTAACTCAAATTAAAGTTTACTTAGCTTGTTTGTCTTTATTTATTTAATATATAATTTAACACACTTAAATTATATATATATATATATATATATATATATATATATATATATATATATAGGCCAAACATATTAATCAAATAACAAAGCATTCACTTTAGAACCTTTTTTCGAAACAGCTAGTCTAGTTTTACAACTCAGAATTAATGTACTAATGAATATTAATGAAATATACAAAGTATATTTGAATATATGAATAATACAAAGTAAATAAAATAAATTAATAAAAACATCACAGTTATAAAAAATAACTCAGTATTAAACATTTTATCATGGAAAATAACAAAACATATATCATCAATGGATAAAATTATATGATGTTGAGATGAATTTTGTTTGTCTTGAACACACTGATATGTCATTCTGATTGATGGAAGGTTAGCTAAGAGTCAACTGCAACCCTGGTACCAATAAACACTACCATCGGACGAAGGGAATTCCACGTTCCTCTCCAGAAGACTAAACA
The DNA here is from genome assembly GCF_021130785.1 of Homalodisca vitripennis. Taxonomy (NCBI): domain Eukaryota; kingdom Metazoa; phylum Arthropoda; class Insecta; order Hemiptera; family Cicadellidae; genus Homalodisca; species Homalodisca vitripennis. The sequence continues at coordinate 193,880,554 of NC_060207.1, forward strand.
ACCGGTGAAATCAGAAACAATTAGCATTGAAGTAATAAACGAACTGAAGCCATTTATCGTTCACCCATCCGGCTGATCTTGGCCGATTCCCAGAGTTGTTAAGTAACAAATACGTAAGCTCTGAACTAACTTAAGGCGCAACACCCATTAAATGTCAAAGGTTAAGTCGTTGTTTTAATGATGAATTAAGGTCCTGAACTACGTTTTATTAGTAACTGTCTCATAAATCTAATCCTGTTTAAAGATGGATTTGAAGTATTAGGATAATAACCATGTTGACACGGTGAACTGTGTACAAGGTTTGCAATAACAAGAAGATTCCGGACATATAGACTTTAGTCTTATTGAAGATAACTTGATTGATCAATAAAACCAATTTCCCAATTTTTAATTTTCAACCCAAGACAAAACCCGTATAACTCTAGAGGCTCCATGTCTTCGAAGGATTGTCAGATGAAGAGGGAATTCACCAAAGAAATATAATCAAATTCTGTATGTTTAGTAGGTTATAGGAAAACGCCATTAGTATATGTATAATGAATGCTACCTTAACGTATTACATTTCAAGAACATTGCCCAACTCCTATTTTTAAACAAACCTTTATTGAAACTGCATTGCTGAATTATTCTGAAAAATACTTGTAGTTATTACATTATTTATTTTAGGTTTGATGGAAATTACAATTAATCATTAAGTTAAACCCAATACAAAGTAATTATACCTCAAGCTATGTTAATATTCTGGAATTTATTATATTCTTAGACATGTCAATGCCTAACATGTATGTCTGTCAAATCAAAGTGGGTTGAATAAGTCTTGTACAATTTTCTTTTAGAAATACTTCACTCATTTGTTCAACAGAAGTTTCTGTTTAACATATTTTAACTGAAAATGGCTCTCGACAGTGAGGTTGATATATTCCAAGAAGATATTTGAGTAGTCATTGTTGCGACGTGGGAACTATTATTCCAATTCGCAATGTTAATATTCGAATGTCATAAAATTACAACACGTGTGATGACTTTTGCCAGTCCAAGATTGGTTTTGACCTTTCCTTGGGCACAATCATTGTGAATCGGCGAGGTTCGACCGTTAAGAGAGATAAAATTGAAAGAACTGAAAATCCATCATCTTCAATACTATATCATCCATTCAATACTATACTGACATGTATCATTATTTTATTGTAACACGTGCTAAGGATAAGAATGTTGTTGAAGACGTTTTAAACAGGTCTTTTTGGTACTACTGTGATTATTTTAAAATACCTAACGAATTATTAGTATACTTGTGTCTTTTACAAGTCAACACTATTTTCATTGCAAGTTTGATATGATATATCGATGTAACATTATTATTATAAAATTCGTATTGGCATTTAAACGCGTATTATGCTGAAAATGGGATATTGCAGGCATGCATTTTTAAATGGCATCCCAAATACTCGTGGAAAAAGTAATGGCCATTAAAAGATAATCTAAGCAATAAACGTGCCTAATTTCGTCTAAATCTGCCCACTAGATTTTTTGTGATTCAGTATAAACCATCCAAACACCCAAACGTACAAACATCAATCTTCACAAACTTTCGAATTTATTATATTAACAGGACTATCTTATGAAATTATACACAATTATAGTTTTGTTTAAAATCAAATTGGCAAATAGATCTCACTGAAGAGCATGCACTCTGTAGAGAGCATCATTCACTCCACATGAACGTTGGACTTTGGTAATCATTCGAGACGTGTGTGCTGGACTCTGATCAACATGAGTGGTTTCACAACTTACAGAAACTGTTCTAAACACGACATGGCACTCCGCCGATGATCAGTGACGTCACAGTCGCCAGTCCTTTATGACTTGAAATTGCAGTTGAGATCAAGGTTCCCTCTCGACTTTTACATTTCCTGTGAGTGAAATATGGTACTATTTCACATTATCTATAATTGAGAAAAATAGTTAAAAAAATAATTAATACACAGAGGTGCACTTGTAATTAGCAGAAAAGCTGGTTCAATTCCTACATTCCTTTTATTTTCACTCTATTTATTTCAAAATCAAGATAATTTTCACATAATAAATCTATGTTTTTGTGAGTGTGTTACTTGATCTCATAAAAACTGCTGGATTGATTGTGTTCAAATTTTATATGGACATGCTTAGGATCTCTGTATACTATTTCCGTTTCAAAAAGTCCCTTCAGGCTATTCCATACTGGTCTCTAAAGTTGCATTACAGAAAACTAAGTAATAAAATATTATCTATCGAAAGAGCCTGTTAAATGTAATAAACTGTCCTGTAATAAACATAGTTTTATGACAGTAAAAATGCATACTTAATTAGTTTTAATAGTATTATAAATTAGTATTGATTTAATTGAAATATCCTGTTAAATATAATTCCCTGTTCTGTGTCAACTTTGTTTTATGAAACCATGTGTTTATTATTATTAATTGAAATATTATTATAAATTTGTTTATTTGAATGATAAACTAAAATCAGAAGTTACCAACATTAATCAAAACAGATACTGATTCTAATCAGAAAAAATATGCTCATTTAGAATAGATAACTATATATGTCTACAGAAGAAGAGTATGTTCAGTTTACAACTGTTTCGAACAGACTGTTCTAGAAATCTCACAGTAAAGATACAGAAAATCCCCAACAGAAAACTCTTAGCACGTTTTGCCATCTCCCACCAGGACTGAGACACTCTCATGATATATGTGATGGCGTGTTGTTGCGTGTTTTATGTTAATGTCACGATATTTTTATTTATTGTAGAACCTAAAGTTACGTCCTTAAAACGTATTTATATATTTTACAATATATGCTATAAAGTATTTTACTTAATATGTTACAGATAATTATTCATTTAAAAAAGAAAATCTCTGAATTTGTATTGTTAATTATTGCACTGATTTATTGTATTGTTAAATCCAATGAATTGTTATGAAATTAATTTTGTTTTTATTTTTTCTTTGAAAACATAAACAAAAGAGTAATAATCAGTAAATAAATGTGTATAATGTTTAAAACTCATCTCTAAAGCAGACTAAAAGATTTTAAAAAGTTTTACTTCAATACATGGATTCAAAATTAAACTCATACTGCACTATAGTACTTAATTTGACAGAGTTTTTAAAAATACTTTAGAATTTGAAAATTAAATAATTATCATATATTTGGTAATTTCCTGAATTTATCACCCACCTCATGTGCAGCGATTTGCTTTTAATTTTGACAGGCCTTTTCATTTTAGCAATCTGATTGAAATTATAAATCTGTTTAAAGGTTATGTAAATTATTCCAAAACTTTATTTATGACTTTAATGTACATACATTAATTCTAAAAAGTGGCTTCATTTTGGACTAAAGAGAGAAAAGAAATTATTGCATCAATTTCACTGCAGTTATTTAATTTCGTATGTAAACCGCTTTGAAGGCATTCAAAATCTTTATTGTTTTACTTATTATACTATTTAACATATGGTTTTTTAATAATGTTTTAGTATTTTGATGTCAAAGTCGATTAAAACACTTTAGAACCATACTTCAGATATAAAAATGTTTTAATGAAACACTTTAAATCATTATTGCATACTTAATGATTGCAATAAAAATAATGTGAAGTATCTCACTTAATAGAATGTAAGAGGATGCAATGCTCTTTAACATTATATGCTATACAGAGGCTAAATTAATACGGAGGCCTCATTAACTTTGTAAAGTTTAAACTAATTATAGATAAACGATTTTCGTAATCTTTAAAATACTTCAAACAGGTTTTACGTTAAAATTACACTCACATGTTGAAAGTAAAACTTTCGTCACATATTGGTAATCATTCTTGAAATTAAAACTTAATTAACATGACTACAGTATTTTAATCTATGAAATCAATAGTTTATTTAAATTAAAACTCAAAACTAAAATATTGAATTTTGAGACGAAAAATCTGGCTTTTAGAATGATGCTGTTTTAATTAAATAGTCGACTTTCAGCGAGTTCCTCTTTGATTTGTATTCATTGATCTTTCAATCTGACAGCATAATTAAGAGTTACATTTTCTTCCCTTTCGTTATACTTTCCCCTTTTAATTAACAACAGGCGTTTACTGAACCAGTAGACTTAACTTTGAAAGTTTACTTTGTAAATAAATAGATACATTTTATCTGCTAACGTTGGTTACTAATTTTATCATTCAGATTTATTTTTCCTTTTTTATATTTACTCTAAAAAGCCGATTGTGGAATCATTTTTTTATTATGTTGATTAGAAATAATAGGTTACAGAACTCTAAATGCATTTAATAAAATAACATTCATACTTTAAAATATCTTTACCAAGAAATGTTAAGCTAAATTTATAACACGGTTTATAAATTTTACGTTAAACCTGTATTTTTTATTCTAAATGTTACAAAAAAAAGAACATTAACATACAAATACTCAGTCTCCTTTTTCGAAACCTGAACAACTTCGTTTCCCTTTAATAATAATATCTTAAAGGGCTTGCACAAATAAAACAATGAGTGTTATTAAATAAAAGAATCAATGAATAGTATAAACTAAAGTAGCTTTTTTGTGTTAGTCTTTTTGTGCATCGATATTTTCTAAAATAATTAACGAATTTTGATACGGTTTTCACTTTCGGCTTCGTTATAAATTATGGCAGGTTCATAGGTATTATATATCAATATTTTAGTCATATAAAGATTTTAAAAGTGTTTATAATAAAACATTAGAGCTTTCATTGCTAACACTGAATAAACCTTACGACTTATAACAAAATAATATGCTACGGAGTTGTACATTACAATAAAGCCTACAAATACGTCCGTGGTGTAGTGTATATATATCTAAAAAAATTACCCACAAATTTTAAAGTTTTTATTAGCATTTCCGATGCTATTTAGACCAATAAACCATCAACACCAATGCTTGAAGATGTGTAAAGATTACGTCAAATTACTCTTGAAGCAAATAATTTCGATCAATATTTTTGTAGATAGTTATTAAGTTTAAAAACCAGCGTGTTTTGGTTGCGCGAATTATGACCAAAGAATGGAGCCTGTGCTCTGATCGGTCGAGTGGGCATCACAACACACTTAATTGCGAAGTATAGTAATGAAATCTAAGATTAACCAATCTTTAACTTAAGTTAAGTAAAACCGATTAGTTAAACACTTACTATAATACTGGAACTGGAGAAGTTTCAATTCCTCGGTTTCCTTTAATCCATACAGTCTTACCTTACCAATTTAAGCGGGCTTCCTGCTAAATTGTCTTTTTCAATTACCATTAATAAGTCACAGGGTCAAACATTCAATGTTGCAGGATTACAATTAAGTGTTCAGTGCTGTTCACATTGACAACTACGAGCCCTTTTACTGGTAACTTCCAAGAATATCCTATTTGTGTTGTTCGACGAAAATACTGCTGCAATTACTGTGTATAAATATATTTTGTGGTTATTAGTAGTAATAATAGTGCAATTTTAGACAAACAATTATCAATTGATCTAATTTTACAGTATCATTTGATCGGTAAGGCGGTTGGTAATGATTGATTAGATCATTATTAGCCCTTGGTACATTATATCATTTTGAGGTTTTATGAGAAGATTCTGATCAATGTCAGAAACTTAAAGATACATCAATGATAATTATAATCGAATATTGAAATGAAATAACCAGTGTGAAGCGAGTATAAAATAAAACTTTGAAAATCAATTACGTATTTCTATTATTTCAATTTTATGATGAATTTGTACACAATTATATACATAAAATTGTGGTTCCATACTATTCAGTTTTGTACAATTCGGATTTTGTTTACTAAAATATATGTAAAGAATATAAATAGCTTTATTGTCTTCCATTTATGTTCAGTTCTTTTGGCAAAATTCTGCAAGCCAATTTAATATTCCTGTAATGAAAGAATAACGTTGAACTTTCCATTACAGCCACATGCACCTTAATAATCGAAAGTTTAAAGCTATAAAGTTGGCAACAATGTCGGCTTGTTGGTACAAGCCGGTCGCAGGGTAAACACTTGGAAGTCTATGTATTACGTGGGTATAATTGTATGTAGTAACACTGATCAGTAAGTTCCTATATTTAAATTCTATACAAAGTGATAATATGAATAGATTATATTATTATGAATAGGAGATTTGTTGGTTGATAAAAGGAACTGTATAGTTGTTTAAATCCATGTTATTAGCTTGTCATTTAAACTGATATTAGTATGTTATTCATGTTATTATATTAATAATGTAGAGTAGTATTAAGAGTGAACTGGTGGCCGTTAAAAAGATTTTTTATTATTATTATTTCCATAAGGAAAATGTTTTACTTCAAACAATTTTACATAATTTTGTTCTTAATCTTATTATTGTGGGAGATATTTCTTTTTAAATATATGATACTAGTGTATAGTTTCTTATATGTTTATTGTTTATACATATAAAAAACTTTTTTAATGGTACTTCACTGCGTAAATGTACACTGGGAAATAAAAATAAAACATGTTTTGGATAGGTATTAATTTTATTTTAAATTACCAAAAACCACTAAAAGTGTAATTTTGCTCTTATGAGATAAAATTCTAGGTATTTTCACTACTGCCGGAACCTAAGATACACTTTGGAAATAAAAAGGGAAACAGTAAATTAGTTAACTATAAGTGTTACAATTGTAATTGCACCAATCATTTCAAAACTCGGACAGTAAGTTACTATAAACAAGAAGGTTGTTCTGTGGTAGGAATCATGTGATAGTTTGTTAAAAAAGTTTGGACAAACAACCGAATTAGACACAATCGATAGTGATTTTTGTTTGTACTGTTGGAAGTATTTACTTCCTCGTGTACTTTTAATTATAAAACTTGCACTGTTTATGGGATATTGAATACAGCTCCCATTTATGCATTGCATCTTTACCCTGGAATTTAATTTAATGGATAATGTACATTCTACTTTGCTGGTAACAGATGATGCAATAGGGAATGTATATCAATTATGGTACACTAGTTATGGTTGCAAATTTGCATATCATTAAACGTGTAGCATATTGAGAGAGCATCTACTACTGCAATTGTACTGCAATGTGATCATAAAATGTGATGACGCTTAAAAACTAAAACTAAATGATATTTCGTTAATAAAACTGTAACCGGTTGAAATAATTATTATATATTTCTATCTTTTACGTTTTGAAATAGTCCAAATAAAGAGCAAACTAGGTGTGTTCTGGAATAATTATATCATATAGGGAAACGCCTGAATCAGATATATATTAAACGTCTCTCTTAAAATACTAATGTGGGACACCTGTTAATCCGAAAAACTATCAACATTTCTTTTGACATAAATATGTCGTTTATTGTAGTCAATTGTGAAGTAGAGCACTTTCCTTAGCCAGGCTCTTTTCCAAAGTATATTTAAGTAATTATATAATTTGTGTATTTTCGGACGAATGCCCTGTTTTTAACTTCTGATAGAGTTAACCACTCGTTAATGCCGATTACACCGTTTAAACCCAGTATCTTAAAGATTGTTGTAATTTTATTCGAAAATTGTAGCAAAAAATGAATTTTATATTTTTAGAAATCTATTGATTGCAAGAACTACCTTTTCACGTGCAAAGGTTCTACATGAATTAAAAGTGAGTTTGCGATCAAATGACGTCATTTTTTGAATGGTTCTGTGTGAATATTGTGTTAGCCCCAGTTTACCTTCCTCTTACTGCAGCGCCTAGAATCTGATGCCATCACAGACTTGACGCCTAGGAATCTAAAGTCATGTCTGAAGAGATCCAAAAAAGTGGGCGACGGAGGAGCTCAAAATGAACTATTTACATCGCTTCGACATCAGAGACACATATATAGTACAAGATATAGTGTAATAGTGAAGAGTTACTCTGATTTTCTCTTCAAGGTGAAAATTTGAGTGCACTACGATGTTTTAGACACGATCGCTAAGCACGGTGAAGAAACCGACTAGTTCTATTAATTTGGCAAGACAAGGAATTTAAATCTTAGTAGGAATATAAAGATCATAAGTTTTTTATTTAACATCGTTTTAGTGTGTTGTGAAAATATAAAATTACCTATATCAATTTGATATTAAATTAATTTAAAATACAACTGTTGATTTTTAATAAATTAAAGTAAACTTATAGTCTCTGATATTGGAAATGGTGTGAACGCCAAGGCATTTTTCAATTTTTTTATATTTTTGAACTTAAATAATGTTTTATCACCACACAATAGCTTTCCAAAATTGAAAAATATTTCTTTTAAAGTATATAGATTTTTTAGATAAACATTATTTTTATTTTATTTTTTTGTTCGCATAGTGATTGGTTCTTAAGAATAAGGTGAACTCTTAAGTTTTCTTTATTTTTACAATTAAAAGTTTAATCTTAGATAATAAGAGTTTTAACTTAGTTTACTACACTTATTTAACCAAATTTAAACATAGCTATTTTTAGATCAATTATGTTTTGTAACGTAGCTTTGATATTTATTTTGAACCAAATGTACAATATTAAACTCTGTAATTTTCTTATTTTTTATATGTAACTATCAGTTAAGAACATTTTTATTTATTATTATAAAATAATAGCTTAACTAAAGAATTAAAAGTCTTTTTAATTTAAAATTACTTTAATATTTCTTATTTAATTCTTTACATAAAATAATTTTAAAATGAGTAGCGTATCACACAAAACGTATGATTACACCTAAACATTTTTTTAAAAGCACCTCTGCTTCTAAAAGTTGGTTCCCATTTTTTCGAAGTTATAAAAAACGTGTATAAGTTCTCTGGAGTCAGTTTGATAGAGGTGGAGAAAAAGAAAGAGTTTTACTATTATTAATAGAAGAGTGCACGGGTGTTCTGCCTGTCCCTGTATTTAAATGTTGAATTAAGAAGATCTGACGTTGTCAAATTTAATGCGAAAAGAAATTTTTCAACGAGAAGGATCAAGAAAATCGTAAATAAAAAATAACTCACAGTTGAGGTGTAGATAATCCCCACAGAGCACACCGAGCACGTCTGGTTAACTCCCACAGAAACTCAGACATTTCCTTGATATATTTGATGGCGTTTGTGTTTCCTGTGGGACGTGTGCCTCTCCTTGATTGTGTCCTGCACTGTAAGGTTTAACGTATTTCTCTCATTTGCAATATATTAATCTAATTTAATTTTGTATTAAGATTTAAAGATTTCTTTCATAATAACTCACACAATACAGATTTTCTAATAAAGGATGGAATTTGTATCAATCAAATAGTATAGTATATAACCAAAATAGGGAACATCCAAACATTAAAGTTTATAAATTAATAGTGATTTAAATTTGCTTAAACAACATGTTTGTAAGTGAATAATTTAACAATTTTTCAATAAGTACATCAAGTTGAACATTTTCAGTAAAAATATGTCTGAAAGTATGAATAAAAACCAACGCTCATTAAACGAAAAATTAAAATTTGGATAAGTAAAAGGAAATTAAAGTAAAGCATTATTATTTAGCTGATAAGACAAACATTGTTTCTTATCATTGCAACTGAAAATAAATATAGTTTCACACCCTCTTATACAAATTATTGACAATGATAATGTATTAAGAGATAAGAGATCGCTGAGAAACCTCCTAAAGAGTTCTGTGTTCTCGAGTTTTAATTTTTGACCTCCTTTCAATTTTTAATTAGAAAGTTAAGGTATCTCGTTGTTGTTTGTCTTTCATTGATTATACATTACTCCATTATATTACTTGACAAAACACAATATTTGTATACTTTTTGTAGAACTGTACAAATCAAATGTGTGAATAAAGAATTGAATTGAATTATAACGAAAGAGAAACTGAGAATAAAGTTACCGTTAATTACTCTGTCGATTTCGAATTTTGCTAAATAAAAGACAAAAGGTATTGCCTTAAATATTTATTTAAAAATGAATTTATTAAAATCTTTCCATAAGTGATCATTTATTTTAAAAAGTTTGATGTTTAAAATTATATTTATTAGTTTTGATACAAAACAGACTATACATGTAATATTGCATTTTTATAAATGGAAATAACCTAATTTAATTTAAAATCATTGAATCACAAAGAGTACTGTAGTGTAGTGGTAGTACTGGCAAGTGAGAGATCAGGCTTCGAGTACCGGCGGACCAAATGTTTTTTAAACTATTCAAGTGTTCAATAAACATTGATTCAAAAAAATAATATATATGTATGATTGTATGGTTCTGTCCGAAGGACAACTCGAGAGTAAAATAAGTTATAGGTTTTAAATTGTGCATGCAACTTCAACAAAGCTCGTTACGACACGTAGTGTATTTCTACTTCATATTATTTGTGAAGTTTGGTGAACTTTAGGGTTAATAAAGAAAAAAAGTAAAGAACGTCTTATTTTACCAGGCGAAGTTAGGGCTAAGAAGCCCTCTCTAACACTCAACCTGGGGACCAACGGCTTAAAGGTGACTTCCGAACCACCACCAATGGCCGGGCAGGCGGGCCGCTTGCAAGGACAGGCTCGCTCAGCGATCAATCTTAGGGTTAGGGTTAGGGTTGTGTACAGATAATTGATGATATATATAGCAAAACACCGTCAAATACAAGGCCGTCAGTATGTATATATACAGAACATTATTCATTACAACATATCATCCTGAAATTATGGTCCAATTATAATATTTCTATACAATCAATGCTGGGCGCTGAAACTAACGCAAATGGAATTTATTAAATGACATTGTTTGGAAGGATTCTATAAAACAATTTAATATTACTGCAATAAAAAAACAATTTTCAACTTCCAATTTACAGCCTCCTGTATCTTTAATACCCAACAGTTTATGGTCCATAAAGTTGGCATCAACTCTCCTTGTTGGTGCAGGCCGGCTACAGGGTAAACAAATTGATGTGCTACGTGAACCCTAACAGCAGTATGATTCTGTACTACATTATAGTTGCACGTGGTACATCAGTAACGTGATGAGGTTTAATTTTAATGGATTGAACTTACATGTCCCGTAAGAAAATACAGTTTAGTTGTAATATATTTAAAATCAATCTTAGCAGTCCGCCATTTGTTGTCCGTAGTAGTTTATCATACTGTGACCAGAAGATGTTTTTTTTTTATTCTGAGCGAAATATTCGCAATTTATTTATTACTAATATCACCTACTAAGTTGATATTAGCCAATATATGCTAGAAATTTTTGGATCATCAATTTCTGTGCAAATCTCTTCTAAATCTATTTTTGGAGGCAGATTTTTACTGGCGTGCCTCTTGTGTATTTCGTGGATATTTTTTCAGCTTTGCCAATCCGCTTGTTTATTGAAAGTTGAAACTGCATTATAAGCAATGGATTGAGAGTTTCTAAAAAAAATAAGGTGTTTTGGTAGGTTTTGGAGGTAACTTTGAAGAAAATCTGGATAAAATAAATCTCTATAAATCTATTTGGTTGCTAGTATAAACAAGTTCAGGCAAATGAATATGGGGTCTCAAAAAGGGTGGTTAAAAGTTTCTGTGGGTGATATTATTCATAGTTTCAAACAGAATATTTTATATAAACATAGGTCGATAAATGTTTCGCTAATCACCATTTTTTTTTTTTTTATTAAAAAAGTATGTTCTCTAAAACTAGTTAAGCTAATGGAACAAAAATTGGGCTCCCAGTTTGAATAGATAAAAGACATTAAAAAGACAATTAATTGTGTTATTTTCTTTAATATTAAAAAAATGCCATCTCTTGCAAATTTTTGAAATAAGATAACAGAAAACCAGTATAGCCATAAAAAATTTACTAGATTCCAACTATATTACTACCTTTCTTTCAATTCCAACAGTACTTGTTTCAACGAAATCCGTGAATGCATAAGTGAGCACGACCACTGTAAAGGTACGCTTGCAAAAGCCGGGACCAACAAACATCTCATGCCTTTCAACTGTGATGTTTGGCGCTCTAGCTTTCTTTAGCGGTTTCTTTAGTTTTACTAGCTTTAAAGATAATGGTTTTTTTAACAAAACATTGTGACTAGTGGCTAAATGAGATATGAGATGATGTTCATATCATATTTTTTTGTTTGAAATTATTAGTACTTTCACCCACAGCCGTTTTTGATACTTTTGTAAACACTATTTATATGTTATGGTCATAACATTTATTTTGCTGATATTTATATCAACTTTAGTTTATATAAGAAAACATTTAATTATGGGAACATAGGTCTACCGAGAAACCGGGCGGTGTCTTAATAGAAATCTAATAAAGAAATCCTCTACTAATTTTTTTATAATAGTATTTATATTTTCTTTTTATATTGACCGTTTCATTAACTGCTCGTAAAAATATGTAGAATAATTCATTAAAAATATGTTTCAATAATCTTTTAATTAACTCTTCTTGGACAAACAATCGAATTGGAAACATTGACAGTAATTTGTGGTTGAAATTTCATAGTTGTTATCTCCCTTTTATTAGCAACATAGTATGGTTTTATGTTGTTAAACACAACTATAGTTCGAGCGCTGCAGTTGTGACCGTAGTTAAAACCACAGTAATATTTAGGCTATGTATAATGTAGATTCTAACTTTGACTCTGACACGTGTTGCATTACTGTATCGTATACATTAGTTAGCCACACTGTTTGTGAATGCAAACTTGCATTATCATTACTAAACTTGAAGAACATGGAGAACATCTTTCACTAAAGTTGTATTGTGACGTACCTAGGTTACCTTTATACTTTTCTGATTACAATATCATAAGTATTTACTTGTCCCTTTCGTTACATTTGTAGTGAGAAATTATAATGAGTGAATACGTAACGTATCCTTGAAATATGAAAATGAGTCATTAGTATATTATATAAATGAGACATGTATTGGTTACATATAGTGATTTTATTTATTAATTAACTTCGTAGCGGACACAGCTGAACGCTGATGCCTAAAAGAGAACAAATCTGCGAATCAGCGTTGTGTTCAGTCGAAATTTTCCGTTATTGAAGGTTTTTCAAAGAAACAATGTATGTATTTGGTATTCTTGCATTTCATGCATTCTACTTGATAGAGCACAACACTTACTTTGGCAATGTATTGATCAAGAACATGAAATACGTTGTATTGGAAATCAATTAGGTCTCAACCAGTCTGTGATCGGTGACATGGCAAAGAGTGACAAAGTAATAAATTACCCGCCATGCTACAATGTCACATGTTTCCCTCCTCCAACTCACGAGCACACAATGATCTCGCACCTCTCTTATTAGACGTCACAATTGTCAAAATGTATGCTGTTACCATTTATAATTTATCATTGCTTTATTAATAAAATATATTATATGTAAAATGTTAATTATTTAAATATAGTATATAAATGTGAATATTAATTTAATTTTCATTGTTGTGTACTCGGTCGCAAGAAGTATTTTGTTGGTTGGTCATTAAATAATTTTCGAGAAAATTTCAAGTGCTTGACCACAGTTTCTCTTTATTTTCGTATGTAATTAAAACATAATATTGGGAATTAATATGAAATTAAAAATAAAAAGGTATTGTTTTAAAATACATCCTCTAAAATTAAGTATTTATAACGTTTTACCTTTTTATTGCAAGCGTTACTATATAAACGCATAATAAAATCTCGTTTAAAACAACATTTTAAACAACCTCCTTGCAAGTTTATTACGGGTCTTCTATTGCCAAAAGCTACTCCAATTTTCTTATTGTTAACTTACAAAAACGTTCCATAATAGAAGAGATGTTTTTATTATATAACAATTATAATAGGCTATAAGTATATATAGGCTACTAATTAATGACTGAAAATTGGTAAAAGAATACTTCTAATTGTTTATGTAAGTGACCTAAATTAACCGAGATTTTGGTATACCGAAATTTTGTAAGTACATTTACAAAATTCTCAGTATTTTTGCCAATATATATATATACACACACACATATAAATATATATATATATATATAGTATATATATATATATATATATATATATATATATATATATATATATATATATATATATTGACTGTAAATCTAGAAACAAATGTAAATTAAGCCTATAGTCATTTACGACAGAAAATTTTTAAAAGAACACCTACAATTTGTTATGTGGTTGAGCTCAATCAACCGAGCTTTCGGTATAGTTACAAAATTGTCGGTATTTTTTCATAAATATATTGACGCTGAACCTAGCACCAAATGTCAGTTAAAGGTATAGTAATTTAAGTTAGAAAATCGATCACATATTATGTTTTAATATGTTATGTGGCTGAGCTTAATTAGCCGAGCTTTCAGTATATCTGCAAAATTATCTGTTTTATTTTGTATAAATATACAATAAGTTAATTAAAATATATTACTTAGATGTTACTTTTATTTTTTAAATACTCATTTTTTGTTTTTTGCTTTCACCTTCAGTTTGATTATAGTCCAATTTGACTTAATGCAGTTACAAGTATTTAACCTTTCTGGTTAAATAATTTTGGTGTGTTTAGAATAGAGATGTTAAGGTGATTTATTAGGATCTGTTATAGGCGAGTATTTACTTACAAGTTACAGTGATCATGTGAACATGTTTGACCTCGCGTACGTGTAAGTACAAGTATTACTGATGGTTCTTCCTTAATCTTGAATCAAAATAATGGAATGTTCTTCATGTCTATCATCGTTTGGTTACATACTCATCCGAGAAAATTTAACACGTCTAATAAAAAATCCAAGCTTCCATATGATAAGTAATTATTACTAATAAATACTGTGTGTCCAACAGTCAGTTGTCATTTTTCAAGTTTTTGTATAGTTGTTACTGTTTTTATTTGTTACATAGAATATTGCGTAGTGCGTATAACTTATTCAACAGTGTAGAACATAATGCATTTATGTGCGAATAATGCATTAACTTTTTGGTTACACAATATTTGTTGTGGACTGGCCTGATGATGAAGTCTTTAGTTTCGAAAGGCCTCGTCCTAAAAATAAATTAATATTGAGAGTGTTGATTTTACTAACTCTCATAACAATAACATTGGAACTTAGAAGTCCCTGGGGTCGTACTCTGCATCAGTCAGATGTATTTCTGAGGCGCTTAAGGCGTTAAAGACTCGCGTCTTTATTTTATAATGCAGTTGAGTTTTTAGCTTTCAACTGGTCGCCCAATTAGAAGACTGACCCCGCTGTTTCGAAGTGGCTTGCATTGGCAATGAAAGAGACGTGATTGTAAAGATTGTATGTATGAATGTGTATTGTAGTATGAATTACATAATTTTTTTATATCCTAATTAGTTGAAGTTTACCATACGATTTTATTATTGCCACAGCAATAACAAAGATTTTGATTAGATTAGATTAGATTACATTAGATTTCAAATTCACCAAACGAACATTTAAAGTGTACAACCTTTCAATTGATTCCAGATATGTATATAACATAGTAGTTTTATATACCTACAATTACTGTAAAATAATTATACATTATTTTAATAACATAGCTTTTTATGTCATACAAACCTCTTATACTCCATTTAATTGCCTAATAACAAGGATTGTTTTAAAGATCCCAAGTAAAACTGATGTCGAAAAAACCAGATAGTTGAGCAAACACACTTGTCATACCAAAATCTGACGTGTGCCATTATTGGAGTGTGAGAGTCGCCGATGGAAGTGAGTGATCCCACCATGAACAAAAACAGTTAGTTTTTAACAAGGCAGAGCACTTTGGCGAGCCACTGGGACTTTAAATTACAGAGTACAGCGTCGAAGCTTATCTGTTGTTTGTTTACAAACTATTACGTGGAAAATATAGACTCCCTCAAATTGTCTGCAGTTGGGTATGTGGGAAGAGAATGATTAGTCCCACAATACTTCAAAGTACTTTAAAGATTTCATTACAAATAAATCTTTTTAAATTAAAGATTCGTGTTCATTATTAATACAATTCTTCTTAACAACCTTATCCACATTGTAAACTGATATTTTATGAGTACTTATTGAAAAATGTTTACAGTTATATTTATATTATATTATACAGTACATTTTTATTAGTTATATAATACAGTAAAGTTCACATCCAAAAGGAGCTTTTATGATGAAAAAAAAACCGCGGAGGCAATAAAAAATTAAATTAGAAATTATAAGCTAAACTTCTGAACTTCTACAATAACATACAATACTGAAATGCATATAGGTAATTGAAAGAAATTGTGTATACTGTAAAATAAAGTTGCTACATTTTTACGTACAGTTCCATTGTGAAATTATGCAAAAACAAATTAACATTTCAAAATTTGCAGAACTATGCCATTAATAGGTGGAAAGGCAACGCAATTCATAATATTCAAAAGAAGTAAAAATAAGTAAATCATACCATAACTTAACAGTATGTCACGAGAAAATAAACACAAAAACCAAACGTAACCTTAAAACATTTTGCATAAACACTCTGTCATCCATAGTACTCAGCTACACAATTATGTGTTGGCTATTCGAAGACACAAGGCAAAGTTCCATAGGTTGTGGAAAATAAAGATCATCAGTAGTAAAAATAGGTTGGTGGTGTGCTTAGGATAAACGCCATATTTGTATTGGTGTTGTTCATTTCATCCAAGTTTTTACAATATATTGAAACTATTTTATGCTATTTAATTATTCTCTAGGGTTATGCTATAGTATATTTCCTATCTAGTGAAATTGTTAAACGTTTCTACCTTAGAGGGCCGATAGGTTAAAAATAATGGCTTGACAAAATGACTCTTCGTTTTACAAATTTCACCATTGTCGATATGGAGGAATATATCTATATGACTTCAGCCCAACTTGAATTAAAAATTTGATTTAGATATATATTTGATAATTAGATTATGAGTTCTTAGATCATATCAATATATTACCCCTCCATCATATGAAACATAATAAGAAATTCATTTTCTCCACTTCGTTATTTATATTCATAGAATTTTACAAAATATAGAGATTTTAGTAAAAAAAGGAATCCGTTGGAAATAAAACCCAAGAGAACAATTAAAGGAAATTGTCCACTCATGTTTTTATAGAGCGGAGAACTTTCAGGTAAGAATAAACTGAAAATATAATATTACAACAAGACCCTAATTAAATTATTATTACAAGCAAAAGAAGAAATTCTCGGCTTACTGTTAAGAACAAAACTAAAGATAAACTCACCATCATACCATTCGCTTATATTCCAGAATTTCCAAACAGTGGGTTACAGTGCTAGACACTTCAAACCGACAATCAATGGAATGTTTGAATTCATAAACCTTTTCAGAACACACAACACTAAGGGACAATGTACTGACTAATTATAAATTAACTAGCCAAACCTCAGGTAGGTCGAGATCAATAGCTGCATTTCAACCGTTACTGAAATAACAATGCCGTGTCCTATGAGAACCAACTAAATATTATTTATGTAGGGAATATACTATTCTATGTATGATACAAGCTATTTGGTTCTTTCATACTAAAAAATATTATTTCATTTTGTGGTATCCAATTTAATTGTAAATTCATATTGAATTATATGTATATATTATGTATATACATATATATGTATATATATATATGTGTGCGTATATATATATATATATATATATATATATATAGACTATACAATTGTATTTTCATTTAATAATATAATTATAAAACTATATGAGATATTTCAGAACAGAGTGTGACAGAAAAATGAGTGCTTACTAATATAAAAAAACTTCTATTTAAACGGGTTAAAACTGTCAAGAAAAAAGTTTGAACAAAGAAATTAAGAAAAGTTTAATGAGAAACACAAACAACTTTTAAACAATACTTAAAGTTGTTTAGAGGGGGAATGTAAGTTAAAGACCCTTGAAAACAAATTTTTCACACGCCCTCTTAATAATTATTGTCTAAATTAAAACTGTTTTCCTTCAATAGTAAATTTATTATCATTGAATAATTTTTCAGTAATCTAATACAGTAAATGAAACACACACCACAAAAAGTACTCTTATTAATACTCTCTTATTACATTACTATTTTCTAAGTTTAATTTTGTTTTATTTTCTCGATTGCATTTCATTTAAATTTGATTTTAAGTAAGAAAAATCTAGCCTACTGTAAATGCCTAAAATTAACAATTACTAATGGACACTAAGCTTTGTTTCAGTGAGAAAGTTTCAGCAACAATAAGTCTCAACAAAGTTGCAGAGAATCCCTTACAGAGAACACCGAGCACGTTTTGCCACCTCCTGTTGAAAATGAGACATTCTCTTGATATATTTGACGGAGTTTGTGTTTCCTGCAGAACAGCATTCCGTAACTGTGGAATATACTGTATGTTTTGGTGGAGAATGAGAGAAGAACTCTATCTAAGAGTAAGAATACGGAAAATATGTATTGTAAGTTTGGGCGGATAGTAAGAGAAGAACTATAACTAAGAGTAAAAATACGGAAAATTTATAACGTAATTTTTTTTAAGATTGCTTGAAGTACTGTACCTTAACTAAGAATAAAAATATAGAAAATATATATTGTAAGTCTTGGTCGTGAATAAGAGAAGAACCGTAACTAAAGTAAGAATACGGAAAATATGTACAGTGTAGGTGGATTGTAAGAGAAGAACCATAACTAAGAGTAAAAATACGGAAAATTTATAATTTTAGTTTTTGTAAGATTACTTGAAGTACCATAACTAAGAATAAAAATACAGAAAATGTATACAGTAGGTTTTGGTTGAGAATAAGGAAAGAACCTTAACGAAGAGTAGAAATACGGAAAATATATAATGTGAGTTTTGATGAAGAGTAATTGAAGAACCATAACTAAGAAAAAATGGAAGAAAATATACTGTAGATTTTGGTGGAAGATACTACAAGAGCTATAACTAAGAGTAGACATGCAGATAATATTGTGAAGACCCTGTGACAACCCTTTCGCTTGAGGTGGAAGCTCTAGTGCTGTGCTGTGTGGTAGATGTAGATAACCCCAACGAGTTTGGAATTCCTATGCTGCATCTTTAAGCTCTCTTCCTTTGTATACTTTCTCCTCTGTCACCCAAAAACTTTTTTAATTTAGTCCTATTTATATAATTGTCACCAGTGCACATCGTAGTCCAGCCTGCCTGATCAGATTAAACTCTATCCGCATTAACTCGTTTATGTAACCCGTACAGGTTGTGTGTTATGTATTTTCACGACCTTCTTCAGACAATATAGGTGTCATTACACTCGCAAGATGTCTTAGAACGCCACGGTCGAGGTATACGATGATCGGTAAACGTCTCTCCTCTTGAAGCGGTCAGTTCCTCAGTTTACTGGACGCCATTTGGCTGAAAGTAAATAAACTGGGGTTTGTATATTCTGTGGACCAACTATTCGAGGCAGGCGAGAAACAAATATGCGGAACACTACACAGAACACCTGTGTAACGGGAAACCTTACAACTTAACTGCCACTTTATCCCCTAAAGACCATCTTTTGTAATTGTACAAAATGATTAGATTTGAAATTAGTAAAATAAATAAACAACTACAACTTATTATAAACATAGCTAAGTCGTTTTTTCAGTCTTTTTGCCTATTCTTAAAATGATTTAGCCTTTTGTAAGAATACTAATACGCATATAAGAACATCTACACAATGTTACTAAATGTCGGTTGATCCGTATATGTAAATAATCCCTTTATGAAGGACCTGCCAACAGATCCTTACCTTTCTCGTTTAATTAGGTGATTTCTACGAGATCTCCTAATAAATTATACTGTTAGGAATAACTTTGTATTGTATATTCTATACAACAAACAGTTACAGAAATGTCTTTATCAAAATTCATAAAAGACTAATGTAACATTTGGTAGCTTTTTCTCGATTTTTTTTTTTTTTTTTTTTTTTTTTATACTTTGATAAGCGGCTGACTTGCTTATACCACAACTCATAGATTTCGGCTTGAAATATGGAGCAGTTCCGACCCAAACTGCCGCTAAGGGCAGTTCTAGGGGATTGACTAAACACTCCATATCCAGTTCTACCCTTAATAAGCGAGCCATCCGTGTACCAGACAAAGCTCTTTCTTATTGTTGGGATGTTATCTTGCGATTTCCACTCATCTCTGGAGTAGAAGTCAACAGAGAATGGCTTATTGAATACGAACTCCGTTCTCATTGTGTCGGAGACCATTTCGAGAATAGCGCTTGGGTTTACAGCCTCAGTGATCTGACTTACGCGCTTCAGCTTTTATATGAACATCAAGAGGTAGAAGTCCTAAAGCCACCTCGAGTAAGCTTTCAAGCTTGGCTTTGGCAGTTACCTGATTCACCTTTGTCCACCAGACTAATGAACCATAAGTGATTTGAGGCCTTACAACTGCTTTGTAAAGCCATAGTGCTATATGGGGTTTTACGCCCCATGAGATTCCTGCAAGTCTCCTGGACGTCATGAGCGCCCACTTTGCTTTGTGCAGGATATTATTAAGATGATCATTCCACGTAAGCTTATGGTCTAGAGTCAGTCCTAAATATTTGACTGTCTTTGACCACTCCAGCTGAGTGGATGCGAGTTTCAGCCTAGAAAGAGACTCTAGGTTCTTTTTTCTAGTGAATGGTACAACTACTGTCTTAGAGGGATTTACTTTCAGTCCCTCTCCCTGACACCAGTTGTGTACATGTTGAAGGTTGGTATTCATGATATCAACAACAACATTTGTGTATTTTCCCTGTACCATAAGGACTATGTCGTCTGCATATCCTTGGACATAGATTCCGTTGTTAGTAAGGTCCTCAAGTAGACCATCTACTACTAGATTCCACAGTAGAGGTGACAGGATGCCTCCTTGAGGACATCCTCTTGTGGGTGCGATCACAAGCGATACTTCATTGAGATCGGCCCTGATCCGTCTGGAGCACAGCAACAGAGCTGGCTCGAGGCCACGTCGCTGTGCTCCACTTACCATTGCAGTGAATTTGGCATTGTCGAAAGCTCCTTCAATGTCTATGAAGGTGCACAATGCCAATTCCTTGGCGGACAGGCTATCCTCAATCCTACTGACTAATTGGAACTCCCTTTCTCAGGTGCCTCTCCACCAGTCTTTCTAATGTTTTCAGTAGAAACGAAGATAAACTGATGGGACGAAAAGATTTAGGGACAGAGTAGTCCGCTCCCAGTGTCGTCATTCTCAAAGATACAATCAGGGAAGTGAGTCTCAAGGAGAAGTTTGAGGCTATCACTAGACCCGGAAGTGTGTTGACCTCCCTGGGACCTTAAAGATCCCAAGTGACCGGTTAGACATTATAGCATTCTGCAGGTCAGAAGCTATCTGATCTATGTCTGTGAAGCATCGGTGTGCAGATTGTTATGTCAATGAACTTCTTGTCTAATTCGTGTTGCGAACGTAGGGCGGTTACCTTTATTACATATAAATAGGTCCCTACTTAGAAGAAATTGTAAAAGTGCCTCACCTCTAGGGTTAGTGTTGGTGCTGCCCCATCCAGCAGAGTGATGGGCGTTTTGGCGTCACAACCTAGAAGAAGTTGTTGACGTCTGGCTTGTGCTTCTTCCACCAGGAGCTCTAGGTCTCTTGATGGAGGGAGTTTCCCTGGCATCATATGGCAAGTATACGGAGCCTACAATTGTGCTCTGCACTATACCTCCATTCTTCCAGGTCAGTGTGCCCACAGTGAGATCTCTGGAGCAGAATTCGTTGAGGGTTAGAAAATCCAAGCCTCTCCTCAACAGGATGCAGGTATCTGACATTCCTTAGAGAGGTACAGTAAATTAACTTACCTTTGGTTTCATTTAGGCCCGCCACTCTCCCTTTGTGAAGCCATGGTTCTTGAATCAGTGCCAGAATCAAAATCCCTCCTGGAGGAAGAACTGGCAAGAAGGCTGCCGAGGCAGCCCTACTGTGCTGGAGGTTGATTTGTAGAACTCGTGGCATTGTCCTTGACTGTCGAGGAGACAATTGATACCTGCCAGAGTCCCTAAGTTGGCTCTACAGTTGGAAGCCTTCACAGCTTGTTAGCAGACCTCGTCCAGGAAGCAGACGAATCCGTAACCTTTCGGGTCTGGCTTGGATGGAAGGATTTTCCACTCGTTTACATTCAGGTTGGGGTTCTGCTTATTGAACATCTCAAGTACCTTTTCAGGTGTCTTCTTTCAGAAGCTTCGGGTGAGCTCTGAAAAACACCCTAGTGGACCTCTCAAGATGTCCTTACGCAGACCCACTCTCAGAGAGATATCATCTCCCAGAGGTTTTATTCTTTGGATAACTTCTTCCAGCCAACGTTTTGTGTGCTCGTTTGATGCAGGAAGCAATTTAAAACACCTTTCTCTAGGTAGGTGCCCGCAAACGATGGAACGGAACCATCCTCCAGGGGTTGGATTTCTTCCTAATTGCGTCCCTCGATGGCTTCTCCTTGCTCTGCACTAAGCTTCGCTTCCGGGTAGCCTTCGAGGCTATGGCCATTTTAAAATCGCTGCGACCTCTCTGTAGGTAGCCTTGGGTGTGCTACCAGAGGCCTCGGGATCGTGGGCTTCGGGGCTTTTGGGTTTCCCTCCTAGCCTTCTTTGCGGGTCCCTCAGCGGAGGGCGGGGGTGACCCAAGGTGCCTCTGGGGCGTTTGGCCGACCCCACCCCCGCCTTGGTACCCGC
This sequence comes from Homalodisca vitripennis, assembly GCF_021130785.1. Taxonomy (NCBI): domain Eukaryota; kingdom Metazoa; phylum Arthropoda; class Insecta; order Hemiptera; family Cicadellidae; genus Homalodisca; species Homalodisca vitripennis. Next base: position 193,903,245 of record NC_060207.1, read on the forward strand.
AGTTGGGCCCGGAGTTGAGACCTCCTTGCCGTTCTGGATTCTTTTTTCTTCTTCTTTTTCCCCCTCCTCCACTTGGAAGGGTTTCAAAAGCTTCACCCTTTTCAAGAAGTTTAGCCTTTAGTGCTTCTCTTCTTTGAGCAGTGGTGAGATTGGGCCTCTTCATTCTGAGGTTGCCGAGTTGCTCTGTGGCATCATCCATCGTACCTGTAGACATGGGAGTGCTTGGGCTGTTGAGGAGCTGATCTTCTATATCTTGAAGGGATTTTGCTTCCTCAGCGCTTGTACTGCCCTTCCTCAGATAAAGCCTTGCCATGTATGGGAGCTTCAGTGTGCAATGGAACCTCCTGTGTGTTCCTAAGGCACTTTGTTGAGGAGAAGGTAGGGATGTTGGCATAACAACCTCTTGAGTTGTGTTTCCAGGTGGTGGTATGTGCGAGGTAGCTTCAGGAGCTACCTCAGCAGGAAGAGGTAGGTTAAAAACAGCTTCAGGAACTGTTTCAAGGGTTGGTTTTGTTTTGTTTTTTGTTTTTGCTTCTTTCCATGTTGTTCCCACGAGAAGCTAGGGAATGGAAGGTCCGCCCAGACAGAGCCCCGCATGCCTGGGTAAGCTGCTTTTAAACTGGAGGGTCGCCGGTGTCCCAGAGTCCGCATAGTATAGACTGGTTTGCCACCAGCCATTCAGCCCCTGGCCTACGCTGTTCCACCGTGGCTTGGCCCCTAGTGGGAGAAATGAAAGGGAAACTAGATTGAAGAGTTGAGGAACTTTACCTCAGATAGAAGAGAGTGAAGAAGAGAGAGATAGGCTGACACATATGAGAAGTGTGCCAGCCATAGGGCCCTCCAGAACAAGAAGAGAAGGGATCTGGAGCATTAGCTAGGGTACCTCGGGGTCGCCACTACCCGTACGCGGCCTTGAAAAGTAAGACCCGCCCCTGAGGGATTTTCTTCGATTTAGTAGGTCTAAAAATTGTTAATGGAATCGACTTTCTGATAATTTAAAATAGTAAAAGAGGCACTATTGACTAATACCCACATAACTGCTTTCAGTTCTTTTATTTAAGTGTTTCCGACCAATCCAATTCGACGCAATAAAAACATTTTAACGTGTGACTTCATCTTTATAACCCTCTGTACCTTTAATACCCAACAGTTTACGGGCCATAAAGTTTCTAAACACCTTTCTCTTGTTGGAGCGGCCAGTTATGGGGTAAACCACATCGACGCCTGTTTATTCTGCGGGCGGAATTGCGCGATGGTAACGCTAAAACACTAAACAGAGTGTCCGTACAGTGTGAAAGACAATAAGCCGAGGTCAGTTCCTACAATCTTATGGTCGGTGAATACAATGAACTGGGTCTATTCGATGTCAACCTGGCCACATTTATTACATAATGTATAAAAGTGTTAAACTATTTGAAAAAATGACATTCTCTACAGTTCTAGTCATGTTAAGAGTAACGCTAAACAGAGTGTCCGTACAGTGTGAAAGACAATAAGCCGAGGTCAGTTCCTACAATCTTATGGTCGGTGAATACAATGAACTGGGTCTATTCAATGTCAACCTGGCCACATTTATTACATAATGTATAAAAGTGTTAAACTATTTGAAAAAATGACATTCTCTACAGTTCTAGTCATGTTAAGAGTAACGCTAAACAGAGTGTCCGTACAGTGTGAAAGACAATAAGCCGAGGTCAGTTCCTACAATCTTATGGTCGGTGAATACAATGAACTGGGTCTATTCGATGTCAACCTGGCCACATTTATTACATAATGTATAAAAGTGTTAAACTATTTGAAAAATGACATTCTCTACAGTTCTAGTCATGTTAAGAGTTACGCTAAACAGAGTGTCCGTACAGTGTGAAAGACAATAAGCCGAGGTCAGTTCCTACAATCTTATGGTCGGTGAATACAATGAACTGGGTCTATTCAATGTCAACCTGGCCACATTTATTACATAATGTATAAAAGTGTTAAACTATTTGAAAAAATGTCGTTCTCTACAGTTCTAGTCATGTTAAGAGTGTGGTAAATGAGCGAAAGTGAAAACATTACCTTACTGACAAAACAACTAAATAGGTACTTTCAAAAATGTCGACCCTTCATGTTACTAATTAGCCGTCTTTATGATAATGAGACGCTGCAACTTGTGCAAAGGATATAATCTTAATTTCAGGTTTTAATCTTTGAAACTATTAATTTGTCATAGTTTAATTTCAAATGGTAGATTCATATTTAAATTTATGACTCTTCAGAAATAAACAAGTTGTATTTTCACAAAATGGATGATATCACGTAATAAACACATTAATTGCAAACTTCCAAGGGAAATCCTTAACTGTACATGTGTTTCTTGTGTAGGATGCTCACTATAATTGTATTAACGGTTTGTATTGGTTTATGTTTCTATTCTCTATCTTATACTCACTGTGGTGCTGGTTTCACTACACTGTACAGACAGTGAAGTAAAATCGGTTGATTACTCCCAATTGGCCGTGACAATTTAATATCACCTGACATCACGTGACATGGCCTGATAAGTCGGTGCGGCGTCCCCAGTCCGCTGCAATGGTCTGCAGTCTCTTCCAAAATGTTCCTCAGGGTGGGGTGGGTCTTTTTCTCTCTCGTTTCTCTCTCTCTCTCTCTATGCTTGTGTGCTGAACACGGGTCTCTTAAAACATTGTAATTGTTCTTGTCCTTAAAATGCTATGTTATTTTCAATAAAATGTTTTTTTTTTTTATCTCATTTAAGCCTCAGAGTCAGGAATTTCGGCTTTGAAGTGCACTGGTTTTTTATGAAAGTATGAAGTATATGATTGGACCTCCCCGGGATTTGAACCCGTGATCTCACGGTTAAAGAGCCGAGACTATCACCATTAGTCTACGGAGGAGGACAATAAAAAATTTGATTTTATTATCGAAAACCCTCTTGAGCCCCGTTAGATTTCGTGGAGTTCTATTTGCCCTGAACAGGTGTGTATTCTCTTATAACAACTTGTCCACTCCCCCCTCCTCATTACCGATGCTAGTAACTAGTGGTGTGAACTTGTACTCATGTTTGTACTCTCTGTGATTTACATCAGCTAACCCGCCTAAAGACTCGACATAGAGGGAGACATTTAGGAGTATATGACGTCACAGCTGTGACCAGCGATGCGCGTGAGCTGTGAAAACCAATTCGGTGGCTGGAATCATTCCTCCTTTTAACCTCTTTCCCTCTCAATTTTGCAATTCCCAATCACTGTTTAGTAATATAATTAATTAGTGTAAATAGCATTGATTGCTCTCTGAACCGCATTCTTTAATCTCTACTTAACCACTAATCCTCCGAACCTGAATAACTTTTTATTTTATTCTCTAGCCCATCTAAGAAATTCAGTATGATTATTCCATCTCGATACATTTTTACCGCACGTTTGTGACCTCTAAAATTAATGTTTGCTGGGTATTCTTACACTCACGTGAAATATTTGTATGCATTCACGAGGTTAGGGGAGATTGGAATACGCATGGGTACACGTTTCATGCAACACTTGCCATCTTACTGAGACTGGCTAAATATCTCGTCTCCAACAGGGATGCTATTTGACACTCTTTCTGGGATAACAAGATGTTCCTAAAGTGACGGGGTGGTTTAGAATATTAGGAAAATATCTTAAAAACTCATTCACTCTGAGCTTCGCGCTTGCAGATTCCAACAGGTTTGAGTATACTCCAATACTGTTCTCGGACTCGTTAATTTAGTTGGAAATGTAATGTTATATGTATAATAACAGCCAGTACCTATTATTAAGGACCCAGCAGAGTACCTATTATTAAACTCGTATCGCTGTACGTGCATCTGTGCAACAGCTTGTTATTCTATGTAGGCCTAAAACATGTTTTTATATTTCTGACACCTGAAAAAAAGGATAGATTCCAATCCTCAAATGTGGTACAGTAATCTTTACCTCTAAAATTTCAATTACTAGTGGTTTTAATATAAAAAAAACACGTAAATGTACTTGGTACAATAACAATAAAAACAAGAATATAATATAACTTTTTAAATTTAGTATTTCAACACTATGCTATTTGAAAATATTCTATCTAAAGTATATTATTTCGTATGTTCGATCTTACACGTAAGCAACAAACCTGAACAGTGAAGGTTCAAATAATCTAGTTATGTTTGTTGCACTGGCAAAGAGAGAATTAATTAATCACACTTTTTTTAAGGGTGCTCTAAAGAAGACTGCTTATAGATTCTATCCTGTAAGGAATTAGTGTTTCAAAATAAACATTTCCAGAATTATTAAATAATTTAACCTTCTAATGTAAGTTGTCATGATTCGCAAATCTTTTTCAATATAAGTTGTGGGGATGAATGATGATGTTATATGCATGCATGAGTGAAGAATAATTAACCATATTAATGAGCAGTCACATTACGACAACTGTGCTAATGTGAGTTCCATTACTTAAAATTATAAATTAATTATTCATATGTATCGTAATAAAAATTAAATAGCGTAGATGCTTCCTTTTCCTGACGTATAAAATTATTTCTTACGCAATTATTTATTTAAAGCTCAAAACATTTAAATGGCGTGTAAGTTTTGACATATGCAACGCAATTTATCATACCTTGTTGTTCCTAATATGCGTAACAGGCATTACGGTTGCATGCAAATTTTCACGTATATAGCTCATATACTACACTACATGTTTTACTTTGCCACGAATGAACTTTCACGTGTTTTTACTCAAAATGTATATAATTATTTTTTGCCTTTTGCTCATCAGTGTTATCCTCAAGGCCAAACTTAAAAATGTACACTATATTCTGTCCAAATCCTACAGAATGTTCAAAGTGCAACAAAATCGAAGAACTTGATGTTCTTATATAGAAATTAAGCTTAATGCAAAATTTTAAGTCTATAGTACAATTAGTTCTAAAGATATCTTGCGGGCAGACTGACAGAACTGTAATTTGTCTCGCCTCTCGGTTGTTAGGCTTCGCAAACGCTCAGCAAACAAAGTGCAATAATTGTTAAATAGGATAACAGAATTTCGGAAATTTGCCATCCTTAAATGTTACAAAAGTGATAACACATCTTTTCAAGCATTGGAATCTATCCTCGTCGTCAGGAGGGGGAAAGGAAATATTAATACATACACAAATAAAGAATAAGGGAGAAAAGAAGGGATACAAAATTATTCAAATATACCCGAAAGCTGCTTGCCAGTCCAGGTGTCACTGCAAGAATGCAAGTCCCTGTTATCCCTTCAAACCTTCCATCGTCAACAACAAACTTTAAACATAGCCATGGTGATTACCTCATGTTTCTAATTGTTACAGTGATTAAGTTCGTCTTTAAAGCTGTATGGTAGCGTATGTCGTAGGTATGAACAATCCTCTACAATTTGTCCGCCTGACTGCGCGTTTGCTTGGCTTTACAATTCGTCTTGACATTTCTAAAAACTATGTTATTTTGTAATTGTGTAACGTTTATATTTGCGTTCGGTTTGGTCACACTGGCTTTCTCGAAAACGAACTGACTTATAGACTTACCATTGTGCACGAAGCTTAATTTCTATATGAGGAACACTGTGCTCGATAATTGTGCATGGCACTCCATGGGAATGAATCATATGACAAAATAACACAATAAATTCGATACCATCTGTAGGATTTAAATTACGCATGAAACTTAATTTCTATATAGGCAAGAATGAGTTCTATGATGGTGCATATCTAACTATGGAGTTCTTCTAAGCGTCATTAAAGCGTATCACACAATAGGCTGCCACAATTACCCTTTTTAGGAGGAAGGATATACAAATTTATTTTCCATATGATTGTTGGTCGTTCTACCTGTTATTGAAATGAGCTTTACGGTAGACTTAAAATGTGCATCGAACCTCAACTAGGTTCTGTGAAAAGTGTAAATTTATATAAGACTAGCAATATATTGATATCAAAGATATATATTATGTATTGATGTCATTATAATATCATAGTACTTTGGAACGAAATGGAAAGATGATATTATTCAAAGAAACCACAACATAGTCGTAAACATTTCATGAAAGTATTTCGTGACTAAGAAGGAAATTACTCACTTAATTTTATTATACAAAGCAAAGATCTTATGCTCAGATAACGATTAAAAAAACATTAAATTAATATAGTAGAGTAAGATAATGGTAAACATAGATTGATAATAGCAGAACAAACAAGAGTCAACCATCACCAAAGAAGCTGACCTCATCATCATGTTATTTATTATTTATTTTACTGTTTTATAACGCGACTTTTAGTAAGTGAGTTCAGAAGTTCAGAACTGAACACTGAAAACAAACAGCGAATGGAATGTTTAAAGTTAGAACTCTGTTCAGAACATACAACACTCTCGGACAATGAACTGCCCAATTACAAATTAACCAGCAAAACTTCGGGTAGGTCGGGGTCGAGTACAATAGCTGTACATGAACCGATTCATAAATATAAATGCAGTATAGTATGGGAATTAATTAAATATTTTACTAGTACTTTGTAATTGTTTAAACAATAATTAGGGTAGTTTATTGGCTGAGATATAGCGAAGCCTATCACTCGTGGGGTTGGAAAAATTTCATTTCTGTATGTCTATATATCTATCTGTCCGCACGATATCTCGGAAATAAACTGTCCTATAGACTTGACATTAAACATGAAGCTTCATTTTTATATGATGAAAATTAATTTCCCTGATAAGGCATGTCACTTCATGGGATTTAGCTGAGCGAATAGCAAAATAAATAAATTTGAAAACAAACTCAATACATCCATAAGAGATTAAAACATGGTTACTATCCCGACACACATGAAATCCATATTATGGTAACTTGGCGTGTATTATTTTATCATTTAAACACTGATATGAACCCCAATTTAATGAGCAATTACTTCTTGTCAACTTCTTTTTTTATGATTACCTGCCTGTCTATGTGTCTTCAGCTCGAGAATGAATGTGCTATAGATTTGAAATTTTCTACGTAACCTCAGTAAAGCCTGTTGCGTTATGTGATGTTGCTTACTTCTACATTATTATTGTTAGACTCTGCAATCAGCATCTAATGACATTTATAGATTCTTTGTCTTCCTGTCCTGTATTTTCTCTTTACAAAGGAGATACGAGAGTTAAAGCTAAAGAGAGACTCATTTTTGCTCAAGTAAACGTCATGAAATAGAATTGTATTAAGAATATAATACTATACATTATGATTTAACATTACTAATTAGAATTAACAATTAATAATTAGAATATAAGGGTACAATAGAATTTATAACTAAGAAACGAAAACTATACATTTCATTTTTATAACATCCTTCCCCAAAATGGGGGAATAATAACCGAACGAAGGCAAGATATTGGGTCTTTAAAACTTAAATACCGTAACACTTTCCCTCTCATAAAATTAATATTTACCTAACCACTAACGTAATATATTAAATTAAGCGGAGAGCTCTTGCGCCTATCGAAATTTCCAGTAACATCCAGCATAATCTAAAATTAGGTTATTCTTATCAAAATAAAGAAGATATTATTTTGTATATAAGAATGTTTTTATATCTTGCTCAATAAAGTATAACAAGTTTCGTAATAATTTCAGTAATATTCTAAGAAGGTTAAATTGTAATATTAATAACGATTCACGAAAAACATCGTGTTGAAAATGTATATTAAAACTTACAGACTTATATACGAAACTTTATTACTTTATCTTACTGTGAACATAAGCGTTCGTAAAATTGATCGGTTAATTTTCGAGCAAAGCTGGTTCGCTAGATAAAGATTTAGGCAATGCAAAAATCATCTCGTTCACATTAAAAAAGTGTTAACACAAGTGTAGCACAGCAATATAAACTTGGCATGCTTTCTTAAGATGTGATACTTAGTAACAATAGTTTTAACATTGCAATTTCGGATATGAATGTATAATACGTAACCAGTGTGTTACTTGAAAAGCCGTAGTGTATGGGTGAGGCTGTGGCTCTCTCACTGAAATCTCACGGGTTCGATTCCCGTAGTAAATAAACATTTGCATGTGAGTTTGGACCGTTTCCAGTAAACATTTTTAGTGTAACGAATACAAATGAAATTGGTTTAAAAAGAAAAAAAAACACTGAAATTTTAGCCTTATAAAGACTAATGACTGAAACTCAAGATCGTTGTATTTTTAGTGAAATAGGAATCAATATAAAAAATAAAAAACTTTTGGTTGTATACTTTTTACATATGAGATAAGAATATAAACAACGCAGAAGCAACGGAAACGTAAAAAGACGGCAAACAACTTTCTCGATCTATCTGATAACAGTTTTTATATATTTGTTGTTGTTGTAGAGTGTCATGAATAATTTCAACATTTTATATCACAATAAATAAAAAAAATGGACCACATTAAGATTTTTTTATTTTCAAATGTCGCTAATTGTATTTTAATAGCAAAGCTTGCTTTCGTAAGATATAGCTTTTAATTTTACGTTCCAATACGGCATTAACGTACAAGACATATCATTGCAAGTTTGGGCTGTGGCAAATACATTTTTATTTAATGCACTGAGCTCTGAGATATATTGTTTAAACTTCACATGAGTATAACTGATAGTTTCTTGAGATAAAATTAGTATGAAAATTATTAGTTGCTATCTCTTTACATTAATAATACATAATCAATCCAAACAACTAGGCTTCATATTGTGTGGCTCATACCACAGTACTGTAACTGGTTCAAATTATCTATTCCTAATGGTATGGGGATTTTCTCAATGAGCACATTCTAGAAACCATCATTCACTGTAAATCTGCAGAAAATCCCCCACAGAAAACATTAAAAATGTATTACTGGCTCTTGCCAAGATGGAGATATTACCTTATACCCTCAATATATTTAATGGGACAGTTAGCTATTTTCCCATCATTACATAATGCTCAAGTTTGGTTGAAGACAATAAATAACTTAAACACTTTTTGAAATATGAAATGTAACTTTAAACTTAACTAGGAAACTTTTTCCTAACTAGGAATTATTTTTCAAAAACATTAAACCAACTCTCAGGCAAACATTGTTTTATTCCGTAAATGTGCTACTTCTGACCTTACTACATCTATTTTTATGAAAACTATATTTTATAAAATATTGCTATATTCAGAATGTCTTTTCAGGAAAACGGTAATTTGGAAGATATATTTGAGTAGGAAACAGTACCAATATTTATAAGTAGAACAAATTACAAGACTTGTGGATCTTACAAAATTGAGCATTTTGGAGTGATTTTCTGACAGCCCCTCTGGTCACCACGTGGGTTCAGATAAAACACAATTCCATGCTAATGTTTCATGCAGTGGTCAGTCCTAATTTTACTAATAAATACACTCTTTATTGCCATCACAACAATATTTTTGGTAGCAATGTTACAAACCCTTACATTTTGTATGTTTTATAACAATTAATAATATATTATAATAATATAAAAGTAACAAATTAAAGTTTACTTTTTTGTAGCAATATAGCCTACAGAAGTTTTAATTAATTGCCAATAAAGTTATTCCTTAAATAAAAAATGTATGAATTAACTAAAATTTAAAATTAAATTGCTGTTCTTTGGAAATAGTATATAAATTCATCCACATGATAAAACACAATATTCGTTAAAAGTTATTTTAATTTAGATTTAAACAGTCGAGAATTTTGTTCATTCTTAATGCTTTGTGGCAAGACATTAAAAAGATATCCTCTAGAATACGAGAAGCAAAATGTTAACTGTAAAGATCATTTTTCATTAGGTTAAATGTGTTAACTATGTTACATGTCAAATGCCATATGGTTGTATTTACGGTTACATTTATTTATTCTGCGAATTTCTCGTTGCCATAATTGTACCCATAAGGCCAAGATAAACATTTCCACAGACAGACATACGGAAGGATAGAAATGAAATTTGTCTATCCTCTCGAGCGACAGGAATCGCTGAAACTCAAGCAATAAACTTCTGGTAGTGTATTCGTGATAGGTGAGAAACAAACGTTTACGATAAATTACTCAGAACACTTATGTAGCAGAAAACCCCCATCTTAAATTCAATTAACCACGAAATGCTAAACCATTTTTATATACTCCATTTGGTAGATTTAAAATGTTTAAGAAGACCATAGCACCTCTAGGGCTTTTCCTCTTTGTTATCACAACCTGTTCTGTTTTATTTTGAATACAGTCTTAATTAAAGAACTCACTTTAGAGGGATTTACCTTTTCAGCATGTTCTTTTCCTTGTTAAATTAACAAGAACACAAGAGATCTTAGTGTTGGTATCTAATTGTGCCAAGAGATAATGGATACTTTTACAAGAAAATAATGGATACACGTTTTAGTTATGACAAATATATTCAATTGGTAAAGTTATTTACCCTTTTAGATTAACATTCAGATAAATACACTCTGCTATATATCGACCTACGCTATTTACCCCAATAACGTAATGTTGTTTAGTTCACATGCTTATAAATATTAATTCTATGTTAAATTGCGAGAACAAATCATTTTTAGAGACATAAACTAAAGTATTTTAATCTCATGAAAAATATTTTCCTATCCTCATCGATGTAGTCTTCAGTACTTTAACCGTCAATCTGGGCAAGTTCATTTGTCTCGGTTATTTTTAAGAAGCCCAGATTATTAATCTTCCATATTTATCGTGGAAAGACTGCATTTACCATCTCAGTGTGGTCATAACTAACTCTCTTCTTCTAGTTCCTTATTACATCTCTTTCTTTACCTACTTTTAAGCACGTGATTGACCATTATTAAACTTGTAAAACTTCATATAAATACATCTAATAATTAAGTATGTAACGTGTCTTGTTAATTTTGACAGGCTATGTGAAATTGAACTTGTAAAACTTCATATGAATACATCGAATAATAATGTACCTTATCATGTCAATTTTGAGTGGATGTGTGAGAAATCAAAGTAATGGCGGATTATTTAGGTTGGGGGTTTCGTGGGTACGTATGAAGAAAAACCTGCAATTCACTAATAATAAGGCATGTATAATGTGTTTTTGGAATAATTGTACAGAACTGTGATTATAAAAAAATGAACTCCAAGGAGTTTTAGTTTATTTATAAATATTTAAGTTAGTGTAAAGAGAATAATGACTCAATCGCAAAAAGCAGAATATTTAAAGCATTACATTTTTGTCATAAAAGCTTTTTCTGTAAGCCTAAGCACGGCATTACTCCTCCTCTCACAGCCTGGTTAAACGCCTCGTCTATGCATATGTATCTGTACTTCCTCGACTTATTTAATAAACAAATAAAACATAATGAATGATACATAAACTTTTTAGCCAAAGGTGTTATTTTTTTAATTAAAATGAAACAATAATTATAATATGACAAAAATAAATTATTGCATTTATTATTTGTACACCACAGCCATTTGATTGCAAACTCAATATCCTTTAATGATTAAAGAAAAACAAAGGGTCCCAACAGATAGAAAAATACAAATAAATTTGCCGTTGAGTGCAAAATTATAGAAAACACGTTACCAAACTACTGTATTTATAAAAGTTAGTTAAAGATAGAAGTAAGTTAAGAACATGAGTATTAATGAGAATTGGTACGCTCTTGGTGACAATGAAGAGGAAATTTACTTGGAAGACATTAAATCAAAACAGCTACAATGAATACGTACATACGTTATTTAAACTAATTTCAGGGTAAAACTTATATTCCAACAATTATTTATGTAAGATTTAAGTGTAATGCCATATTATTCTGTGTATCAGATGTTGGACAAGTGACTTACTCATTTACATTTAAGTGCAAACTACCTTATTATATTTATTTGTATAGCATATAGAGAAGCCATTTCCGTTTTTGGCTAATTCCTATCACTTGGGGGGCTGGAAAATTTAGTTTCCGTCTGTCTGTCTGTCTGTCCGTACCATATCTCGAGAACGAACTGACCCATAGACTTGAACTTGTCCATGATTAATCTCTATATAAGCAACATCGAGATACATGATGATATATGTCACTCCATGGAATTATGTCTTATGAGTAACAATTACAATAAACAAATCGCAGAATAAATAAATTTGTAACCAAACTGAGGTAAAAAAATATGAACTTGGTGTACATGTCACATATTAACTTGTAGCCTAATACTATGAGCTCTTAAATTTCCATAGTTTTTACGCAACTTCAGTAAACCTGCTATGACACACAAGTAGAGGCGTAACCTACCTCTTTACATAATGTTACAGCATATAGTTTACGACATCAGCTATATTATACGGAGGTATATGAGGTCTAGCATTTTCGAGAGTGGTTGCACTTTGAATATGTGACCGCTAAGCGATCCTGTTCTTGAAAGCAGCCCGCCCGGCAATTTGAAGGTGGTTCGGAAGTCACCTTTAAACTGTTGTCCTAAGGTTATGTTAGATAAGGATTGTTAAGCTTGGTAAAATAAGACATCTCTTTACCTTCACCTTTGTCTTAGCCTTTAGAGAGCTTTCAATAGTACCTTATTATATTTCACATTCACCTAAATATGCACCAGACACATATTTATGACTTCTTATGTCCTAAAGTCCTAATTCTAGCAATGAACACATTCAAAATTTTTTGCTAAGCCCCCATTAATTAAAAAATCTTCCCTTAACTGGATATTTTAATCCCTTCGTTAGAAATACAAGATGGTTGCATATCATATTCTAACTCATGCTCCAGCAGCGTAGAATAAAAAAAATTAAAGGTGAAACTCCAAAAATATGCTATCCACGAAAGGGTGTTGACCATGAACAGGCAATACCTAGAATCCTGAGATAGAGCTCGCAGGATTAGGCTCATGACTATGGCAAGCCGAACCTACCTACCTAAACTTAGTTCCGTATGGTAATCTTTTAACTCATCAAGTAAAAAATAATATATTGAGAGTCCATTAACTATAATTTTGTCGTAATATTAAATATCATAATTTGTAATCTATGGCATGGCAGTAAGTTATGACTCACACTTGTTTTAAATATCTTTTGCAGACATAAATAAACAGCGTTTCATTATAATCGTTTACTTAAATAATTGGACAGCTACATTACAACGTACTGTGTTAATTTAAGTTCCATTCCAAAAGAATATAAATTGACTCTATCTCAATAATCCAGACGATTTTATTTTACGTTGTAAAAAATGAATTCTTACATAGTTACGTTACCTCTTCATAGTTTAGTTATGTACAACTAAAATTGATTTGGTTTTAAAACCCATGTTAACCTTTCTCACTAGTTACTACTAAATTTACAAAGTATATGGTAAATTTTTAATCGCTATAACAAATAAATTGTTACATTAGACAAGTTCTTTTGTCAACATGCAAGGAAGCGTATAATTCTATTCAACTCTAAGAGCTTAAGCCTCTTAAGAGGCGTGAACAATCCTCTACAATATGTCTGCCTGAATGCATCTTTACTCAACTCTCTATAATTCATCTTGAGCTTTCTAATGACGATTTGGCTTTCTGATGTAAGTAAGATATAAAATAAATTTCATTTTATTACTGTTTCCCTGATATATTGTTTCAAGTAAAATTTGGATACTGGCAAACTCCAACAGTCATCTGTTAACGAATGCACCTTATGAATAATCACCAATTGTATATTTCGTACAAAACACCGTACGAATAATGTAACTAAACTTGGTAAAAAAAAGTAACGCTAATTCCTCTGACGAAAACTAAATTATAAAACTTTTCTCAACATTGTTCAACTTTCGAGTTTTGAGAGGCGTTGAACGGATGTAAAAAGTTAGAAACTTTATATAATATTATTTACTTGCAGATTCGTTTTCTCGAATTCGAATAAAAATGTTTTATAAAACAGAATATTTTAGTGAATTTCTGCTGGGGAAATGAGCGATTGATGTACCAGTTGTGACCACTAAGCCCCGGTGGTTAACATGTGAAACGATCTACATTTAATCGATGTTGGTCCCTACATTATGCAAAAACTACCGAACCGACTGTACTAACCAGGTTTTTTATCAGCTTGGTTTGAATCCTGTATTAATATATAGCTTTATTTACTTCTCAGAATTACTTTACACCTTGCCCCCACTGGTTTTAAAAATTCCATTTAAAATGAATGGGATGTAAGAATGGCAAGCAAAGTTAACTAATTGTCCTTGTTAGTGTCGAAGTTAATACTTTTGGCATTCCAGTAATAATTTGTGCACAGAGTTTGCTCACAAAAAATATACATTTTAATTAAACTAATACTTCTAAATTCAGATTCTAGAAACTTTTACGTATGTATGTACTACATGATCAGTAGCAATGACAAAAATATTATCAAGCAATTACTACAGATGAAATATATGACGAATTTAATTATTGAATGCATTAATGAATATTTAACTACTATTTAAACACTCCTATTAAACCCAAGTTAATTAAAAAGCAGAAAATTTGTGCACTTGAGGTAGTGAAAACTGGCACTAACATGACGCAACGACCGAGACCACAGTCCGGAGAAACAAGCGAACTCTAGACCCTATAATAGTTGCAAAAAGCATTGCAGTAATGTGGCACACATAAAGCAAAATGTATTTTAAGTCCGACAAAATATCGAGTGTTTCTATTGTTCTGAGTCATACGTTAATGATATATCTTATATAAATCATAGGCTGAAAGCAAAGGAAATAGCAGAATAAAGCAAAAAGACTTATGTATAATTTTATAGAAGGAAACCCAAAGATAAAAACGTGTATATTGAGATGAAAAGGCCCCAAAAAGTATGCAGAGATGTTACTTTAGAGAATTATTACAGTTCCAAATATTTTAAACAATAATTTATGAAAGTCAGGGCTTCAATCCCGCAAAAACTAGTAGGCGCGACTGTGATGTAAGTTTTCATGAATATAGACTAATCCCTGAAATAGTAATTAGGTTACGTTATATAAATATAATTACTTTAATTTTTAAATTATTTTTGGGCTCCATCATAGTATTAATTGCATGACTATTGTATATTGTTATTAAAAGAGCTCAGTTATATAATTTTACATTTTTACATTTACATTTTACATAATTCTACTTCGTGCTACCATACTATTGATCTTAATTGTTTTAATAACAACTGCTGAAATCTTATAAGTAATTGTCCAAATTGTACGGGGTTTTTTCATTAGATATCCGGCTTATTTTATTCAAGTTCATAGAAACTATTCCATTTTATAATTTTAGGACTCAGTCACCGTGCTCTTTAAAATTATTAATTATTTTTAATTATTCAAAAGTGGACTCGGGTATCGATATTCATTTCAATGTTCTCTTATGTCAGGCATGTTGGTAGCTGTTCTAAAAAAGAATATGACTACAGCACCCCTGTTGTAGGGCAGGAACGTATACGAAACGTAGTAAGATTGATGTAACTATTAACTATTAAATGGCTTTCACTCTTCTTGTCTCATTCAGTACCAGGAATAAACCGGTATTCATATGGAACTCACTTTTTGAGGTCTTTAATTATATAATATATACAATTATTTAATCGTAATAACTCTTTTAAAAAGGTTTACTACCTACCGTATTTATTTTTAACGTTGGCGCGAAACTTTTTCCACAAAAAAAAACTGAAAGTTACAATTAAAGTAATAAAATGCATTAGGAGGTATGTGAGAGGGAAAAGGGCGGTTTTGTGATTGGTATGTTATTATCTTGATAGTAAATAGTTGTAGTTTTTAAGCTTTGATGAATTAAAACCAATTTATGAGGATGTAAGTGAACCGGAGATTACTACCTCGCTCGGTCCAACTCTCCATTCCGCTTCAAATTACAACTGCAGCAGTTGAGCTGGTGGTTCATTGATTTAAAACTATGATAAATCAGGAATTAGGAATAAATAAATAAAATAAATCAGGAAGTATCAGTATTCTTCAGGTTTGCACACGGTCCTCTTCAGTAAAAATAATACTTATGTGAAAACCCAGAGCTAAATAATGTTTAATATATCCTTAATTATTTTTTTTAATGACGCTCCCTCGCTAAATTAAAAACGATTACAAATGGTTTTTGGAGATTTAAAACAATTCCGAAAACATACCCAGAGAATTTTAAAAATAAATTAAAGATAGTTTTGAGAGTATATTTTTAGTAAAAAGATAAATAAATATATAAACTAAATCTTTAATCTTCTTCATAATATGCACTTTCAAGTTATTTTTTGTTACTACTTTGCAAACCGGAGGAAAAGATTCGATTAAGTAAGAAACACTGTCGGACAAATGTGGTTACTGACTCAACAGCAACTTCCATTAATCAACTGGAAGAAAGTGTTGGCCCGGAATTCTGCAACCTCCACCACACACCTCCTGTGATATTTTATCTTTCAAATATATCACAAAACTTAGAACAAGCGTCTTTGAATAAATGTTTTGTTTAGGTAGTCATACTGTGTTGGCTGTAGTCATGGCACACAATAAAATGTGTGATTTTTTAAAATTTATTAAATACTGGTTCTTTTAAAGTAAGACGATGAGAATAATTGAATTATTTTATTTATACTACAGGGTGACTACAAATAAACTACAGAGAAACTACAAAATATACTACAGGGTAAATTACAAATAGATTGTAACTTTGGGAACAAAATAAATTACCAAGAATTTCACAAAAATAAAAAAGTAACAATCTCGGAGAAAGGAGTGAACAGAAAGTGAGTATAGAAATTGATACGATAAGTATTTAAATATTCTACACCCAAAAATGAAATATTTTGTGTTTGTTATATTATATAAACAAAATGAAAATTAAACGTATAGATACAAAGAAGTCAAGAATAAGTCATGTACATACGTCTAGAAAATTATATACATACATTATATACTTTTTTCCATTGTAATCTACTTCTAATCTACTATATTTTCTTTAGCGGTAGTACATAGTGTGCATAATACACGTATATGTCAAGATCACCTTTATAGGTGAGCGGGAAGTTTAAGACACATATAATGTTTCTAGGGGTTGCAACCCTACTTAATCTTTAATCTGGGGTGTTTAATCTTTATTTAAATGATTTTTTTATATATTTAGGTATATATACGTATGCCAAATTTACACTTTCTGTAATGAGTGAGTGCTTTTCCTTTTATACGTAGTGATTAACATGTTCACTAACGCACAGCCAATTACTTGGAGTTATGGGTAACCATCAGTGAACCCTATATAGACGCTATATATAAATTAAGCTTCATGAAAATGTCTATGCGTCAGTTCGTTCTCAAGATATCATAAGACGAACAGATGCATGGACACACAAACAGAAATTAATATTTTCCAGTTCTTCGAGTGATAGGCTTCACTAACGTTCAACCAATGAATACAAATATTGTTTTAAAATAGAATTTCAAGTTTACCAATCTAGTATCTTGACATTTCAAAATGATATAGCATCAAAAATTCGTCATTCACTGTTACAGTACGATGAAATAAGATTATTTCAAAATTTCCTTTAATTGGGTATTTCCTTCGGGTATTTGTAAACCAACTATAATACTCCCAAAACAATTTAAACTAGATATATTTACACTGCGTTCAGGAAAGAATTTCACAAACCACTGCCACTGGTAGTAATTATCAATTGAAACAATAAATTTCCTATAAAACTAGGTCGATAATTTCGTGGTTTAGTCGCCAGCCACTATTGGGTTCTACAAAACAATATTATATCCAGAACTAGTAAAAGTGCAGATACCAAACTTTACACAAAGGTCGTGATATGAAAGAGAAAAACTTAAAAACATAATTGTACGATTTGCTATAATGTTAAATAATATTACGCCTGTTGGAAAGTTTAAAAGTTAAATAATAAAAAATATTCTGTGTTTTAATAAATATTTTATAAGATAATAACTGTGTTACAATTTGTATTTTAACTAAAATGATACCTTGTTCGACCAAACCCATCAACGCATATGTGAGCACGACCATTTTAACCGTGTAATTACACAAGCTGGGAGCAAAAAACTGTTTCAAAACAACTGAAGTCTCTCAACTGACAATAATGTTTATTACTAACGACTTTGCAAGTGAAATATTTTCAAAGTACAATAGCAATAGTACATATGTATTTACCAAAATTATCTGTCATGCTTGTATGGAAATCCCTTTTATGTATTTGATGGAATAATTATATTGTCAAATTAACAGAGAAAAACTTTTATCCTTATTCAAGGTACATAATTTATTAATTTTAAACATCTATCCCAATAACAGATGACAAAAGATCCTCTTATTATATAGTTTTATTATATTTTTAAATATTATTTTAATCCTCCACAATTAATCCACTTTAAGGTGGAAGATCCCTCGAAAATAGAAGGGGAAAATGTTGGAATTGGTAATTAAAGGAATAAATATATACATATAATTTTATTTGTGTATATATCTATATATATATATATATATATATATATATATATATATATTATTTTTAGTAAATTACTAAACAAATAAAATGTTGTTAAACATTGGCACTATATTTCGGTGAAAACGGTCTTCAGGTGGATAAATTGTATAAAATATAAAAGAAAACAGTAAAAACCTGTATATAAATATATATACATATATTTGTATATAACCTGTATATTTGTATATAACCTGTATATTATATATATATACATAATCATTTTGTATTTGACCGTGTATGTCACATATGCGTTTAAATAACCAAACTAACATATGATCGGAAGACCTAATACCTGTCAAACGACTGTAATTTACATTAATTAAGTTTGTATAAATCGCAATAGCCGAATTTAATTTCAATAAACATTGAATCACAAAAAGTACTTGCTCCGCTAGGACTCGAACCCGGATCTCTCACTTGCTGGGTGAGTGTGTTACCACTACACCATAGAGCCCCTACTTTTTACGATTAACTTATTTTTGTATTTGGCCGTATCTGCCACATATGCGTTTAAATATATGTATTTATATTAATCCAAATTATATAAATATATACATTATAATTACATATAATATATAGAGAGAGAGAGAGAGAGAGAGAGAGAGAGATAAAACTTTATGCGTCTATGAGTTTTTATGATTATTTTTTTCTGTATGTGTACATATGTCTTAGACATTATATAATTACATTAACTTTAGGTATATGTAATCGTAATAGATAAGAAAAAATGGTTTATATATAAAATGTAAGTTCAATTTAATCTAAAATAAACAAATCTGTAAGCAGTTACCTTTTAATATTATTATGTTGCATGCATTACTTGTAAATGTACGTATTTAGTTATTGGCCAATAAACATCACAATTCCTGCAGTTACTCATCCGTTGTCAACTTAATCCGGCCGGACGTACCCGGTATTTCTGTATTACAGATTTCCAATGTCAAGCGATCTTTTCCATTGGCATAGGATTATTTCCCAATCACGAAATATCCGGTTTATATAACAAAATGCTTTATTTGGTTTACGCACCTGCGATTCTATGTTCGATAACAAATAGATTTTTATGTTCTCACCTCTTGTGGCAATGTTAAATCCAGCAGCACAGACCTCTTTTTTGCCTTAAAATTTCTCTTTTTGTAAGAAGTCCTTATTAACCTTGTAAAAAGCCACAATGTACAACAGATAATACATTTTATCTTATACATTCAAATTTATGCGTGAATTTAAAAATGATAATCGATCGAGCTAACATTTACGAACACATTTCCACACCTCACTCATTGATTCAAAGAATAAAAAGTAAGCCTATAGCATTTATTTAATTTCTACGACTTAGAAAATTTTTATGAATTGTATTAATTTTGGTATTCAAAAACCTAAGATAGGAAATTAAAGTGCATTTTACACCTTTATAAAAGTTTTCTAAGTAAACATGTTTACATAAAAAGGTATTTTTAACATTCGAGACTAGTAATTGAATTTTAAAATTAAGAAGCAATAGCAGTTATTTTAATATTAATAGCTAACAATCTGGAAACCGTCAGAAACATGTGATTTAGAGTAGGTATATTGAATTAACGATGCATTACTGTTTGAAAATTAATTTGCACGATATTACAGCAACTCTTCTTGAATTAAGATGTAAATATATATATATATATATATATATATATATATATATATATATACATTTAAAGGGCTTGTCTTCTTTTCATCCATTGTGAAACATTTACATTGCATCTAAGAAATAAAACCTTTTTAAAATGTTTGTTATTGATATTTTATCTTTGTGTACGACTTACATCATTACTAAATACTTCGGTAAACAATCTAATCAATGCAATGCTTATAAACACATTTTTAAACTTTTTAGCTCATTAAATAAATTACATATTTTTAAGGATGATTTAATTCAAATTTCCCAGGTTTGGTTACAATCAGAAATTACTGATGTTGCTGGTATGCAATGCAAAATGAAAATACAATTTTATATTGAAATGTTACGGAGTATTAAACTACTAAAAATACTTGTATAACCATTTATTACTCACCGCGTTTACAAAATTAATTTAATATTTTAAATACTTTCTATGAAGTCTTCTGTTTTCTAGAAAGTTATAAATAAATTAAATTAGTTCAAGTTTAAAATGATAAATCTGTAAAAATAATAGATATGATACATTTATTATAATTTGGTAACTTCTACTGTTAAAATTCATTGAAATTTTACGAATTTCTAACTATTAGCTGTGTTTTACAGCTGTATTTGAAACATAAATATATAAAATCTGGAAAAATGTCCCTTTTCTGTACTTAACTATTCTTGCACGAAAAAAAAAAATATATATATATATATATATATATATGGGTGATTTTTTTCGTATACATATATATATATGTATGTATGTATATTGATTTTATGTCCCTTTAATGTGGAATTGAGTATCTACAAGAGAAGTAAATACACAATCTGGCGCGCGTTAACAGTGCCAATTTGTGTATTACCAATAAACTGAAAACCGCTTCCGGATTGGTTCCTAACAATTGAAGCTATCAGTTGAAGCTATCGATCAGTTGCAACAAATTTGGTATCAGCAAAGCATTGCCAATGTTACAAACTACCTAAACGTGGAATAAAAAAATATTTCACATATTTCGATTACCTTCATACCTCTCCTGCATTCTTATAATTTAAAATAATGTTTTGCATCTTATATTAAATCGCATAAACTTCATTTAGAATAAACTTGTTTTAATAGAATTCCCATGAGTTTCTTGTTAGGACGTAACTTATGTTTTACTGTTATCTCGATTAAAAGCTAACTAACGCAATTTAAATGGATAAGAGTTTTTTCGAAAAGTTGCCATCATTATTACTTCCAAAGGTATAACACTACGTTTCAAGGATTGTAATCTGTACTCTTCTTTAGATGTCTAAAACTATGAACGTCCGCCAAATAAAGTTCACATACCGGTACTGATTTTTCTTCAGTCTCTCGCCTTCTCTGGTGGTGCGGATGTGTTGTTCAGTGCAGTGACATGGTCGGTTCCTATCACTTTGGACGCTCAAGATTGTGCTTGAGTATTTTGACGTACAACTTGTTATTTTGTCAACTTTGACTTCATCATTTTATATTGGTTAGTTTTAAATATTTGTGTGTACCTAACCATATGTCTTAAGATGTTTGAAATTATTTTGAGGAGGATAGATACTAATCACCGAACCGCTTCCCGAACCCTTTCCCCTTCCCTAATAACCGATTCTTTCAAATTATCTACTGGAAATACAAATTTTAAGTAAAGAACAGTTCACGTCTTGAAAGTGTCACTCTTAATATGGAGAGCCGTCTTCAATCAATAGGAAGTTAAGCCTAAAGATATATTTATTAAGGGTATAATCCAAAACTTACTATTTTTATTTAGAATAATTATAAAATTCACAATTTAAGACAGAGTCAGCTTCTAAATGTAAAATAGAGCAAGTAAAACTTTTAAGGTTTTGTTACAATTAAACTATACATATTTATGTAGAATTATACATATATATTAAAGTCATATTAATATTATATTTGACTTTTTATCTACGCAGTATTGAGGTGGAAATGACAATA
This sequence comes from Homalodisca vitripennis, assembly GCF_021130785.1. Taxonomy (NCBI): domain Eukaryota; kingdom Metazoa; phylum Arthropoda; class Insecta; order Hemiptera; family Cicadellidae; genus Homalodisca; species Homalodisca vitripennis. The sequence goes on from NC_060207.1 coordinate 193,925,358, forward strand.
ACGTTATATGCTCCGTTGCACATCAATGCTCACTTATTCAATTATGAAAGATATCTTCATAATTAATTTTGCTGGAATGGAGAGATTGTTAATTGAAAAATGAGAAATGAATTTGTGATAATTGAAAGAGGATTTAATACTGTTTTTTTTAGTAGCACCGGTTTGCTATTTTTCTTTGGCGCATTATAATTCAGTATAATAGTTCATGTTAGGTGGTGTTTCACAATTCAATCTAAAAGTTGAAAAGACATTGATGAATGTCGATTAAATATAATAGTGAAATGAAATGTTGTCTGTAAAAAGGATATAGGTTCCCCCTTATTGGCTGCATAGAGTTGGAAAAAAGATAATGGGAATATTACCAATTATCAAAACCAATTAAAGGTGTTTCAGTTCAGCACACTATAATGTTTGGCAAACTATTTTGTCAGAAATCTGTATTTAGTCCACAAAGGTAAATGTATTTATCTTAATATAATTGCCATATCAATCAGGAATAGTTATGTCTAAATAAAATTTAAGGAAAACTTACGAAGAGGTGTGTGGAGGTCGGGGATTTCCGAGCAAACATTTTCCCTCCAAAGTGATGAATGGTTTGTGACGGTCGAGTCAGTGACCACATTTGTCGACGGTGACCCTGTCTTGACCCAACTGTTTTCTATAATAGTTGTTGGTTAGCCATATTAATCATAATAGTAGCTGAACACTGATACGAAAATTGTGTTTTTAAAGTAAACATATTCTTTTTTTTATATATACAAGGAGTTACGATAATAATCAGTTACAAATAATTTAATTAGATTCCTCAAGATAAAAATAATTAGATTTTTTACTAAAGAGATTATATTACTGGTTATTTTAGTTAGTAATTAATGTACAGCATTTATTAGTTACATAAAATCAAGAAAGTGTATTTACCTGGGGTAATGCAGTCTTCTGGTAGTATCAGACCATTCGCTTGATCATTTGATGTCAGACATCTTGCTAATGAAATGAGAGTTCATTCATCGACAAGTCAAAATCTGAAACCAATAAAACATTTGTAGTAACTATCATATATAGTTCTTTAAATGATGAACAGAACAAGGTTAGAATAAAACAAACTTTGATGGATCTGGCCATATAATGTTATTGAAATGTTTATATACCAATAACTTGAAAATGACAAATTTGTTTTGAAAACTAATTATCTTACATGGTTTTGTCAACAAAGTTTCGTTGTTAGTTAAATTATATAGAAATACCTTTTTTCTATTATTAAAGTTTTCATAAGTTAATTTTGTATTTAAATCAACGTTTAAACATTATTATTATGCAAAATATCGCCGTATTTTGGATGTTGGAACTGACTACAGTCCAAGCCTGCGTAAAGATTACGCTTAAGATTACATACAAATGAGTGATAACGCGTTTCCTTATAATATTCTACGGTTCTTCTTAAGTACAACACTTCTGTATTTGAAAGTTTAATAAACACGGTTTTCTCAATCTTCAGCGCAATCGCTTGTGTTTAGTTTAAATGCATATTATAAGCTTGCTGAGTGCTACGCAAACTGAAGACGCTTCGATGGCAATGTGCCATCCATTAGTCAACTTCAAATGAATGCCTAATCAATATTTAGCCTCTCAATCTCTCATGCAAGTTTCTGAGTGTACAAAGTTGGTTTACGCTGACGATAAACTTGCTTCTGTTTGAAGGGTATGAACTCCTGTGCTAAATCGGTTAGTCTTACGTTTCGTAAAGGCGTTCGGTTGGAAGCTTATGAATATTTCTGAAGGTGGTGTATTCCATATTTGGTTTGGAAAATTTTGTTTATGTCTACAACTGACAAGTTTATGATAACTTCTCCTAATAGTGAAAATTGCAATTTTTAACATTCAACGTGACCTAAGTAGGCTATTTAGGCCAATGTTGTATCTGGCCCGCCCAAATCAAAACTTATAGTTATAGCTTCAAGAAGAGACATGCTTTTTATTTGTAAAATAAATTTCGTTAAGGCGTTTAGTTGGAAGCTTATCAATATTTCTGAAGGTGGTGTATTCGATATTTGATTTGGAAAATTTTGTTTATGTTATACTCTTAGCCCTACAACTGATAAGGTTATGATAATTTCTCCTAATAGTGAAAATTGCAATTTTTAACATTCCACGTGAACTAAGTAGGCTATTTATGCCAATGTTGTATCTGGCCCTAATCGAAACTTATAGTTATAGCTTCAAGAAGAGATATGCTTTTTATTTCTAAAATCAATTTTGTTAAAACAAATATGTTAAAAACATGTAATTTTTTAAAAGATATGAAATAAAAAAAAATAATTCCCTTAAGTCTTATATAAATACAAATCGTGTCACTCCCTGAAGCCACAACTCATACTAGACAAATTTTACATTTTTATCTTCACAGATTTGATTTGGCCTGATACAAAATGGTCTAAACTGCCTACTGTAATCTCACGTATAATGATCAAGCTTTTTTCTATGTTTTCAGTAGTCGGGGAAGTAATCGTAAAGAGCTATAAATTCAACTTAAAAAATTATTTTTAACCCAAAATTGACTTCAACACTTTAAGACCTAATATTACTTGATTAAAATTTTGGAATCAATTATCTCTATTAATTTAATAAAGTTTTTTTATAAGGACATTTCGATTGAAAATCTTTTATTTATAATATCAAACCATTTTAAAATCATTTATTCCACTTAATACATATTTTATTAATTGACGGTGGTAATCAAATTATAGAGAACCCGTAGTCTACTGGTATTTCTTGCTTGTATGAATATAATTTATAAAAAATAATTTGTATCATAATAATATGATGCACAGTCTTAGAACGTGAATAAAAACAAACTTAATTGAGCGTGTTCTTGTTTTCTATAAAGAAGAAATATCCAGTCTCAACTCGAAGCCGCGTGTCGATGCGCAACATCGCTTTAATTAAAGGGCTCTCTTACAATGAATTCTTCTTTGATTTATTATTCATTGACGTCTTTCTGCGAAATGGACGAAGAAATAATGATCAGTGATAAAGAAACGTATCATACCATTTTCTTGGAAGTGCCGTAATTCAAATTCAAACAAATGGCATGCTTAAATCGTCTCACTTTTTGAGTACCGTACTTTAAGTTACATTACTTATTGGCTATTTACTTTGTCTTCCAGTGAGAGATACTCTGTGTCCAAGTAAGTCGGAGTTATTGGAGGGAGAATTGTTTTTGTATACAAAAAGTGTTTTATTCTTGAGCTTGAGAAAGCTTAGGAACATCAACTCCTAAATACAATAAACATAATTATTCTGATAGATAAACGCTGTTGTCTTTCGTTTCTGGTTTAGTTTGATTCATAATAAACAACTGGAAGTTCTACTGTAGCATTTAGCAACGTATAACTTAATACACAGAGTAAATCAATATTAGAAATCAATATTTATCAATATTCACCTCTGCTTGTTGATTGACGGTGCAAACAATAAAACAAATTATAACTTTTGTTTTCCGTAAGTTTGGGCTGAGATGTTCCATTCGAAGATGGGTTATTGTCTGAGCCGATATTTAAAATAAATATAATTTAGTTAACTTCGTTCTTTAAGCTTCTAAACTTTCAAAATATAAAATATAACTTGACTATTTATTTCGAAATATTGTGATGTTGCCCATTATTTGTTCCTCGCCGACCATATTTTTATATTTTTGTAGTTTCAGATATGTTCTGATGTAATATTATGAAACATATATTATGTAATATAATTTTCAAGATATTTAAGCACAAAATTGAGTAACAATTTATCAAAAAATAAACAAGATCTTTCAGTTCAAAGAGTCACGATAATCTGGGAAGTTCCTGTCTATTATAGCTCAAAGCCTCTAAGAGTCCCTGGACCTCCATCTGTATAAGCTATCGAACTTAGGATAGATTAAAAGTAAACCACATTCAAGCCAATTTTTTATAGAGTTCGAGTTTTATAGAGACATGTTGGCATTTTTCCATAGTTTCTGTTAATTCTTATTAGTATTTTATTCTAACTTTATTTTATTTTAATTAACTATTAATTGACCTCTGTTAATTTTGGCCCTGCTAATATCATAGTTTCTATAGACTAAATAAAATTAATATAATTGGTTTTGGTCAAATTTTTTTCTGATTTCATCAGTTTATGTTAAAAAAATATATATCTATGGAACTGTTCTGTCCAATGCGGCTTAGCATTCTCAGATTCAAAATCCAATGTAGAACCATCCATGGATTAATTAAATTCCATTCAATAAACATAGAAACTTGGTCCAAATACATGCATCTATCTATAAGATAACACAACTCAAATAGAAAGTATTAACAAATTTAACGTAATAAAATCTAAAACGAAACTAAATTATTAAAAAGACACTCCCTCTTATTATCCAATGATAGTAAGAGAAACCATAAAAATTATGCAAAAGTGTCCTGGCAGTTTGTGATAAAGTAGCCGGATATTGACGTATTAGGTCGTATATTAGTTAAACCTTCACCCAATCACAATAAAGTGCCGACCCTTGAAGCATCTGTAATACAGAAAAATGTATATTATTAGCAGTTTCTGTTTGACATCTGCTGACTGAAAATGGCTCTCCAAAGTGAGGCCAAAATATTAAAATATATATATATATATATATATATATATGTATACATAAAAATATATATAATTGTGTAAACAATGTTTTAGGGTGGTGTGAACCGGGAGATGTTTGATTTATGTCATGAAATTGATTTTTATAACATTTAATGGATAACATTTTTATTAGCTATTGGATAATTTCTAATCTAGAAGTATCGATAGAAGACAAAAATTTAGGAGTATGTCTTAAATATCACCCCAATTATAAATTTAATTAGGTTAAAATTACGTATAAGTCTTTTCTTATTTGCAATTGCAGCTCGGGAAAAAGGAATTTTGTATGATCTAAATTACATCAATTAATGAATGATAAAAAATCTGAATATTGGAATTTTATTAAGTTTTCATGTTATTTTTTAAACCCCAAACAATAATAATATCATTCTAAATGTGTATGGAGTAGTAATAATTCAATGTTACTTAGCAAAAAGTAGTGGCTAAACTCCCTTTTTAAGTGCTACACATTTAATCTTAAATTCCGTATTTTCAAGCTGTATCTATTAATGGAATAAGTAAAGGCAGCCAATCAATTAATTTCATACAGGCTTCCTACAGGCCAAGTTCAGAACTACAACTACAACTCGTACTTCAATATTGCTATTGATTGCGACTAACAATTCTGTATATTTATGTAATAAACTTACCAATTTTATATAATTACTACCCTCATAGCAATTTCCACATGACGTCTTAACTCATTCAGTTTTCGTTATAATAACGATTGATCGTTAAAAATATTTTTTTTTTACTATGGAAAGCCTTTACTTTCGATTAGCATATTAAACTTATAATTAATACCTATTTCAATGACGAAAAAAAGATTTTTACAGAGTAAACTTGAAATCGCAAATATCAAATCCTAACCCAACTATCTGATAAAATAAATATGGTATTCCACTTCCTATGCAGATATTCATTTTCTCTTCTCCAGCTGCACATACAGATCAAGTTTTAGTATATTATACTACTTTGTCTCCTCTTAAAACATTGTACTTGTTATGGTTGAATGAGTCTATAACATATCAGCTCTCAAGAGTTCGCTATGAGAATATTTATCTGATACGTGATGGCTACTACTTTTAAGGGCATATATTGTTCTTCATCACGTTCGAGAACTGAAAAGTATTATTATTATTATTATTATTATCCTGTACAAAAAATCAATAAAACTGTTGATATTAGTCTAAATTTACATTTTAGTAGTTCGAGATCTACGAACAAAGTTTGGGAGATGTAGACTATAACTAATTTAAACCTCTGACTCAAACACAGCTGGTGAGGCAAATTTTAACCAATCATAAAAAAGTGACTGGGCCTCAATTGCTTGGGATTTATTTGATTCTTACATAAGACACGAATGATTAATACTCTTCTGGGGATCATTTTGGGTCACTCTACGGGTTACCCTGGAGAAATTTATTTTGCAGTTCCAGTTTCTGTTAAGCTTCGCTTCCGACCGCTCCATTTTTCCACCCACCACATGATCCCAACGTTCCAACCACAAGAGCATGTTTCATTCAACAATACCGTCCAACATTTTGTCTCAAAATCACAAAGGCTATGCATCTTTCAGCAATGTTATTATAAAAGTTCAAAACTGGCTACATTTATTATCTGCGATTTCGACAGATTAGGCAGACTTCCAAAGCCTGTTTATATTAGGCTCCTACCGGCCGTGACGAAATCGACATATGCTTCTGTTTATGGCGAAATAAGGAACGAAATAAGATGTCAGCAACGACCAAAAGTCATTTGACTTATCTTACATTTACCATTTGTTGTATGGCAGTCAGTACCATTCTTGCATAAAATCTGTTGTTCTTATTAAAAAAACATGTTACCCATATTTTTTTATTTTAGCCCTGTTTTTAATAGTTTGTAACTCCGTAGAAAGTGGGGCTTTCGCAAATAAATTGTTGAAATGCATTAATGGGAACATTTTCTCAATGACCATCACTTTCCTTAAGAATTCTTAGAAATGGCACTTAAAAAAGATACATACTTTAAGAAAATGTGGTAAAGCCACGCAAAGAGTAATATCTCTTGAAGAAATAGCCTCAATAGTGTAGATGTTATTAATATTACTTTGACATATACGAGTTTAGTTAATGTGCTCCTGTTGGTTATAGTATAGTATCATTTGGGAATTACTTGCAATTTTCTAAGTGTCACACTTGTAGTAAAAAAGGAACTAGAACTGATTTACTTAATTATTTATTTAATTTTAATAAGTAATGTTTATCGTGAAAGATAATATAGACCCATTTTCAATAAATATAATATAAAACCCGAATAAAGCATAAAAATCAAACATATTCAGAGGGATCGCTACCGAATGAGCATAATTCAAATAGTTTTAACAATAAATTTGATTTTTCTTATAAATTGTATTGACGATATAAAAGTGGAAAAGGTAATTTCGGCCATTTTCCATCGTTACAAACATAGAACGCTGGGTTTCTATTATGTATCTTCTGCATCAGGTGTCTAAAAACCCTAAGGTATAGGGCAAAGCATGCACAAATTTAGTTTGAAAAATCTAGTAAGTATTTAGTGATGAACTCATGGTAGTTATAGATAACAACTGAAAAGTTTTTGAGTTAAAAAACACTCGAGCATCCAGCTGAGGGCGCAAGGTGACTGTGACTGTAGCAAGCACTAACAATGTCATAGCACAGAACATATGCATTGAATACCAAACCTATAAAATAAAAACGTCACACCCCTACTGATGGTAAGTGTATGAAGTCCTAATATGTTTTCAATATGTTACAAATAATATGCACTTCAAAAATGTGCTATTTCAGAAAACATTCTTATCCCAGCTGTCGATTGAACATATACGTGATACAATCTGTGGACCTAAATCACCGTGTTTGCGAGTTTGTCCTTATTCTCGGCGGACAACGTTTAATCTGGCCAATACAAACAATCTCCGCCGCGCCGAGTCAATACATTTGGACCCTTTCAATTGTCACACTTATTGGCTTTTACTCAGACTTTGTCGCAAACCAAGTGCTTTCTTTACTACAAGAATTAATTAGTGTTTACAAAAGAAAAACCGTCTTTGTTAAGAAATCTCGAAGGAAAAGCTTTATTCATAGTTATTAATTCTCGTACATAGAGTAAAAAACTAATTTCAAAAAACTTATCTACCGATAATTTAATAGTTATAAGTTTTTTTACATTCTGCAATTTTTCATTTTATAAAATTTTGTGCCTTGAATTATTCACATTATAATTAACACTTTAAGGCCTTATATTTAGCAAGTAACGGTTGCATTCTAAAAATTATGGGTTTTGGAGGACGTCTGTAACTGTTGTAAGTGAAAAAAGTATAATCACACTTGTATAATCTGTCACGTGTGGCTTTGATTGAGGCCCTACTGAAAAGCTTCTGATGGTATTGAGAATAATACGAATCATTAAGGTTTTAAACTGTACTAACACGTGGTATTGCTCATACCATTGCTAAGTACAATATGGACGACGAGGGCTATTAATCTTAGATTACATCTACAGAATTCCTGAGTCTATGATCACCTTATCATTCATCTTCTTAATCCTGCTGGATAGATAATACTTAATTTAAATACTTTTATTCAACTTTGATTTAGAGATTCAGTAAGTAAATCAAAGTTTAATCAACATCAGCCAGATATTTGCAGACCGCTGTTTGGCCGAAAACGATTTTTCTCTGTCTTTGTCTACAGGATGCTCGGGAAATTTCGCTGTTCATGTCTGAATTTCCCAATAGTAATCTTCACTGTATTTCTTAATGTCTTCAAACAACAATATCTTTAGAAAGTTAATAAAATAAACATTCATTATTTTGACTCTAACTGACTAAGATGTTTGTAATAATTGGTATGTTCAAGATGGTTCCATCTGGTGTACGAGCAATATTCCATATCCAAAAATATCAGCACAGGTTAATTTGTCTATTTGTTATATTATTTAGTATTTATTTCTTGCTAATTTTATTATTATTGAATTCTTGTTTTGCATTTATGTATTTTAATTGAAATAATATGTATTCATTGTTAATAGTTTAAATTTGTTATCTCTTTTTATTACCTTTATGTTGTTATATTTTATTTTATCTTACATTTATCTGTTATTTTTACCTTATTAACTTTATAATTTTTATTTTGTTTGGTGATATTTGTTACGTTATTTATCAACTTTTTATTAAAATATCATTTAAAATAGGTAAAAGTATTCATTATAGTAATTCATTTTTGAACTAATTGTGCTCTCTGTTGGGAGAATAAATTAATAAAATTTGTATACTAATTCATTAAATTGTGAATTTTCACTAGTGCTTCATTGTTTTAATTTGTTCATTGAGCTTGTTACTGGAACAGTCAGCATACTGGTAAGTAAAACATAGACATTTGTTTGATCATGGCATTTATTGAACATTATGGGTCAATGGACGTTACACTGGACTCGGAACTGGTATGAATACTTTAGTGGGGTGAAGTTGGCAATTCTGGCTACAATGTCCACACAACCGGTGGCGCAACTTGTGTGTTGGTTGCTAAGGCTTCTTGGTAAGCGCCTTTTCGTGTCTGATATTAAATGCTCGGAAAACTTTCCGCTGGTGGGTAGATGTGTTTGTCGTAACATTATTTTTGTAATATTTATTACTTTACTCAAAACGCAGCAAAGTTTCTAAACCAGCTCTATACACTTTGAAATTAACTATCGGTATTTAGTTCATAAAATTGTTATTATAGATTTATTTATTTTTAATAACCAACGTTCTTCATTGGTAACCAGCTGAGTGGTTAACGCCTCGGCATATACAGGATTAAGCAGACCACCCGTCCGTACGCAATGCATAGCGGCTGAATATATAAGCCTACGTTCTTCGTTTTAACGCAAATTCTCATATTTCGATCCCAGAGAATGCGGGAAAGTAATTTCAAACGCCCAAAATACCCTCTCTGTCTTTGTAAAACCATTCGTGAATGGCGCTAACGGTTCTTGACAACTGTAACATATTTTTAGAAAAACTATTCTTCGGTCGGTAACCTTGGATAAAAATTTTGATTTGGCGGAATTTTTAACGAGGTAACAGTAAAAAAACACTGAGGAAAGCGTAAAACTTGTTGGGCCTCCCTGTATAAAAGTAGCGAAATAAATTAAAACTTTTTTAAAATGATTAGTTAATAGATATCTTTAAAATGAGGTACGGCTCAACCTACCTTTACATTTGAAACTATTTCAAATGTGACCCTCCTCAACATGCTCCTCAACATGCAATATGTAGGTATTTTCTGTGTAAAAAAATTGTTTTCCCGAATTATTTGGCGTGTAAATATGTGGGTTTTTCGTGAAAACGAAGAGAAAGATCTCGATTGCAGTCGCTATACATCACATACTGGTGGTCTGCCTCATCCTGCATATCATCGCAGAAAGCTCGGCTTGGCCAAGGGATTTTCGCATACTAAGAAATAATCTTCAGAACCTGTCCTGGTGTAATGCTGTAAACGTGTAAGGGCCAGATCTTCAGTTCACCTACTGTTATATATAATTTTAAGTCTGGTGGTCCATTAATACGGCGGTAACTGGGTATTACTACAGGGCCATTAATATATAACATGACATTCACTCACTTGTTATTTTAATACAAATAAAATGGTGGTTTCAATACAATAACCAGTTGCACTCGATTTTATCTGCAAACTGTTGTGATGTTCTACTTTAAGGGTGAAACTACACTGCTAATGTACACGACATTTTTGGCTGAGCGTCAGCGAAGCCTATCAATCAGGCCAAAGTTTGTCTTCTGTCTGTCTGTCTATCCGCAGATATCTTCAGAACATATTGAGCAATAAACTCAAAATTCTGAATGAAACTATACTTTTAAATAAAAAATATTTAGTTCGATGATGGAATGTGTCAGTCTATGGAATATGGCTGAACGTTTATTACCCAGGAGTGTATCTCGAGAACAAATACATTGGAATTGCTGAATAAATCTACATTTCCACATAGGCAATATCAGATTTGATTATACTCCATCCCCCATGGGACGTACCTCATGCCTGTTTTGCAACACGTCGTTGGCGCACTACTAATTTGTCTCATGGAATCTCGTCGCCCAAACAATGGAAGGTACTTTATTCATTACATAGTCTAGAATAACTTTACAAGTATTACATTATATTATAATTATGGCAATAACTGAGTAGATATTTACACGATGTTTAATGTCATGTTATTCTAGCTAACGAATGCAATCATTAATCTCTGCACTGTCAATATTCCATTACGTAGAGTTGGAGACATTGATAAAGGATTGCGACTATGACCACGTGACTGTGATTCATGAGAAAACATTGGTAAATTGTTTCGTAATTAATTGTACCTACAAAACTGCATTACTTAGAGATTCAACTTGCCATAAACAGACACACTGCGCTCGCTCGTTACCGCAAATTGTAGTCACAGAGCGAGTGGCTTGTCGAATAATGCTACTGCCCAGTCCATCCGTTTTATGTTCATTCAGCTACTGTAAATATACCGTCCTGCAATCTCTAAGGAAACTAAATTCAATACCTTTGATATACAGATTGACAATTTGTAAAATATAGAATAGATTAATTGGTTTTCCTTGTTGCCACGATGTTCAACTAAGAAGTGTTGTTATTTTGGTAGTTATTTTCTCTTTATAAATGTTAACGAGTTGAAAATATTCGTTAATTTAATGAAACATAGTGGTCGTGCTGTTATAATACAATATTTACACAGAACAGTTTATTACATTAGACATGCTCTTTTAATTAATATTTGACAACTTTAGAGATCAGATGGGATTTTTCGCTAATTTAAAGACTAGTGAAGAGTAGCCCGGAGGGGTTTTCGGAATACGAATAGGCCTATATTCATCCCAGGGGCCGTAAGAATGTCCATGTAAATTTCAGTACAATCGGTTGAGTAGTTTACGCGTGAAAACAAAACAAACAATGGCACTTTCGCATTCATAATATTATTAGGATTTATTCATTTTTTTTATATGTTATTATATTATTTTAAAATTTGCTTTTGTCCCTAGCCGTAACGATATTCACGTTATTAAACTTTTCCAAAAAACAATATTCTCCTGAACAAAAAATGCAACGATGAAAATGACAAATGATGAATTTTAGAACATTAAAAGTGGAGCTACGTTTCTTGCAAGATAGTAGGAGGCTCTGGTTAAGTTAATTTACAATATTTGTTTATTTGTTTGCTTCGTCATATTGCGTTTCCTAGCTAGCAGTAATGGAAGGTGCATTCGTGATCAGGCCATCTAGAATATAATCTTTTAGTGATAGGTACTACTACCTCGAGAGATATTTTTCGCATGCCCGGAGGCTGCTATTTTTCTTGTGGGAGGCTGATATTAAATTTTACTCACAAAAGGTCTAAATTAACAAAACAACTCGTTTATTTGGGTAAAAATCCTCTGATTTCAGCATTATTTTTACTTTACGTATCCAAAGATGGCACAACCAATATCAGGTTGATTCACTGTCACAAGACCACGTGACTCCCAACACAGATGTAGCAGAAGGAATATTACTCCGCTCGAGAAATGTTGTTCCACTTTTAATGTTCTATAAATATGATATGTTATATTTATAGAACATTAATGTTTATAGAACAACTTATGTTCTTTTGTAATTTCCACCCATTAGAACCTTGTATTTTGTTGTTCAGGGAGACTATATCAATAACTTAGTAAGTATTTTGATACTCCGGCAGTTAATTTTTAATGTAACCAATCTTGTAATAACGATCTTTTGGAGCTTTCTTATATCTCTTTGGCAATAAAGTAATTTTATTAATCACGACGTTTGAAGGGATCCACAAATGTCACATATTATTATAATTAATAGTAAAAATAAATAGCACGTGAAAATTAAAAAAAACATTCATAGCATTTGTGGTGGAAACATTACACGCTTATTCTAACCGTAACACTTTTAGGATCAATCATGTTACTGAATTATTATAACCAATCTTATGAAGAAACTCTGAATTGCTCCTTCCCTCTAAATCTATGGATCTAAAAAGTAGTTCTCGTATATTCTTTAAGTTAATTGATGATTCTTTCTTATTTTTTAACAACAAAATCTCAAAATGTTTTTGGTTCTGTGATTCTTAGAATATACTAATAGAAATAGTTCTTCCAATCCAATATTCTTACCAAATTATCACAACATTGTAATGAAGAGCAAAAAGGCAAGGTTTGTAACACGTATAAGAATGTGGAATATTTCGCTCGAGAACGCAATACGCCTATAAGTGCATTCCGATAATTGTTTCTGTGCCAGGCAAATTCTTCCATAATTTCACATGTTTAGTCATCCATTTTTTTATCATTGAGGAAAGTTTTAATTTAATCCTGCTCAAATACTGTTAATCTGTTTTCCATATTAAGGACAATATAATTAGCAGATTTATGTCCTTAATATAGTAGGTAATTAGATGTTAAAAAAATGAATAACAAAATGAGAAGCCTGTGAAAGAAATCTCACTTTGCAAGGTGAAGGGTAAGGGCGAAATGCCCACTCACACAATCGAAAAAGGACCTTTGAGAGATCATCTCCAATCAAATATTTACGTCAGTGGATTTTTAAATTGGTGATTCGATTTGTTTAGTGTAAACAACATTATTAACTTAAGGTACATTTTAATTGAAGATATTTTTGCAATACAACGTTTACATGATTTTCTTTTAAACTTAGTCTTCATAATATGCTGATCTGATCCATTCATTAAATTTATTATGTATGATAGTTGGGGTATTTTGGACTGTAAGTTGAGCGTTGTACTAGCACTGGAATTTATATCATGAAATTCTATTTTTATAGAAAATATTGAATATTTATACTCTGATTTTTCTATTTTTTTAATATATTTTAAATATTTTTAACAGCTCTTTAATTATGACTCACAATTTGGAGAGTATATACTTAAAATGTTCCGCTTAGTGATGAAACTGGTTCATAGAACAGTTTTGAGTTTTTTTTTCAAGTTAAATATTGGACTTGAGACAAAATGAATATTTAAACGGTTTTAAAATATTATTTATTTATAAGTAGAAAGTAAAATGTTAAGATACCTTCAACTTATAGCTGAGAATGCTCCAAAATGATCATCCCCTTAGCAATTGCCAACCGTAAATACGGTCCGAAAACCAATACAAGTCACTCACTGTTCAGTCGAGCACATATCGTCTCTGTGCGTGGGTACACTGGGACACCCAGTATTACACGTTGGCAGCATAGTTTCAATTTAGACTGTTTATCTACTCTAACATGAATGAAGGTAGATTTATATTACACGTCTTGTTCACAAAATTGATTGATTTCTCAATCCCAAGTATTTATGGATACTTCCATAAATAGAATTTCCATAAGTTGAATTGGATGCACCCATAAAGAATATAGACGTTCCTAAAGTTGTATTTCGAGTAGAATACTAAAAGTCTGAGTCTAAATTACTGATCGCAGCGTACATTTTTAATTCACAACGAACAATAGCAGACTTCACCGCAGCGTAGAATTTGAAGGCTGGGACTCAAAACTCAGAGATCAAGTGTTCGAGTTTCTGTTAAGTAGAATACCACTCTGCAAATAGGCTAGGGTCATTTCCCCTTTACACATGTAATTAACTGATTAAATGCTATTGGCGTAGAAAAACTACTTAAGAAGGAAACTTTTGTTCATCTGATCAAGTGTAATTACGACAGTTGCTTTAGAGATATGTTTCGACAATTGAAAATAGTATCGGTATTCGGATTTTTTGTAAGTAGACTTTTAAATTTAGGTATTATTCATTAGAAATGCAGTATTTATATTTGGATTTTGCAGGGATACTGCATTTACATGATGAGTTTAGAGTATTTAAATACTTGTTAAAGTTGGTAAGAACTAATGCTTCGATCATATCTAAACGAACATTTTTGTATAAGACAAATACTCAAAACTATAGAAAAATCCTTTCGGTGAGCTTATAAACTAAGTTCTGTACTTATACCAATGCTTTAATTTTTTGGAAATTAATACAAATAATAATAAATAAAACAAGGTACGCCACGTAAGGCTCCATGCAAACTTTTCAAGTCTATAATTACATGTGTTGCTATATCACATGATAAAATGTCGTAAGACTGTGCTCAGATTGTTTACAAAATTATTATTATGAAATTGTTGCAGCCCCTTGAGTGATAGGCTTCACTAACGTTCAGCCAGTAAAAAGGTAAAGAGACTACTAGTGTGTTAAAGTAGAAAGTTCAAAGGCCCCAGTGTTCAAGTGCTAAATTGTGACCTCAAGGAGGGTCCGGAATTGGATGACAGAATTGGATGATTGATACACTCTGAACTCATGACATTAAACTTGCAACAGGTTTCTTAGCAGCTTCATATGGATTTAAACTGGAATTTCCTATGGTCTAAAAATAACTCCCACGTCTTACAATCATTAAATTGTTGTATTTGCTTCTTTGCGTAATCATGTCGACAAAGAGGATAACAAAACTTGATGAGCTCCTAGTTTAACGTTCAATCTACAACTTATGTATAATTAATACTACGTATATTTGATTTTTAATTCTTCTTCCTGTCCTTCTAAATATTAATGGGTGTGAACAGAAACTTCTATTTCAGAGAAGGTTTTCATCGTAAAGGTATAAAAGTTTTGTTAGTAAAACACTTTTTCTCTCCTGAGGCCTCTAAGTAAGAGCTCAGCTCATTCTCAAATATACATCCTCATCTTGATATATCTTACTTTTTGAATCGTATTTTCACTGTCCTCACTTCCGCAAATTCAATATTATATATAGTTGTTTATGAATAGTCTCAAGTATAGGGAATTAATGCAGTGCAAGAATGTTGGAAAAACTAAAGATCGCTGACTGAAAAACACATATAACTTATGTTTGTAAATTAATCATTTATTATTGGTATATAATATTTTTACAGACAGCTAGTTTTAATAGTTATTCTGTACATGTATGGTGATAAGGTACAAATGTACAATGGATAAAATATATAAGTTTAATCATTTGAGTACGTATGAAACAGGCCATCTTCAATATGAACTCACTTCACCAAAATATTGAATTTAAAATACAATACTGCTAATCCATAAAGGAAATTTTTAATATTATGAACAAATTCATCGTCTTCATTTAGTTTATCTAAATTCATGCTTATTTTTTTAAAGAAATTGAGATAGCATCCATGAATATATTAGATGAATCATGGTATCAATATTATCACAAAAGATATCCATAACATAATGAATTGAGAAACATAGGATAACATCCATGAATATATTATACAAGTATGGATCACGATATCCAAATAACACAAATTTTAACCAAAACATAAATAATCATACGATATGACATGACACCCATGAATATATAAGATGATTTATGATATCCATAATAACGCAAATAATACCAATAATATAAATATTGGTGTCATATGATATATATGTGTATATTAAATTTATATTCATTTGGATATTTACAAATGTCCATTTCTGTAAGCTTTCTATAATCTCGCCTGTGAGTGAGATCAGTATCGGATATTAATTTTTTAGCGCTTATGCAAACATCAAATCCCGAACTAACGAAGCCAATTATGACATCACGTTGAATACATTTTATCGTTAAGCTCGCCTACCGTATCGCCAATTACTTTTACGGAGTATCGTTAAATTTAAATATAATTTATTCTGTTCGTTAAACATGAATCACTCTACATACATCAGCTTTTTACTTTGTTTGAATTGTGATATTGCTATCTGGCCAGCTGAACGTGGACTTAGTTAGTCTTAACTTGAAAATCGAGTTTTGTGTTTTAATTAATATTTATATAAGTTCATTAATTTTACAATACAGATTATAATCAATAATAATAATAATATATAATAGAGTAGATAAAGTGAACAATTAAACTAAACTGCGTGTTTAATATCAATGAAATTAGTACATATACACTTATATTTAATATTTCTTACTTTATTATACGTTAACAATATTTACATCTCAAGATTATTTTAAAATGTTCAAACCGTAATATTTTAAATTAACATCCACGTTTTAAGTGTAATGTTTCAGTACATACAATCTAAAATTAAAAATATCTTGAAGTCGTCAAGATACAAGTCTGTTTAATTTTCACCATAAACGTGTAATACATTCAACCGTAACTTTTAAAATATAACCAATACACCTTTAAGTGAACGATAAACTTAATGTTCATAAAATTTATGTTATTTGTCATATTCATTCACTCCGCAATCCAATGAAACCATATTATTTTTTGAAACCATACTTTATCTCTCCTGAAACTATAAGAAATCGTCTTATTAATTCTAATTGATGATCAATGGCCTTTCAACAGACTTATTATAAAATATTTACAGATAATTACATATTATACAACACTCTCAGGCCCATGAACTGTAAAAATATTTGTACTTGTTATAAAGTAATAGACGTCATAGACGTCTGGGGCTGAAAGTGTTAATGGTCTCGATACCTTCAGGAGAAGAACATATAACAAAAGTCTCTCTTACAACACAATCTTAGACAAAGTTGTGTACAGTATAACATATTCTTGTAATAAGGAATTCATAGGCAAGAAAAAAGAGAACTACATTCAAGAATTAAACAACATAAGGATAATATGAAAATGCTTGTATAAAATTACTCAACATCGCTTTTCTCAAAATCATCACATGAAATTGAAGGAGGCCAAAATAATAAACTACGAGGAGAATTTCTTCAAACGCAAACTTATTGAGGCTTCATACATATTATTAGCAAACAAACCACTAAGTAAACCTTCAAGTGGAGGTTTGGTCACTTTGAGTACCAATATTAAAAAGAGTTCCACCAAACCGAAAAATATTTTAGCAATGAAACAACCGTGCACACACCACAGCATAGAGGTCTAGAACCAAAAAGATAGGGTCGGCTACCTTTACCCTTTCCCCTCGGGCCATCGCCTTTGTCTCAATGTTTAGATGACACACCGCGGTACCACAGGAAATGGCGACAGTGATTATCTTGTTAGTGTTCCACTTTCACTCGTGAAGAGGAAACGTGTTGTTTGTGCTTTTGAATTTTGTGCAGTTTGAGGCCTTGGTTCATTTTCTCACATAAGGAAAAGGATGGTGTATTGTCGAAAAGTAGTGTTACTGTATTCTGTGTTGTGTGTATTCTGTAACATATACAACACCAAATGTCCGAAATCCTATTATTCTTCCGAACCATCAATCTTCAATGACAAAAGTTAAAAGAAAAGTCTCTCGTTAAATAAATTAGGTTGCTTGCTCCCAGTAGCTAGGAGGTACTGAAAGGCATATGGTTAGAACAGAGTGGCCCATATTTTGGCTGCAGGAAGAGAAACCGTCCGTATTCTGCCAAAAACTTTAAGCACAATACAATAAAGTTAGGTATTATTTTGGGTTTGTTACCATGACAACCAACACTGCATTTAATGAGAGAAAGAACAAAAAATTATCATAAATATTATTATTTTCATTATTTTCGCGCACATTGTTTACACGTATAATGCAGAGACTTCTTAAATATTTATGCCAAATGTTTCCATCACTAAACGAGAATTGTATTGTTTGGTGTCGTTGAAAATTACAGTCCTCCTTGCTACAACTGACGACCTCTCACTGGTGGGTACAAACACTTGGACCAGCTAGAATATCGTAAGGGCCGATATAGCTCAAAATAACAATTTCCAATGTATATTATAACATTACAGTTTTTTACGTTCCAATAATATACACCTTGTTTATATGCACTAAATAATTACATTATTGATAATATGGCAATATAAAATTGTTGAAAAGTAGTTTATTGAGTGCGTTTTACACGGTCACCTTCTTACCGAATGACTTAAATAGGTTGAAATTAGTAATAAAAAATTTAATCCGCACCTCAGTAGATTGTAATTGAATACTCCATTAGGTTATTAAACTGAAGTTATATTATTATTACTAATGTTTCAATAACTTTTTAGGTTTCAAAATAGTGGCCGTTTAATTTATAGAAGGTTTCATAATTATGGACTTTCTAAATGTTTTAAAGTGTTACGATTGTATTAATATTCGAACGTTAATTCTTGCTGTTTCATCAGTGTTCCAGGAGTCAAACATCTAAACTAATGATACAACTTTACTTTGACATTTCGAGATGACGGCCTTATGTGAAATGTATACGTTTTACAAATAAATTTATATAGTTAATTTTGTTTTTAAACATAATCTTTTGGTTCAAGATTATGGTCTTCCGCAATGTGTGAAAGTGAACGATTATATTAACATGCAAGCGTTGAGGCTTACTGTCCCATCAATGTTGTGGGAAACAAACATCTAAACTAATAACACAACTTCACTTTGACATTTCGAGACGGCCTTGTATGAAATCTACTTTTCTTCTGTCTGAGCCAAAAGGGATAAAGTTACACAAGATCATATTTGTGACTCTCATTTGGGGTTTCAAGTAATTTTAGGTAACTTGTTATCAACAAAAGATATGATCATTTGACGAGCGTCTATAGTAAAGCCATAATACTATCAGGAGCCACATTGTGCTCGCCCTATTGTTGTGTTGAGTATCCGATATTAACCCTACAGCATAGTAGACCATAGGTCATCATTGTGTTATCTGGATGCTCGTCTTTTCTCATCGAGTATCGTTTACCTTTCCAGAAAGGGTTGTTACCTAAATTATACCTCAAAATAAAGTCGTGAATGCAATTTAAAGTTAAATTTCATTGATTCATGTAGCAAGCAAGATGTTTGGTGAGATTGGATTGCTACTTTAGTTATATCCTAATATTCCCGAATCTGTAATGTACTACTTACCAAATACAGTGTTATATTCGCTGCTTGCTTGAAAAATAATATCCACAAGCAAATAATATAGAGCAAGAGACAGAGGCACAAGGCAAACAGTCGATTAAAAGATAGATAACACTAATGTCCATTAATGTAAGTTAATTAGTCCAAACACTGATCAATAGACTGCATGAGGCAACGAAGTAGTAAACTATTATAGTGATTAATAATTGTTTTAAAATGTTAATATATCGTTTATATAATCACTTCTTCTTGTGATGCAAATATCGTGATACTAATAATATTTTAAATGCGAAATTACATTTGTTTGTTTGTTTAGCTTTCACGCATAAACTATTGAACCTATTGGACTGGAATTTTACATGGACATTCTTAGGGAGTATGGTTCTTATTAGACCTATTTTAATTTCATAAGTTCCTCTAGACTACGCCCTACTAGTATAATTTACATAACAATATACATGTAATATATTTATATAACAATAACATTTTGGTCTCTGAAGTAAGAAATATTTATTGAATGAGCCTGTTATATCTAATAAAATGTTGTAAACATATTTGCAGTATCTGAAGGAACAAAAACGGAAGTACTGGACATGATACAAAACACAATTTTACTCTGTGACTACAATTTGAGGAAACAAGCGAATGCCGTAGTTCCGTAATTATAGCAAGTGGAATCAGATAGCAAACACGAGATACTAAACACAGTTTTTATGACAGAAAATCATCCAGTGGACATCCCTATCCATTTGTCACTGATGAGGCGTAACGATACTTATTTTATATATATTAATTTTTTTTATGTTTAAAGTAGCTTGCAAAATTCTTCAAAATTCTCCACTGACAGACTAATTTCTAAAAAGTACTCCACGTATTGTTTTTTTTTAAAAGACCTCCTATCTCAAGGACATTATATCGAAACCTAAAAAAGGATAAAAAATTATTGGCAAAATTGACATGTGATGCAAAAAATATAGTATATCAAATTCAATATAATAAATGCCCTAAAGACTACATTGGCTCTACAACAAATAATTAAGAATAAGAATGACAGGTCACCGTTATGATTTTAAGGCATCATTATGAATCAAAACCATTAGTCATTCATAGTAAAAAATACACAAAGAACTTTTGAAAAATTTATGTACAGTAAAACCAATACGATCAATAAAGAATAATTCAAATACATCAAAATTAAGAAATTTAGAACAAGCATGTCAAATTGTCACAAAATCTAAATTTCCCTATGGATATAAAATCTTCGATAGTGAATTTAAATCATCTGAAACACTCATCACATCTTTACACCCACAGTTTGAACATATGTTTCTAATTTCAAGAATATTTTGCTTATTAATTTATTTATCTGTTTACATGACGTATGTGTTTTAATTATTTTATGTGTTTCGTTCGTTATGTTGTTAGTTTTGACCTGAAGAAGCGTAATGCGAAGTATAGTTAATTAATGTTAATATGTTGGCCTTTTTCTACATATATATACTTATACAATTCCTAGACTGGATCTAGGAAATAGTATGATATAGCTAAAGATAAATTTGGGAAGCAAGAATTTTTACTCTATCATGTACTATCTATGTAATGCGAAATATAGTTAATTAATGTTAATATGTTGGCCTTTTTCTACATATATATATACTTATACAATTCCTAGACTGGATCTAGGAAATAGTATGATATAGCTAAGATGAATTTGGGAAGCAAGAATTTTACTCTATCATGTACTATCTATGTAATGCGAAATATAGTTAATTAATGTTAATATGTTGGCCTTTTTCTACATATATATACTTATATAATTCCTAGACTGGATCTAGGAAATAGTATGATATAGCTAAGATGAATTTGGGAAGCAAGAATTTTACTCTATCATGTACTACTATATCTATGTAATGCGAAATATAGTTAATTAATGTTAATATGTTTGGCCTTTTTCTACATATATATACTTATATAATTCCTAGACTGGATATAGGAAATAGTTTGATATAGCTAAGATGAATTTGGGAAGCAA
The DNA here is from genome assembly GCF_021130785.1 of Homalodisca vitripennis. Taxonomy (NCBI): domain Eukaryota; kingdom Metazoa; phylum Arthropoda; class Insecta; order Hemiptera; family Cicadellidae; genus Homalodisca; species Homalodisca vitripennis. The sequence goes on from NC_060207.1 coordinate 193,946,941, forward strand.
GAATTTTTTTACTCTATCATGTACTATCTATGTAATGCGAAATATAGTTAATTAATGTTAATATGTTGGCCTTTTTCTACATATATATACTTATATAATTCCTAGACTGGATCTAGGAAATAGTATGATATAGCTAAGATAAATTTGGGAAGCAAGAATTTTACTCTATCATGTACTATCTATGTAATGCGAAATATAGTTAATTAATGTTAATATGTTGGCCTTTTTCTACATATATATACTTATACAATTCCTAGACTGGATCTAGGAAAATAGTATGATATAGCCTAAGATGAATTTGGGAAGCAAGAATTTTACTCTATCATGTACTATCTATGTAATGCGAAAATATAGTTAATTAATGTTAATATGTTGGCCTTTTTCTACATATATATACTTATATTAATTCCTAGACTGGATCTAGGAAATAGTATGATATAGCTAAGATGAATTTGGGAAGCAAGAATTTTACTCTATCATGTACTATCTATGTAATGCGAAATATAGTTAATTAATGTTAATATGTTGGGCCTTTTTCTACATATATATACTTATATAATTCCTAGGACTGGATATAGGAAATAGTATGATATAGCTAAGATGAATTTGGGAAGCAAGAATTTTACTCTATCATTGTACTATCTATGTAATGCGAAATATAGTTAATTAATGTTAATATGTTGGCCTTTTTCTACATATATATACTTATTATAATTCCTAGACTGGATCTAGGAAATATTATGATATAGCTAAGATGAATTTGGGAAGCAAGAATTTTACTCTATCATGTACTATCTTTACATATGGATTATAACTGTCATAAGGTATTTATGTTGATTTTAGTTTTCGAATTTTCAATAACAATATCTACATTCATACAATTAATAAATCTGTGAAGTTTTGAATACAACCTAATTAAAAAATTAATGTAGATCAATTTATATTGTTTCTCTGGGCGAAATAGCAAACTCCAATCGGGGTGGAAATCAAATTAATATGAATTAGAAGTGGATACCTGAAATAATAATTACTCGCAGTTCTTACTTAATCTAAGGTCCTCTTAATAATGAAACTGAAAAATTGGTTCCTGATGATTAATTCTGATAATATATGACTAATCCCATTTGAATAATATAAAAGGACCCTATCATATTCGATAACAACTTCTTTCATTAAAATATTTATGAACTTTGACAATTGAGTTCCTCTACATTGGTTTGAAGTAGTTCAACTATTACTGAAATTGTGGGAGCTATTCAATCAAATACAAGGAATGTTGCATCCAAATTGCGGGCGAAGCCGTGGGTATGTGCCAGTATAATATAAAATATAAATTACAGACTTATTCGTCCTAAAATGGTTTTTCGGCTTCCAATACGTTTTAAATTTTTATTTTATTTAAGTATTTTTTAGAATCATTTCATCCTTCGAGAACATGTCAAATAAACATGTCAAACTGAGATTACATTATTATTTTAGGTGTTTAATTTGTACAACACTAATAATTCTCAATATTAGTGTTTTAATATAATCTCATAAAATTTAAAACATTTACAAACCACATAATCTTGAATCTTTACAAGATAATAATTGTTATAAAAATTAAAATTTTTCAGTAAAAATGAGAATTTTCATTTTAATTAATCTGAAATTATATTTGTAAACATATTAACATATAACGGTTTAGTTCTAGATTTCTATAAAATTAAAAGGACACTAACTTGAAACCTAGAAAATTATTGAAAAATAAGAAGGAATTAATCGAACTATCGAAGACGGAATGGAAATAAATAAAGTAGTCGCTTATTATTAAATATTCAAAATCACTATTATAATGTAATGAATTTTAAAACAAAGAAATATTTCTCAGAAGTTACAAACAAAGTAGCATTAGATAGAATGAGTAACGAATAAGTTGAATATCTAGTGAAGTTCGCCAAACACGTAATACCAAACTTCATAGCTGCGGGCCTGTCCTAGACAGAGTCTTTCGTTTGTGTTTGTTCTCTTTGTATAACAAAAACACAACTGGAGACAAAAATAGAGACAATTCTGGCTGAGCAGAGGGCTGAAATTCTTATTATTTTTTAATCAAAATACGATATAGCCTACAATTATTACCAAATAATATGACACATTCAAAATTACGATTACGTCGATTTGTGTCGACCGGTTGATTGTGTCGTGAAGGAGAACAAACCAACTTCCATCTTTAGTTTTCTTCTTACAATATTTTTACACATACAATGAAACTATACATATCTATAAAATGCTCTCGAGTGAAAGGGTTTGCTAAAGATCAGCTCTAAGTATATTGATAAGTGCATACAAATTGAACTGCTATTGCAGGCGTTATTTTTACTTCAATTCATTATATAATTATAGTATTGTAAATGCATGATAATTAGTATTTTTATATCGGCTCATCATGCATTATCAATAAAAATATGGGTTGTGATGAAAACAATGAGGGGTGAACCAGTCTATCAAACTGCGACATGAGAAAGGGTGTCAAAGTAATTATACTCCACACTCTACAGTTACATGTTTTTCCCTCGCCCTTTCAGTACACAACCATGGTCTCATCTCTCACACTGCTGTCTCATTACCCTTACTTGTCTACGATCTTTACATCTTGGCTCTAATGTTAAGTGTCTAGATAAATATGGTCTAGATTAACTTTGTGTTAATACAGTGTAAAT